>NW_015538026.1:2735103-2771363 GCF_001515605.1 Sinocyclocheilus anshuiensis | reverse complement strand
AAAAAAAATGATTGAGATACATACACACACACACACACGAAAAGTTCCCTTACTTACTGCAGCAATAACAGAGTCTTTTGGATTTTCTGTTACCTATGTTTAACGTTTGGGTAGCAACACCTGAATTGTGAGGCCCTGAGGTTTTAAACGGACACACGTTTATTAGATTGTGTGTAAGAGTGTGTGTATAGAGGGAGACGACAGCAGTTTGGCTAAGAAAAGTCTTTGAAACACTTTCCCAAAGACATTCGGAGAGAAAGAGACGGGTCCAGCTGAGAAAGTGTGAGTGTCTGTGTGTGCCTCTCTTTTTCTTTTCCCACCAATAGCCAGCACATGGAGGGATAGAGAAAGAGACGGATGAGAAAAAGAGGGCATCAGTGGAAATAGGTGCGGTAACAGGCATAAGCACCTACAGCCAGTACCGTGCACATAAACACACTGGTCAGCAGGGGGCTCCACGCTCCATTGGCCGCAACAGGAGTCGCTTCTTCCGTGGGAGTCTTGGGCGGAGACCGTGCAGGTTTGGGAGGGGCTTCTCTTGCTACAATTGGGTCATCAGGTTCACTTAACAACTCCTTTGCTCTGACCTCACCGGCTGCGACTGCCCGTTTGCGAAGCTCTGGCCCGTCTGTGAATGTCTGGGGCGCACTGTAAAAACACAACAACAAAAAAAATGTTTGTATGTGGCTGCTGAATGGGCACTACTAGAAAGAGAGAGAGATTGAGAGGCTGACCTGTTTGCACAGATTTCTGCACTGTTTTTTATTATCTCACTGAAGAAGTGTGTGGTGTCAGGGTTCACCAGGTCGCCTTTGCCATTTGTGGGGTCTATTCGGGGCCGTGGTCTGGGAGGAGGAGTGAATTCAGGGGGGAGATCCTCCTCATTTGATAACTCCTTCCATGACTCCTACTCACACATGAACACAAACATTTCACTGATTGAGGTGGGTGGAATTAACAAAAAAAATGAGTATTTATCATGGTAGAAATATTTGATATGACAGCTTTGAAATCACAGGAGTACATTTCATTTTAAAATTTATTAATATAGAAAGCGGTTATTTTAAATTGTAAATATATTTCATAATATTACTGTTTTACTGTATTTTGATCAAATAAATGCAGCCTTGGTGAGCATTTTTAAGAGGCTTTTCAAAAACATTATTCCGCTCAGCTCTTTTGGGGTATAAACAAAAGCTGAGGCTGGAAAAAAAAAAAAAAAAAGAAGCTTTTGGGATGTTTTCTGCTGTGACAGTAGCCTTACACAGAGCACTTGATGGTATCAGACATCCCAGATTACTTGTGATCTCCCTTTTCTCCAAGACACACAAATACAAACAGGTTTTCTATCATGTACAGCAGATTTGTGTTTTCAGCATGTATAAGAGGAGCTCACCTCCTGTGCAGCTCCATCTTAAAAATATTAATATAGAAAGCGGTTATTTTAAATTGTAAATATATTTCATAATATTACTGTTTTACTGTATTTTGATCAAATAAATGCAGCCTTGGTGAGCATTTTTAAGAGGCTTTTCAAAAACATTATTCCGCTCAGCTCTACATCCTATAACATCCTCAGCAAAGCATCCAAAAACTGGTTGGTACGTTAGATTCTTTAGCATCACTTTCATTACCTGTACAGACGTGTCTCCCATTATGTACTTGGCACCCTCTATGACGGCGAGGTAAGAGAAACGCAGCTGGTCAGCTGTCTGGATCAGACCCATGCGGTATCGTCGCATTTCCAGCAAAACCTCCTGTATGCGTACTGATGATGGATCTTTCCTCTGAGACATCTGAGAACACATGACAGCTGTTTAGAGGATATAAGAGGGGTGGGATGGAATCTTTTTAAGGAGTTCTAAACAAAAGCAACACCAAATCTGCCGGTGCTGATCAAAGTGACTGTCAAGTGAAGTACACATGAGAAATCCAGACATCCAGCGGGTTTCTGGACTAGGGATGCCAAAAGTACTAATGCTTTGATACAGATGAATCTGATGAATATATTGCTGCATCTAGGCATGTCACAAGGGCAATATATCGCACAACAAAAAGTTGTTATCGTGACAGGCTTAGCTGCATCTCATTAATGTATTGATATGTTTATAACATTTATTAATTATTTATTTATATCACCATTCAGACATTTGGGGTTTTGCATTCCTGGGATGCAAAGCTGAATTTTCAGCAGCCGTTACTCCAGTCTTTAGTGTCACGTGATCCTTCAGAAATCATTCTAATATGATGATTTGCTGCTCAAAACACATTTCTTATTACCATTAATGTTGGAAACAGTAGTGCTTCTTAAATTTTTAGTGGATATCGTGATACTTTTTAGGATACAAAGTTCAAAAGAACAGCATTCATTTGATAATTTTTTTGTAACATAAATGTGTAACTTTTGATCAAATTAATGAATCTTTGATGAATAAAAGTATTAATTTATTTTTTAAAGAAAACTATCTTACAGACCCCAATATTTTGAACAGTAGAGTATATTATTATTTCTGAAATAAAGGAGTGCTGTGGTACCAATAAGCATAATATTTTATCTGCTAAATGCATTAATTAGATTAGATTCCTTTTGTCATTTTTATGGTTCACATAAAAACGATATTACGTTTCACATGTCCACATCCCAGTAATTCAGGACAAAAGTATAAAATAAATAGCTAATAAATAAGAATACTAATAAATAAACTAAAATAGAATTTTTTAAAACAGTGCAGTCTCTTAAGAGCAGTTCACATTCTCAGATTAAGCAGTCTGACAGCTGTAAGGGGGAAAAAAACTGTTTAACAGCCTAGTAGTCCTTGATCTGATACAAAAAAATCAATGCCATGATTCTTGAAATTGAATAATATAGACTAATATGCTATAGAACAAGCTCCTTTATTTAAAAAGATTAAATATTAACAAGCACTTTTGTCTGGCAGATCTGGCATCACATACAAGCGGTCAGTCCTCTCACCAGTAGAAGGCAGGTGTCTACAAGGCAGAACGTTCCAGAGCGGCCAATACCAGCGCTGCAGTGGACCACAACAGGGCCGTGCTCTGGACTCAGACAGCCCGACTCACGCACTTTGAACAGGAAGTTGAGAAAAGATGCAGGCGACTCTGGCACACCAAAATCTGGCCATGTGGTGTAGTGGAATTGAAGAATCTCCCGGGTTTCCTGTGTCTTTAAACACATACGCACAGCATTAATCACCTTGAGTGAGTGTTTGTTAGAAATAAGTCTCTTGCATCTGTAATATCCTGAGACTATTGAGTGAAGTCAACGACCAGTCCAGCTGTAGAAGCTCTGAACACAACTTGTTTGCAACATTTTTCATTGAAAAACAAGAATTTTAGCAAAATGAAAGACGAGTGACTGAAGAAGGACTATATAAAATCTCAGTGTTGCAAACAGCAGAATGATCAGAGAAAGAGATTGACAAATGAGTGAAAGCACGACCGGATGAGATGAGAGGAAGATCAAGTGTCTCACCGACAGATTTTCCAGCTCCAGCTGTCGTACTGTATAGTACGATTTCACATCCTCTGAGATCAGAGTAAGTCTGAAATTTGTGTCTTCAAAAACACCCTCCCTCTCCTCTCGCTGAGGCCAATACTGAGCACACTTTATCTGCACATACACACACACACTTCTTCATTATAACCACACAACACAAACCTCACACACACACAACCCATGTGTATGCTAGAAGCATTTCAGGCAGGTATTCAAAGTGAGTCTGTGTATGATCCATGTTGCAAATACAGGTACAGAGCGTGTTTCTCTCACCGAGCCTTTCTCTATAACACGATTCAGCATCACGACCCCTCGGCAGCACTGCTCCCACACCATCTCCCAGAAATGACCGCAGGTGTTTGGTAATGGACCCTAAACAAACACACAACCATCAAAACGAGCAAATTATATTAATAATACATTTTAAACACGTGCATCAAATTAATTTGTCCTGCAACAGGGTTTATATAACTTAAGCCTAGGGATATGCCGGTATCAAATTTTCATGTTGCGATTAAGAGCCCATGATAACAATATCGTGCATATTCATTACCGTGATATATCGCATTACCGAATACCGGCACAAATCTACTTAAGCCAGGTTCACACTACAGCATTTTAAAGGCACAATATGAAATTTTCGCTGCTAGAGGGCATGTATTCAAAACAAACAAAGAAACAAAGGCGTAGTTTGATGACGCCGTGACTGAGTGTGGAATCATGGGAGCTGTCGTCTTCATCCCCACAGCCGAAGCAATTTGATGGGACTCGGGCATCTTCGAAACATTTGGGATAATGTAAGTACACAAGTCAGCAAAATATATAAAACTGTTCTAGTAGTTTTTGGATATTTTAATTAAAAAACGTACATATTGTGCCTTTAAGACTGGTTTGCAATTCAACGAGCTCGCCGACAGGTCGGGCTGTGATCGGGGGAAAATCGACGATATTGGCAATCTTTGTGTGAGAACTACTCAACGATGCTTGCAGACGCCTCACTGACGCCAAACAAATATCTAGCATGCTAAATATCTGGACCGGTCGGCCGACTCGACATCACGTGGTGTCAGGTGTCGTGACGAGCTACAGCCAATGAGAGAGCAAGGCATGGGTTGAGGTCAGCGGAAGAAAAACAGCAGCGGCAACACGGCTTTAAGAAAAGTTTGGACACAAGAAATGGAGTGAAATTTTTAAGAACAGATCATCACGCAAACAGCTTGCAGCACTAATTTCTTCCCGACGTCCATTTTCAAATGAACAACTCATGTTTCACTTGTTGTTTCGCGTCATTCCCATTCACCTTCTTGCATGTTTTCATGACAAAACGTGATTTGGGGGCCGTAGAGTCGTTGGGTGACAGAGTTGTTGTCAGCTCGTGTAGTGTATTGGTGCTTTTGCAGCGCAACTATAACGACATGTGAATAATCCCGCCCACTCTAGAGCGGTACTGAACTGCAGTGGAATCGCAAACCGTGCCGAGCCGAACCGTGCCGTACTGAGCCGTACTGAGCCGAGTCGTACCACGCAGTGGAAAAGCGCCATACGACTCCCTGTTCGGATCATTTACGTAGTGTCACATAGTGTGAACACCACAACGACTTCAAGACAGACAGCAAGTCATGTAGTCTGAATAGCACAGCGATCTGCCAACGTTTTAAGTCATGTAGTGTGAACTTGGCTTAAGCAGCACCATACACTACCATTCAAAACTTTGGGGTCGTTAGATTTTTATTGTTTTTGAAAGGAGTCTCTTATGCTTAAAGCTGCATTTATTTAATCAAAATACAGTAAAAACAGAAGTGTTGTGAAATATTACTAAAATTTAAAATAACTGTCTTCTATTTTAGCATCATTACTCCCGTCTTCAGTGTCACATGATCCTTCAGAAATCATTTTTAATATACTGATATGATGCTCAAGAAACATTTCTTCTTATTATGAAATGTTTTAGACAGTTGTGCTGCTTTATTTTCGTGGAAACCATGATATTTTTTTCAGGATTATTTGAATACAATGTTCAAAAGAACATTTATTTGAAATAGAAAACTTTTGTAACATTATAATGGCCTTTACTGTAAACTTTTGAACAATTTAATGTATCCTTGTTGAATAAAGTATTCATTTCTGTTCCCCCCCCCCAAAAAAAAAAAAAAAACTGAGCCCTAACTTTTGAATGTTAGTGTACATAAACATAAAAAAAATGAAATAAATAAAATAAAAATCTTCTTGTTAACAGTTATTCCTGAATTTAAATCAGTGAGATTTTTTTTTTATTAAAACATTTGCAATATATACAAATAAATAGTCAAATAAATATTAAATTCTATTAAATGAACTTGGTATTATAAGTTTACTCGGAGTGGAAACTCATGTGCTTTGATGACCTTATGTTTTCATAGTCTACGTAGTAAATCACACATTCGAGCAGGCGTTAGGAAAGTCGTGTACATGTACATGTACATGACAGTGCGGGTGAGAATGTGTGTGTGTTTTGTGTGTTTGTGGCTGTAGCTGGCAGCGCTCTGACTGAACAAGGCCGGCAGGTTGAGACGAGTCTGCTGCCGTCTCTAAGCATCAGTGTGCTAATTCATCTGTACAATAAAGAAACATGTCATGCTGACGCAACTCAAGATTTCACAACATTTCCCAGCATTCTCTCCAGACACAGGAGAGGGAAAATCTCCCTGGCAGATGCCACGAGTGTCCAAATGGAACATCACCACAGTATATCAGTGTGTAATGTCGGCTGGGGTGTTGGCAGCCTAATGGATGCGCAAGACAAACGTCAACATAAATGTCAAAACCAGGATGGGGGGTCGCTAAACAGGGAGTTTCCCCATTAATTGCTTAACATATCATTGTTTTAGTGTAGCTATCTAGCATAAGTCAGTGTTTCCTAACCTTTTTGTCTTTTGTATCCCCGAAATCCCATCCGAAACAAACCAGAAATATTAACTCGTATTTTACCAGATCATTTAGCACTAATATATTTAAAATGACCATTTCACCTTCAAACTTAAAAAAAATCTGTTATTTTATAACGGCATTTAGTTTGATATACTTTGATTGGCTGAGAGAGCTGATGCGACACAAATAATAAAGAGCGTTTCATTTTGTTTTGTTCCAAATTTTAATAGTGGCCACACAATTAAAACTTTTGTTGTGTGCTCACTGAATTTTAGTGATGGCCCCAAGTGAAACGAATAACTTTCACTATCCAGGAAGTCTACCTTTGTCCAGGTTTACCAGGCTGGAAATCTCTAAGTCACATCGGATGAAAATAAATGGCTAGATAAGACAAATATTAGTTGTGAAAATTCAGCAAGATAAACGTTTTAATTTGAATGAACGGCTGCTAATGTGTCTGTTCAGAGTTCAGACCAACACAAACATTTGCAACAGTTTTCATCCATAGTATGTCCATTTAAACGTCTGCGTTTAGCTTCAAATGGCATCTTTGACGACAGTATTCTATAAAAATTATTTGCATTCCGATCTTGACATCAAAAGGCACAAAAATATTTGTTTCTTTTATTCCATGGATTTTACCCATTTACCTCCACTTGTTCCCAGTGTTTTTCTGCAACCACTATACGCGCGCAGCTGCAAGTGACGTAACTGTGACGTCTACTCTGAATTGGTCTATTGCACTGCAAAGAAAACTAACCAACCAGTAAGATTAGATCTTTTCTAAAAGCGCCACCTACTGTCAGAGAGTGATTTCACATTTTCATTCAGCTCCTCTGCCATTTTTTATGCATTGTTCTGAACTGACAGATCACATGTGAAAATTGCACCAAACATTTTGTTGATGTAAACAGGCTTTAATATCTCAGAAAAACTTGACAAAAGATTTTCCCCAGGATATATGTTCCTATTACTATGCCAATGAACGTTTAGTTCCTTTATTCTATCCGTATCATCTTCAAATGTGTCAGATGGTTTGCAGGTGCAGATAAAACATCAGATTCAGACGATTCAAATCTGTCAGTATGTTACCTGAGTTAGAATGTAGTTTCTCTGAGCTTCATCCACTGAGATCAGACTGGCATTGATGTAGTCATTACTGCCGATCTGCAGACGAATACGGCTGTGGTCAACTGTGAAAAGAGAGAGCGATTAAGCTGTGAGGCGCATCACCCATGATGCTTTGCAAGTTCAGTGGTGGAACGACTCTTTTTCAGGTCCTGTTCTCAGTTCCCCACAAGAGAGAAAAACATTCCCCTGATGAAAACGCTCAATTGAAACAGATAAAATACACAGTCATTCATTTAATGTGGTGTTTTGTGAGCTGAGGACCTTTTCAGGTTGTTGTGGAAAAAGAGAAAGACTCTGAGAGAGAGAGAGAGAGCGAGAGAGAGAGAGAGAGGAAACCACAGCAGCGTTGCTCTTTAAAGTCTTTGTGACGGAAGAGTTAAAAAAGGGAGAGAGAAAAAAGACATGACATCTTCAGTGTGAAATGACTTTAACAGCTCGCTGATAACAGGCCCCTTCCGTTAGGTGTCACTGACTGTGTCGAACAGGGGAAGCGGCACACTTACACGGACTGACGTCTCTGTAGCGATTAAGACTCCTGTTTTCTGGAAGTTTGGCGATCTTGCATGGTAGGTCACTGGACTGCTGCCTAATCTCCTACGGTAAAACACAAGTCTATGAGATGAAAATGCTTCTTACTGTAAGTAAAACTAATATGTGACAAATGGTTTGCTGGGGGAATTAACCATATGGCAGACAGTTATGGGGACCACCAGCATCCAGTTTATGATGTCATTCATCCATCACTGTCATTAAAAACTGCAAGTGAGCCAGATTAGGAGATAAAAGTGTTAAACCAACTAATAATAGACACCCTCTCATAAAAGATGAACTCATCCCCCTCATCTCTATATTGGTCACTGTTTACAAATGACAAATTCAGGTCATCGCTATGTAACTTGTTATATCATTTATTCTGTGGACTAGGGAAGAAGCAGCGCAATCTGAGCTGTCAAAAAATAAACATCACATAAAAAAAATTAAAATAAACTTTTGGATCGTTATGAATATTTTGAGCATCCTAATCAATTATGAAGAAGAATCAGTCCTTCACCTGGTAAACGGCGTTCCAGTTCCCGAGCTCATCGATTTCCCGAAACTCGGCTTCCATTGCCGCGTGTGTTCCGCGCCGCTCGATAGACGACTCCCTGACGATACAATTAGTTATAACGTCGATGTCGAATCACGTGAAAAAAATAGACTTTTAAAGTCTGCTTTAATTTTCTTACAGAACGTTTCTAGTGGTACTGTTGTGTCGCTCTTACCGGAAACACGCTGCCCGCTCCTCCCGCAGCACAGCTCTCCGCTGTCCGTCGTGATCACGCCCCTCTTTCCTTACATTGACCAATGAAATTCCGTGAGTGGCCGTGAACGCCAGGCAAAGGCCAATCAACGCAACGTTGTGGGGCGTGGCAATCCCTGCGGCCAATCATACTACGGCGCATTACCTCTTCATTATTCTGGGCTTTGTGGTTTTTTGTAGTTCGAGGAATTTACGTATAACGCATGTCCGTAAAGAGATTTAGAAACGTGCATGAAATGAAATGGCTCGTATTTTCAACCAAAACATTGCAGTTTTAAAAGTGCAATCAATTAATAGCATATAGTTTTTCTTTGTATGCAGCATTTAACTAAGTAAATATGATACTTTGAATATCTACATTTCAAAATTATATTTGAGATTTTGTGAATTTTGGCTTAATCAGAATCAGAATCAGAATGAGCTTTATTGCCAGGTATGTTTACACATACGAGGAATTTGTTTTCGTGACAGAAGCTTCCACAGTGTAACAGAATGACAGTGGCAGAACAAAAAAACACAGATAAAAAATAAAAATAAATAAAAAATAGAACAAGTAAAATAAGGAATAAAAAATATACAAATCGGCAATTGTATGTACAGGTATATAACAATAGACAGTTGTATGTACAGGTATATTATGTGCAAATTGAAAAAATTGAATAATTTATTCAATTTATTCAATGAATAACCCTGGTATTCCTCACTCAAAATCAAAATTTGTAACATGTTTTCAGCAATACATTTCTAACATTTATAATGTGTTAAGAAACAATTCTCTGAATTGCCTTTACTCGGACTTTAAAGTCCGCGTGAGCCGGAAGTTGCTGCCGACTTTATTTCAGTGTAGTGACGTATTTCCAGCTGAAACGGAATATTGAATAGAGGGCATGGTTTTATGTTTGCGCTCCTCCTCTCTGTCTCTCATAGCAATCTAACTGGTTGGAGGGGTGTGTTTAAGGAGATTCTGCCCAAGCCGTCAAACTGACGTCATCAGAAAAGGAATGCCATTCCAGAGCAGAAGTAAATGTTCAGATTTTGATTAAATTAATTTGATTAATTTGAAAAATTAACTTGCACGGATTAATTGTTTACATCAAGACTAGCAATGTGCGCTAGTAAATAAAGTCCATTTTGATTTCATGCGGAAAACAGACCGAAGACATTAAGCGTAACGTTTTTTGAGATGAATGTAGTGCTATACTGAATGTACTAGACAATATCTACCTCTAAATAATGCATCACACAAGTGTTTCATATCATTTTTAAGCATATTGGTGCCATGTGGTGGGAGAAATCAAGAAAATTATATGCAGTACCATGGTGTAACCACTAGATGCCTGTATAGCTCTATATATAAACCGGACAGCGTATCCCATCATGCTCATGAGAGTATTTTCCGATATAATTACTTACTTTTATTAGGTTTTCCATTTGTATATATATTAAGGCAGTATCAGACATCTTCATTGTGGCAAATTAGTAGATTGTACCCCCAAAAAATCCTCTGCATTTTCGTATTTCCTATTCATTTCGTATAGTGGTCAAAGATCACAAAGACCATTTAGTTATATATAATCATGTCCACGATACGTGTGTGTTCATATAGCAAATGTCACAAATGCCACCAAGCTTTGTACCATTGCTATTGTTTTGTTGGTGTTGTTGTTTCTAAAATGGCCCAAGACAACCAGAGGATCCAATTTCTCTTAATGTCATTCCCTCCCACTTGATCTCTGCTATGGTGGCTTGTGTTATTTATCTCAGGTGCACATCTAAAAGATGAGCCTGATCATATATAGATTGCAGTATTTGAATGCTTTTCCGTTTGCACAACATCAGCCGCATGTCCACACAGCCGTGGGTCAAACCGGTTCCGGTAGCAAGTGTTCTTCCTTCTCTGACAGAGGCAGAACGTCCCTCCATTGTCTTCATATCGTCCTGATATTTAGCACGCTGTATGTCAGACTGTTTTAATCTGTGTTAATTCAGTAATTTGTGTTATAATTTGCTGCTACTGAACTGAACCGTCTGGTGCACCTTTTTCGCTGGTTTGCCAAACCGCCATAAAACACCAGAAGAAGAAAAAGAAGAACCGTCTGGTTCTACAGGTTTCATAGAGACGCATAGCGACCAGACGGCGAGCAGCTGCTGGTGAGCTTCCATGAACTGATCTGACATCCCATCCAGCCAGGTAGTTTAACGGACGAACACTGATCTCTTATATTAGTAACTCTGTAATATTAATCTACGAACTGTGATGAAAGCAACCATATGTTTTTGTAATTAATGTTCAAATCAGACCATAAGGAAGTGCATTAGCATGCAGGCTAGTGTTGTCCGGTTTGGCTAAACTGATTCAGTTTTGTCATATAACAGCGATGTTACACGCGGTATAATAAGACAGACAGCCGGGAAACAAACGCGTTTAGCAGAACATTGCTCGACGTAAGGATTCGTAAATGTTTTTTAGTGGTTGATCGCATATTTGTTTGGTTAGCCTGTAAGCATGCTAAGTTAACAGGACGTAAACCTTTGACGCTATGCAAAACTGGATCAGCCAGTCCAGCCAGACCAGATCTGAGCAAATAAACAAACTGATCGTTTTATAACAGATTTCACGAATGCTATTTAAGTTCAAATAAATATTTTTAAATCTAGTTTATATTCATTCAATCAGTATCAGAAATTAGTGGAAGGGGGCCCCTGGAATAGATTTTTAGGGGCTTTTGCACATCGGATATTTAATTTACGACAACAATTATAGTGAATCAAGTAATTATTAATCAACCAGTTAGATATGCCAAGAATGGAATATTATGAAGTCTGTGATAAATCTATCTTTTTTACATGGCCAACATTGTTAACAGCAGGTGTTAAAGGGATAGTTCACCCAAAAATGAAAATCCTGTCATAATTTACTCACCCTCATGTCGTTCCAAACCTGTAAAGAATTTTAATTTTTGGGTGAACTATCCCTTTAATCTCTAAATTTTATGTATCATCATCAGGCCCAGATTGTGAACTGTGGGACAAGGTGGAAACTCTGGGGAGTTTTAGGTTTGTCTCCCCATGACAACTTGTCACCATGGTGACCGCGGCTCCAACGGTGATGCCGAGCGGTGCACCTCTGATGATGAGGACGCGGAGCTCACTGAGCTTGGGCCGCTGCTGACAAATCCAGCTGAAGCAAAGAAATCAAGAGTGAGTTGTGAGAAAAGAAAATACACTACCGTTTGGGGTCAGTAGGATTTTTATTTAGAGAAATTAATAATTTTATTCAGCAAAGGCACATTAAACTGTTAAAAGGTTACAGTAAAGACATTTATAAAGTTCCAAAATGTTTCGGTTTCAAATAAATTCTGTTCTTTTGACCTTTCTATTCATCAAAGAATTTGTAAAATCAACTTTGCCATCACTGGAATAAGTTACATTTTAAAATATATTAAAATGCATTAAAAAAAACCACAATTATTTTAATAAAAAAGTGGATTTTTTTAAATTTGATTTTTAACCAAATAAATGCAGCCTCGCTGAGACCCCAATCTTTTAAATGGGAATGTACATATAATAGATGGAGTGAGGCAAGAATAACTCAATTTAACTAAAAGCTAAACGTTAACTAAAAGCATTATTGCTGTTGCAGGGTGCATCAGCATTTCCTGATGAGGATGAGAACGAGGATGAAGAACAAGGTTTGCGGGTGGTTACACTGCCCATGCAGGCACACCATGCAATGGAGAAGATGGAGGAGTTTGTACACAAGGTGACTAATGTCCTTATCCTCAACTGTTCTAGAACTCCTAATGACGTAATTATTTCCAAAAATACCATGTATTTAATTAATCACAATGTTCTTGTGTAAAATGATTGTAATGTAAATGTGGCCTATTTCTAGTCTGAGATGTTTGTTTAAGCAAACTTGTACCGTTACTAGGTATGGGAAGGACGTTGGCGAGTTATTCCATACCATCTCCTCCCCGATTGGCTAAAGGATAATGATTACCTGCTGCAGGGACACCGCCCACCCATGCCGTCCTTCCGTGCCTGTTTTGGGAGCATCTTCAGGATTCACACAGAAACTGGAAACATCTG
Source organism: Sinocyclocheilus anshuiensis (assembly GCF_001515605.1). Lineage (NCBI taxonomy): Eukaryota > Metazoa > Chordata > Actinopteri > Cypriniformes > Cyprinidae > Sinocyclocheilus > Sinocyclocheilus anshuiensis. The sequence continues at coordinate 2,758,416 of NW_015538026.1, read as the reverse complement.
GACGCACCTGCTGGGTTTGTGCTTGTGATATGTGACATGATAATGCACAAAAGTAAAATGTAACAAAACAAGCATCTCTTAAAATACTACACATCACTGTAGCTTCTACATGTAAACCGACTACCAGAAAAAGAAAAAAAAAACATTTCCTGTTTCCCAAATTTTAAGTTTCCTGCTGTTCAAAGATTTGCAGTCAAATAGATTTTTTAAATGCTTTTGAAATAAGTCTCTTATGCTCGCCAAGGCTGTATTTATTTGATCAAAAATACAGTAAAAACATTAATAATTTGAAATATTATTAAAATGTAAAATAGTCATTTTCCACTTTAAGATATTTGAAAATATAATTTATTTCTGTGGGAAAGTTGGTTTTTCAGCAGTCATTACTCTAGTCTTGTGATCCAGTGTCACATGATCCTTCAGAAATCAGTCTGATCATATGCTGATTTGATGCTCAAGAAACATTTCTTATTATTATCAATGTGGAAAACTGATCTAATTTATGTTATTTGGAAACCATGATCATTTTTTTCTGGACTCTTTGATGAAGAGGAAGTTCAAATTTATTTGAAACATAAATATTTTGAAACATCAAAATTCTTTACTGTCACTTTTAAACAGTAGTATATGTCATATAACCCCGGTGGCTTTTGAAGAAAGACGTTTCACACCTACTGGAACTTACCAGATAAATTGTACTTGCCAGATAAATTGTACGATATATTTGTAATATGATAATCTGATATGTGTGAATCACTGCCCTGAGGATGACACAAAACACACCACTTAGACTTCTAATGTTACTCAAACCTGTAATTATGTTACTGGTATGTCATTTTGAAGGCTAACTAAGCTATCACAATGTCTCCCTACAGGCTTAATTCTGTTCCTGTGCTTGGGCACATTGACAATGCTGCGGCCAAACGTTTCATTCATGGCGCCCGTGCAGGAGAAGGTGGTGTTTGGGATGTTCTTCCTGGGTGCAGTTCTTTGTTTGAGCTTCTCCTGGCTTTTTCACACTGTCTACTGCCACTCAGAAAAAGTCTCTAGGACATTCTCCAAGTAAGAGACACCAGTTTTTATGCTCTTTGTGTGTAGGCAGTACTAATGTTAAGTGGCATTTTGTACACTGGTGGCCAAGAGTTTTTTTGTTTTTGAAATGATATGCTCCCTAAGACCGCATTTATTTAAAGGGCTCATCGGATGAACATTTTCCACAAGTTGGCATGATTTATTAGGGTCTTTATGAAATGTCTGTAACATATTTTGCTTAAAAACACTCAATGGCTGTGTAAACAACACCCTTTTTGCCTTGTCAAAAACAGCTCTGCTCACACTAACCCGTTTTGGTGTATGTCTCTTTAAATGATAATGAGTTACTGCACTCCACCCCCCTTCCGGGATTTCCGCTAAAAATAAAATAAATCCACTACTCTCTTGTCTCCTCTGAGGCTGGGACTCTAAATAATGATTTGTGACCCTGGATCACAAAACCAGTCTTAAGTCGCTTGGGTATATTTTTAGCAATAACCAAAAAAACATTGTATGGTTCAAAATTATCGATTTTTCTTTTATGCCAAAAATCATTAGGATATTAAGTAAAGATCATGTTCCATGAAGATATTTTGTAAATTTCCTACCGTAAATATATCAAAACTTAATTTTTGATTAGCAATATGCATTGCTAAGAACTTCATTTGGACAAATTTAAAGGCGATTTTCTCAGTATTTTGATTTTTTTGCACTCTCATATTCCAGATTTTCAAATAGTTGTATCTCAGCCAAATATTGTCCTATCCTAACAAACCATACATCAATGGAAATCTTATTTATTCAGACTCCAGATGATGTATAAATCTAAATTTCAATAAATTGACCTTTAAGGCTTGTTTTTGTGGTCCAGGGTCACATTTGTGTTTGTCTGTGTAGCCAACGACAGAACATTTAGCATGTTTTTTGCGAACTTTTGCCTTGGCGTCTGAACAAGTACACCGGTGTCGCTTGCGAAAACAACAATGGTGGCTGAGCGCCGTGGATGGAAACGTGCAGATTAATGGGCGGTAATATTATAATAAGAACCCCTTCCTATGTCAGGAGGGGGAGAGAAATCTGATCGGCTCATTTCCTCACATGCTTGCAGAGAAAGGCTTACAAAACCAAACTTACTGGGTTCTTGTTTTTCACGTTTTCTGAGTTGGTAGATGCAACGGACACTCAATTATAGCACTTAAACATGGAAAAAGTCAGATTTTCATCTGATGAGCCCTTTAATCAAAAAGTAAAAACAGAAATATTGTGAAATATTAAAATAACTGTTTTCTATTTGAATACATTTAAAAATGTAAATTAATACTTTTTTTCAGCAAGGATGAGAGAAATCTGATCGGCTCATTTCCTCACATGCTTGCAGAGAAAGGCTTACAAAACCAAACTTACTGGGTTCTTGTTTTTCACGTTTTCTGAGTTGGTAGATGCAACGGACACTCAATTATAGCACTTAAACATGGAAAAAGTCAGATTTTCATACACCATGACCTGAAGGATACACTGTTCATTCAAAGAAAGGTTTTCCTATGAATTAATTAGTAGAAAAGTCCATTTCTACTGTGCCTTGTGCCTCTTGCGATGGAACATGCAGTGATTTTCCCTGCTTCGCATTCCATTAGGTCGTAAATGTATCTGGTGTCAGGGTTGCCATGGTAACCAGGGTCCTGGGCCCTGTTCACAGACAACTTGGCACCCAGTATGTTTATTGGGTGAGGGGTCTGTGAACGTTTGTTAATCTAATGAATAATTGATTTGTTAAATCAAATGAAAAATTGTGTTTTTGATTGGTCCAGACGCTACACACTAAATTTGTCATAAGTAACAGTAAAAACATTTTATTTTTATTTTACAAAAATCCTGAAAAAATGTATCTGTTTCCACAAAAATATTAAGCAGCACAACTGTTTTCAACGCTGATAATTCTAAGAAATGTTTCTTCAGCTTCAAATCAGCATATTAGAATGATTTCTGAAGGATCATGTGACACTGGAGTAATGATGCTGAAAATTCAACTTTGCCATCACAGAAATAAATTACATTTCAAAATATATTAAAATAGAAAACAGTTATATTAAATTGTAATATTATTTTACAATATAACTGTTTTTACAGTATTTTTGATCAAATAAATGCAGCCTTTGTGAGCATGAGAGACTCCTTTCAAAAACATAAAAAAAATGTTAATTATTCTTAAGTTTTGACTGCCAATGTATAGACATGACTTCAGTAACTTGAGTGTATTTTTTTTATGTCCTTAGGTTGGATTACTCTGGTATTGCGTTGTTAATCATGGGCTCATTCGTTCCATGGCTGTACTACTCGTTTTACTGCTCTCCTCAGCCGCGGTTCATCTATCTCTCTGTTGTATGTGTGCTGGGTGTTGCTGCTATCATTGTGGCCCAGTGGGACAGATTCGCCACCCCTCGGCACCGGTCCACACGTGCAGGTAATGCGCTCACCTGCTTCTCTATATGTTCCATCTGCTTGATTGATTTCAGATGTTGCTTAGAACATTTTTCCTCGTACTTAGGTGTTTTCATGGGCCTTGGTCTGAGTGGACTCATTCCCACAATGCATTTTACCATCGCAGAGGGTTTTGTGAAGGCAACGACAGTGGGTCAGATGGGCTGGTTCTATCTGATGGGTGCCATGTACATTAGTGGAGCATCACTTTATGCAGCACGGATACCTGAACGGTACTTCCCTGGCAAATGTGACATCTGGGTAAGACTCAAGGGAATCTTTGTTGCATGTAATATTGTAAAGCGACCTAATAACATAATGTTCATACAAGTATCCACCTCATTTTTTAACATAAGAGCGGGTGCATCCATTATTGAATTGAATGTGCAAGGCTTTCGGTATCATCTGTTTACAGTTATTTTAGCAGTACAAAACAGTCTGTTATGCTGCTTGATGCTGATGATATTGATTGAATTTTTTATAATTTATCATTTATTGCACTTTATTTTCCTAGGTATTTATCTATAGAGGCTAATGAAATGGAAGTCTCGCGTTGATTGAAAATAGCTTCCTTTTGCATTGCAAAAACAGTTGGATACTCACGGTCTCTATCTGTTTTACTTTCTCAGTTTCAGTCTCATCAGATATTCCATGTGCTGGTTGTCGCGGCGGCATTTGTCCATTTTTATGGGATCTCAAACCTGCAGGAGTTCCGCTATGGCCTGGAAGGAGGCTGCACAGATGACACTCTGCTGTAAAAAAAAAAAAAAAATCACTTGAACTTTGGCTAGTGCCTGCTCACTTCACAATGAACCTGGATCCCACAAAATGCAGATTTAAAGATTTTTATTATCTCTTGAAGGATTTTAACATGTATTTAAATAAGGTGTTTATTTGTTAAGATGCTTAAAAGTCTTGATAAATGTGGTAGTCTTGTGTTTATATTGTTCTTTGCTATTTCAGTGCAGCACAGAATTTATTGTAAATCACTGGAATGAGTCATAAAGCATTACAGAGGTCTTAAGAGACTACCTCCTCCAGCGATTTTTTCTTCTGGCTGTTTTCTGGTCTACTGGTTAGTGGTCCTGTATTTTAAGAGTTGTAGGGAAAACACATAGAACATGCTTAGGTCTCAGTTTTCTCAAACATGTCTGCATGATCATTCATTAACTTTTGATCTGAAATACTTGACCCATAGCTTCAGCAGTGGGATTCAAGTTGGGAAAAATTGTAACTTTTGTTTGAGTGAATCAGGGTTTCAGTCAAAATACTTACACTGGTTTTAGAAGTCAAAATATTTAAAAAGAGCAAAATAAAGATGAAACCGCTAGAATTGCTTGCTTCATTAATAGTGATTTTTTTTTTTTTTACTTTTTGGTATGTGTGTGTGTGTGTGTGTGTGTGTGTGTATATATTAGTAAAATTATATTAAAGTTTTAATATTTTAGTTTTAATTTATTTTTATAATTTAATTTTAATGTAAAATTTAGTAATGTTATGTGCTTTTGTCCTTTTTTATTAGTTTTGTTTATGTTTATATAATTTATTTGAATTTCCAAAAAAAAGGTAATTTTGTATATATTTTAGTATTTCAACTTTAACTGATTTCAGTTAGTTGCCAAGGTAACGTTTAAGATTTTCCTCTAATATTTATATTTTATTTCAATGACTGAAAATGATATTTAATTGTTTTAGTTTTATTTAACAATAACAACACTAGAATAATAAAGACTACAACTACAACCTCTTCAAGGGCTAATAAATTGCTAAAGACCAACTTTTCAAGCACTTAAATTCACACCCTTGTGATAGTCCTAGTTTAGTTGTAGTTATTTAGCAACTTTTTAACTACTTAAAACAGCGCACTTTTCAGCACACAGTTCTTAAGCGTTGTTTTCTGAAACAGTATATATTATAATGTATTTATCGTAAAAAATAGTGTTTTTTGTTGTTAAAATGAAGGTCAGAATCTGATTTGAGATGGCATTAAGCAAACGCGCGAGCACGGGCCTTACAGTGCGCGCGCGCGCTGGTGACGTCGCAGTGTTTTGCTGGGGATGCGCGCACACGTGAGCGCTGTTCTTTTCGTTGCTGGAGTAAAATTAATTCAGTTCACACCCGCGAGGGTCTCCCTGTGAGGGGTGCCAGCAGATGTCCAAATAGACCGCCGTGTGCTGTCATCCAGTCCTGGTCCGTTCTGTTCGGCTGTGGATCCGCTGTACGCTGTGAGTTCAAATGGAGATGTTTATGTGTGGGTTAGCATACCATTTCAGTTAGCTTTAGCATGTAGCCTCATCTCACCTCTGTGAGGCTTAAACTCTCACCTGATTTACAACAACACGTTCAGGTGAAGTTATACTAATACAATAATATTAAATACGAAGAAATTATTCCTGTTTCTCGTATAATACACAGGTGTAGTGCCCATCACAGCCTACAGGTAGACCTATTCTAAAACATTATTTTTTTATGTGTCTATATTATTATCGCGTTATTAAATTTGAGAAAAAAGTCCCTTTCTTTTTAAGAAGCCACTGAAAAGGTTGTTATTTCCAAAAGGATGCGCAATGAGCTGTTTCATTGAGAATCCATAATTTAATAATTTCACTGTTTATTGTTTTTTCATTTGTCTTGTTGAATTTCTTCCTGTGATTTCTTTGGAAGATCTTTTTGGTTAATACTTTTTAAAAGTAACATTCTCAACAAATGGCAATGTACAGCGGTCAGCTTTTAAGCTACAATACAGATAAAGACATAGACAAATATGGTCTAATATTAAAGGAATAGTCCAACCGAAAATTAAATTTCTGTTATCATTTACTTGCCCTCATATCATTTAAAACCCATATGACCTTCTTTCTTCTGTTGAACATAAAAGTATATGTTTGGAGAATATTGGTAACCAAACTGTTTCCATTCCCATTGATTTTCATTCATGGACAAAAAATACAATGGAAGTCTAAGGGAACCAAAACTTAAAACTCAAACACAAAATATCCTCTTTTATGTGCCACTGAAGAAAGAATATCATATGGGTTTGAATTTTGTGTGTACTCTGGATCAGCTGTGCTGGTCACTGATTAATTGTGTCCTACAGAAATCATAATCCTGCAGTGCCTGAGGTTTTGTCACTCCACCCCACCTCCTGTCGTCATGGCGCCCAAGGACATCATGACCAATTCACATGCCAAATCCATCTTGAATGCCATGAACGCCCTGAGAAAAAGCAACACGCTGTGCGATATCACTCTGAGGGTGGAGGGCACAGATTTCCCAGCCCACCGCATCGTGTTGGCGGCCTGCAGTGATTATTTCTGTGCCATGTTCACCAGTGAGGTAACACATACCTCCTATATGCACACTCATCACTCACATGTTACAATGTGGTCTTAACTGGAGCAGTCTGTTCACCAGTTATGTGTCTAAAAATGCTCTCATTGTATTAAAAAACAAAACAATTTATGGGGTCTTGACATGCTAGTTAGCAGGCAAGCTTCAACGTGTTGAGCTGTAGAGCTTGTTCAGAGTTAAAGTTCAAATCTTGCTCATGATCGTGCTTCTCCTCATCATTTCCTGTCCTCTCTTCTAATCCATATCAATAAAATTGGCACAAAGGTTAAAAAAAAAAATCTAACTTTGTTGCAGTTCTGCTCCTTCGCAGTAGGAGGTGCAGGCAGTCTCTTTTATTCTCAGACATGCTGAAGTTGGTTCAGAGTTACTAGAGTGAACACAACACTTAATTATATAATATTTTCCGGTATTCTCTTTTGAATAGTCAAACAATCCAAAGAAAGCATCATTAAAACAAAAAGAGAAGTCACTTACAAAATAAGATTGAATAAACACTAAAAAGTCTGACCAAAATTGTTCTGTGTAGGAGCATTGCCAAAACAAATGAATGAAGTCTTCAGAAGAATGACAAAAACAGCAACTCACTTCAATGTCTGACTTATATTTCCTAAGAAAGACTTTAGTTGGGTAACATTTGTGAATCAACTTAAATGTTATTTCTTTTACTTTATTGGTAAGCAGATATCTAGGAGGCAAGGTCCATACTTTCTCCCAAGGTATATTCTCCACAATGCTATTCCAATAAGGTATTATGTAAGGAATTGTTGTTTTCTCTCTCTGAAAAAAATAGCTCTAATTTTATAGTTATTTTTTTGTTGATCTGTAGAAAAGCAAACACTTCCGATCATTGTGTCGGTTAAGTTCAGAGTGTAAGTACATGGCCATGGAAGTGTAGTACCTTGCAACAGAAAAGACACACCAGAGGGAATGGCATTGAAAACAACAGCATATTCATCAGCAGATACAGGAATATTATATTTCTGTAAGAAATCAGAGTAGTTGTAAAGTCTGCCTTGTGAATTAAAAAGCTGTCCTAAACGAAAAGAAGATTGTTTTCGAACCAGTTGTCAAAGAAAAGTGATTTATTCTTGTAAAGAATATCCTTATTGTTCCATAAATAATATCTGTGCGGAGAAAAGTTGTGTTTGTATATTAAGGACCAGGCCAAGAGCATCTGCTTATGGAAATTAGAAAGTTTGATAGGGATTTTTAAAACATTATAATAGCAAAGTAATAGGAAATTCAGGCCACCAACTTTAGAGAAAATCTAATTTGGGATAAAATTCCAAAGTGAGGAGGGACTTTTAAGGAAATTCTTAAGCCAATTAATTTTAAAAGTATTATAACAAAATTGTTTAACATGCTATCAATTCTTTTTAATGTTCCTTTATCAACCTCCAAGGAAAGAGCAGCATAAGTCAGTCGAGACAATCCTTCGGCTTTAGAGAGTAAAATTCTTCCTCTCATTGATAAATCTCACTGCAGCCACAAGTTAAGTTTTCTTTGGGTTTTCACTATTAGAGGGTCCAAATTTAGATTACATCTTGTTTTTTGGTCTTTATTAATTAAAATTCCTAAGTATGTAACTTGATCTTTCACAGGAGTGTTACATATAGAGGGAAGATCACAGCGTTTGATTGACATTAACTCACATTTGTTGATATTCAGGCAGAGACCTGAAGCTCTGGAAAAGGACTCAATCAAACTCAAAGCTAAAGGGATTTGGGAGGCGTCATTCAGAAATAAAGTAGTATCGTCAGCCAGCTGGCTAATAATAATTTGTCTATCGTCAATTGTGATACCTTGTAAATTATTAGTGGAAATATGCAGAGCTAAGAACTGAAAGGCAAGTAATAATAGATATGGAGATATAGGGCAGCCTTGTCTTACTCCACGTGACAAATCGAATCTTGGTGAGGTTCCGAATTTTAACTTAATAACACTATTATTATTTCTGTATAAGGTCCTGATGGCTTTACAGAAATAATCTCCAAACCCAAATTTGAGTGAACACAACACGTGCTGTCAAGCTAGATGCAAACTAATTGATGAAAATGTTGTCACTCATCTCTTATGGTACAATGTAAGAAAAATAGTGTTATAGGAATATATATTAAATAATGATAACAGTAGTGGTTTTTAGATTAATAGATTATTGCAGAAATAAGCTCTGTGACCATCAAAATTGTATATTCCTAAAACTAGAATACACTACATGACTTTTAAAATCTGAACAGATTTTAAACAATATAAAAACAATGTGAGTTCTTAAAATATCGAACATGTCCACCGACTGGATGGATTCATAGTCTAAGCTAAAAAATCAGAGTCTTTAACCATCATACACTACACAGTTTTTTATGAAATCTGTCAACTCAAATCTGCAGACTGACTCTGACTTTCGGCAACTAGTGTCAACTTCTCCAGACTGTAGTGTCTTTAGAAGTCGTGTAGTGTATTCCAGGCTTTGCACGTTTTATTCATCATGATAGTCCTCACAACTGAACATTTTATACATTTTAAAATACTATTTGAAAATACTATCCTGTAATTACATCTGTAATTAAGTTCTGTAGTTACATCTTTAATTACACTGTTTGACCCTACCGCTACCCCTTAAACCTAACCATACCACCAAACCTGCCCCTAACTTTACCCCTATCCACCCTCAATAGCAGCAAAAGTGTTTTGCAGTTCAACATGAACACAATAGGTACAATACAATTCATTGTTTTAAGTTTAAAAAAAGTGGGACAGAAACATTTTCCATGAAAGTTTGATTTAGAATAGTTTGCAAAAGTGTGTGAGACTGTAAAAGCAGACTAGTGAGTAGATGAGTTTTTCTGTTCAGCATAACAACGTTTAATCTTTACATTCATTTAGCCACTTGTTAGCCACTATATTTTTCAAGACAAATAAAGGCTTTAAAACATCCCAAGGAGGTATTACTGCTGTGTTTTATGGAAGCTGAATAAAATGTGGAAAATATCCTGAGCATGTGTTAACCGTCCACAAACCTTATTTCAGGCATTTATCCAAACACCCAAACTTTAGGACGATGGAACCAGAAGTGCTCAAATGTTAACTCGCTTCTGGGTTTTGGCCTACAAAAATGTCATCCCTGCAGCACATGACAATATTACAGCTGTGGTGTTGGGCAGAAATATGCATTTGTTGTCCACATCGCTTACTTCTGTTCCACTTTATCACTGTTGGGGCTTTTATTTTGTACTCTTAATCTGAAATTAAAGTTCCAGAATGCTGGCATGTGTCTCATGGGTCAGTTTTTTTTGTTGCCAAGATAAGGGGGGGAAATATTTATTTTACCGTGTCATCATTTTCTTGTTGCTCTATAGCTTGCTGAAAAAGGGAAGTCCTTTGTGGACATTCAGGGCCTCACAGCATCCACCATGGAGATCCTGTTGGATTTTGTTTACACAGAGACGGTGCTGGTTACTGTAGAAAATGTTCAGGAGCTGCTGCCCGCTGCCTGTCTCTTGCAGCTTAAAGGTACAAACACACACATCTGTGCACATCAGCACATCTGAATAAAGCACATGCTAAAACCATTTTTTACCTGTGCTGTATATGATACATTAATTCTGGCTTATTTCACATGTGGCATTTAAAAAGAAAAATCAGCATGATGTGATTTTTTTTGTTTCTTTTATAAGGAAATGAACATTGAATGCTTGCTGAGATCCAAGCATGATAAGGACTCACTGAGACTCTTAATTGTGAAGGAGACAAACACAAGTACAAACCTGCATGAAATTAGGGAGCAATTATTGCCACAGACCTGCTATTAGAGCTCAGCTTCTGAAGATAAAGATTACAGAAGAGTCTGATAGATCTCTAAGGACTGAGGGTTTTCTCTGTCTTCTCTCCACCAAAAAAAAAAATTCTAAGGAACTATGACCATTTTTAGCAAACTTTAACAGACATATTAATGAACGCAAGTCAGCAGTTAAGTTTATCTGATTTTGAACTTGACAATCAAGTTTTCGAGTGCTTAAGTATTGCACTGCTTAATGTTTTTTTTCTAGTAATGTGATACTTTTTTTTTTCAAGATTCGTTGATGAATAGAATGGTCGAAGAACAGCATTTAAATGAAATTGATTTTTTTTTGTAACAATGTAAAAGTATTCTCTTTTAAACAATTATGCGAGTCCTTGCTGAATAATTAATTTATTTCCTTAAAGAAAAACCTTACTGAAATCTTTTGAATTTAATTGTATCTCCTTCTCCAAATACATCCAATTTAGCTTAAAGCTGCCTCTCTGTAGATGTGTGGGATAAAAAGAAAATGAAACAGAAACATTTTTAAACAGAAATTGGAAAAATATTAAAATGTATTAAAAAGAATTAAATACAAAAATCACATGAATCACATTCATTCCTTTGAAATATGAAGTGATGTGCAGCTAGTCATGCCCACTTCTCAGGATTAGTGTTTAATTTAATAATTGTGTGTCTCTTATTATGTATACAATATAATTATGTAACCAGATTGGAAGTGGAAGAAAAAGCTGTATATGGTTATAAAAAGACTTGCATTGCTTTTAGCCTTTTAAGGAACACTGTGTCCTTGGAATCAAAATGGAAAACACATCCCAGATCCTTTTAAGATCAGGCACTTCTACCAAATTGAGAGCGAATTGACAAGGAGAGCAATTGTGCGTTGTCTGAAATAGGATAGGGTGACCATACGTGCCATTTTTCCAGGATGCGTCCTGGCCAGGATTTCTATATTGCCTAAAATATCTAGGTTTTGGCTTTGTTTGCGTGTGCAGACCGATCGGTGTATGACATCAAAGTACCATACAGACGGTTATGCTTTCGAAACACTCTCGAGGTACTTTGATGTCAAACACTGATCGGTCTGAGCCGCACTGCTTTTAAGACGAACACACCTAATATGTACGCGTAATTGCATCGCTTTGACCATAGATCCCACCTTCTCACACGCATGGTTGGTCCATTATGTACAATGCTTGCATGTTATTGGTCAAACTACTTTTCGATCATTACCTTCAGCAAGCATGAAAACAGGAAAACAAAGCCAAAACAAATCCTGGCCAGGATGCGTCCTGGGAAAATGGCACGTATGGTCACCCTAAAATAGGAGAAACTTGTCAAACATCAACAGAATCCCTTGAGCACTCAAACTAGAGGATGTTTTGCCAAAGGTTGTGACAAAAAAACCCTGTGCACTTCATCCCGGAAGTAAAACATTTATGTTTGGCACAAACAAAATGTAGCTTGACACCTAGGGTAACACCTTCCCTTCTGTCAAGAATGACTGTGGCAGTATCAGGCTTCTGGGTTACTTTGAGCAGAAGGAAATGCAAGTTGCAAGAGCAATATAACTAGCCAAATCCCTCAGGCGAATCCGTTCTAGTCAGAGATCAGCGTTAAAGCGAAGACTTGTTTCCCAGCATACTAAATTACCAACTGGGAAAAAAAGACTGTTCTTGAATCAAAGCAGGCTTTTCTGTCACATAATATATCTGCAATATAAATCATTGAATTTGCTTTTTCATATCTACTTAATGCATTTTCTTGATTTGCTAGTATGCCTGCTGTGGATTTAGATGTAATTCTGCTGTATTTAATGCAGATAAACCATTCTGATGTTATTTGTGTGTTTGTTCTCCACAGGTGTGAAGAGAGCTTGCTGTGATTTTCTTAATAGTCAGTTGGATCCATCAAACTGTCTGGGAATCAGAGACTTTGCAGAAACGCACAACTGTCTGGACTTGATGCAGGCAGCTGAACTGTTCTCACAGAAACACTTTGCTGAGGTGGTGCAACAGGAAGAGTTTATGCTGCTCAGTCAGAGTGAGGTGGAAAAACTTATCAAGTGTGATGAGATCCAGGTGGGATTGTCTGCATTGACCTTCTCTGCTCTCTTTTAGTCTGAACGAGTCTATGCCTTCAAGTGCACCTGGGAAACTCGCACCTCTGAGTCGGGCATTCGTTATTGCAACATTCAAGTCAGAAACATAACACAGAAGTAGTCTAAACAACAAAATTACTAGATTTTAAGCCCAAATTTCTTCATCTGAATTCAAAATGATGAAAATGATTCGTTTCTGTAACTTATTTATACATGGTTTCAAAATGAAACGTTAACTTCACTTGTATTCTGTAAACTGTTCCATTATCACACCTTTAAAATTATTGAAATGCAGCCTGTAAAATTAAAATAACTAGCAAAATCATTCATTTCCATTCACTACAGATATGCTTTCTGCTCACTTGGCTCTATAGAATATAGATATATAATATTATCTTCTGTATCATCTAGAATTCAGAGTTTTTCACTTTCTAAAAATCCTTTTCATGTGCTCGGAACATGTAATCATGAAACTTTCCACTCTCTACTTAAATGGCACAAGTGATACAAAAAATTATTATAGAATATACTCAATAGTTTACACACCTACTGGTCAGAGTTAGACATTAGTCTGCAAAGTTTGCACATAGGAACCAGTTCAGGCTGGTTTTGAGCAACATATTTGGTCACAAGTTTGAAATGGTATTTCTTTTGTGTTTTTGAGATTTCTAGCCACTTTCAGTAATGAAGAAAGTAAATACACAAGTGCAGACCTGTAACACTGCTTTTTTATCTTGTTTTATACACATGGGCTTTCTCAAACAAAAACATCTGCCTTTTGTGTTGTTAAATTCCTGTCTCTCACCACCGTCCATTTATTCTGAAGGTGTAATTACAGCGTTTGGACTTAAATTTATGGTTGGTTGGGGAAGTCGCAGATCTAAAACCATGAAAATTAGAAGCAACAGATAAAGTTAGTTTTGCTACAGGGGTTTGTGTCTGAACAAATCTGTGTGTTATGTGTGTAGGTTGACTCAGAGGAGCCTGTGTTCGAGGCAGTTCTGAACTGGGTGAAGCACAACAGAAAAGAGAGAGAGCCGTATCTGCCCGATCTGCTGGAGTATGTGCGCATGCCCCTGCTCACCCCACGATACATCACTGATGTCATTGACATAGAGGTCAGATTCTGCTAATCAAATACATGCTGACTGTATGAATGTACAGGATGCTGCATTTAGAACCAAAGACTTTTTATGTTCATGGGGTCAACGTCCCCACCAATGTGTTTATTTTGTGTGCATTATTTCATGATATTTGTACATTTGTATTGAGTGTTGCGTCTACGTTTTAGCCATTGATACGCTGCAGTCTGCCATGTCGAGATTTGGTGGACGAAGCAAAGAAGTTTCACCTTCGGCCAGAGTTACGCAGCGAGATGCAGAGTCCTCGAACCCAAGCAAGACTCGGTCTGATGCCTCTGTGTGTTTTCAGTATTTAGGCCTGAAATCCTTCAGTCTAATTGGTTCTCAGTATATATAAATCATTATGTCAGTTCACTCTTTTGCTGAATTAGTTTTGCATGTTTTAACATGTTCGTGATCTACTTGTGAAGCCTCGTACAACTGTTTTTTGACACTGGATTGGGTTTTAGGTGCCAAAGAGGTTCTCTTGGTAATTGGAGGATTTGGCAGCCAACAATCACCCATTGACGTTGTTGAGAAGTATGATCCCAAAACCAGAGAGTGGAGCTTTCTTCCTGTAAGTTATGTTGTCCATTGATTTAAAAGCATTTGTCCAATGTCAGTGTCATTCTATAGTATTTTTTTTTACATGTTAGTGTAATGAAGTGTAATGCTGCATGAATTTTGAAGGTAATTTGACCAGCAGGAGGTGGTTTTATTTCTCTCAAAATATATTTATGTACCAGAACATTGCAAGGAAACGGCGCTACGTTGCCACTGTTGCCCTGAATGATCGCGTCTATGTTATCGGTGGGTACGATGGCCGATCACGGTTGAGTTCAGTCGAGTGTTTGGACTACACAGCAGATGAAGATGGAGTCTGGTACTCTGTCGCCACAATGAATGTACGCCGAGGCCTTGCAGGAGCTACAACCCTCGGAGGTACCTGTTCTGTACGATGACATGATGCTTGTTTTCACACATTTGTTGAGTTCTAGTAGGTTCTTTTGGATTCTGGGTCAAGGTGGGTTGCATTTTTGAAGACTTTCAGGCACATGAGCATTGAATGAAACCGTACAGTTCACATAAGACTGAAACTGAATCTGCCAATCAAACGAGTTCAGTGAGTCTGAATTATGTGGGTTCGGTGGATGTACAGCAGGATGATTTTCTCTAAACAATGTTCTTAGGCTACATTGCCTGAAGCGCTTCTCTTTTGCAGGTCAGTTGAGTAAACCAGCTTTGTGTCAATCAAAATGTTGGTATTTTCAGAACTAGATTTTTTTTCCTTTCAGATATGATCTACGTTGCGGGTGGATTTGATGGTAGTAGACGTCACACCAGCATGGAGCGTTATGACCCCAATATTGACCAGTGGAGCATGCTGGGAGATATGCAGACTGCGAGGGAGGGAGCAGGACTTGTTGTAGCCAGTGGACTCATTTACTGTTTGGGTAACGTTTTGTTTGTTGTAGAAGGTAAATGAATATGAGTCAATGTCTGTGGTGATTTCTTTTGGTCTTCTTGTGCTGAGAATCCAGAAATACACTTGCTCATAACTACCATTCATAATGGCAGGAACTCAGAAGGCTTGGCACAGACATGTTCAGATAGACATATAGCTTTTCAGACATAGTAAACATTGTGTTGTGTTGTGGATGCAGGTGGTTATGATGGTCTGAACATCCTGAATTCTGTAGAGCGGTATGACCCTCACACGGGACATTGGACCAGTGTCACTCCCATGGCCAACAAACGCTCAGGTACACTCACATGAGAATCCTTTTTAACGTGCTAACACATATTATAATATTGTATACACTACCGTTCAAACGTTTGGGGTCAGTAAGATTGATGTTTTTGAAATTAGTCTCTTATGCTTACAAAGACTGCAGTTGTTTGATCAAAAACAAAGTTCATGTAAACTTAAGCCTTTTAATCTTAAATTAGTCTGAGATCAAACAATAATTTGACTGCTGCTACATACCGTGACTGCTTTCATCTACAGGGGCTGGTGTGGCTTTGCTGAATGATCACATATATGTTGTCGGAGGGTTTGACGGCACGGCCCACCTGTCTTCCGTAGAGGTGTACAACATCCGCACAGACTATTGGACCTCTGTGGCCAATATGACCACGCCACGCTGCTACGTAGGAGCCACGGTCCTGAGGGGCCGCCTTTATGCCATTGCAGGGTAAGATGTCAAAATAGCATGGTAGACTCTTCTCTATTGGGTCTTTGTTACCACAAGAAAATAAATGAATGACTTAATCTTCTGTTATGATATTGCATCTCTGTTCTTTCTGCAGATACGATGGGAACTCACTGCTCAGCAGTATTGAATGTTATGACCCTGTGATTGACAGCTGGGAGGTGGTGACTTCAATGGCAACACAACGCTGTGATGCAGGAGTTTGTGTGCTCAGAGAAAAATGAGAAGAGAATCGATTCTGACATAGAGGCACTTTTTAAATTTGGACGCTGGAATCTGTGCTTCACTGATCAGCGGAGCATCAGATCCCATTACCAGCCTGTAATGACTCTTCCCCCTTTTTGGATTTAAATTTTGTTGCCATCTGAGATCTCAGTCCTTGTTTTCCCTTGATGAGGGAGAAAACACTAACTTTTATGATACAGTCAACATGAGTGTTTTGCCACCGTTTTTGTTCTCTTCGTACAGACTCTGTGATCTTTGGTTCCCTGTGAGATTCACTCAGTTGGGTCCTTTAAAGTGCAATATAATAATCTACTGGTGTCAAAATGTCTCAGAGAAGAGACAAGTATGTGTATGCCTTACTGCCCAAGTGACTGAATCCTTCCTGAAGAAGTGAACATTGCCAGATTCATCAGGATGTGACAACAGAGGTGCTTTGTGTAATCTGTGTTAATCCTGTCTTTGACATCCGTCAAATCTCTGGTTGCTGGGGCTCTTCTCATTGACTCAACCCTTTATCTACGTGCCTAAGGCGCCAGGGATTTTTCCATCATCATGTACAGAACCATCAGTGAGAAATCATGAAGCCAGTGTGCTGGTGTTTTAAGTGTGTTTAATAGTGTGAATCCGAATGCACGGGTGAATTTAGCTGTGCTCTCTCAGTGAAACTGTCTCGTTAAATACTGGTAACTGACCCATTAATATGAATGAAGGATGACTTGCATGGTGGATGTTCTGCAGTATATCTTTGATGTGGTATGCAATTTTAATAGTGCGACTCCATGATAAAGACAATAAAGGAAAAGTCTGTTTATCATGTAACACAATTGAGGTTTCACATCATCAACGTACCTGTGAGAAGATTTTAAAATAGATTCTGCACTTCAATTTTAAGCCATATTTGCCAATTTTTGCTATAGCTGCACATCCTCCGCCAAAATTACAAAAATATTTCAATTGCTTTTTGAAAGTGGTCTGGTGATTTTGCTGTAATTTCATAAAACATTTAAAGACCCATTGGAATAGTTTGAATTTGTTTTTGTTTTTTTTTGTGCTGATGTACTTATTACTAAAAAAGTATATTTGGGATGGTATGTGTCTAATGCTGCCTTCAAGTGCACCTGGGAAAATCATACCATTCAAGATATGCAACATGGAAGCCTAAATTAAGCAAATTAATTATTTTGTGAACAATAAAACTCAAATAACTGCATCTGATTTCAAAATGTATACACGGTATCTCTGCCTCTTTTTTATTTATTTATTATTATTATTTTGGTTACATTAAGCAAACCATAAAAGTTGAGTGATTAACTTGTTTTTCTCTGCTCTACACTGAACTGACAATCTTTTGGCGATAGTTTCTCTCTTACCCTGCAACTAATGTTCGAGAACTCAGTTTTTTTCGAGAAAAAAAAGCTGTCGAACAAAAGAAATACCTGAAGCACTTAAGAGGCCCCCCATAATTCAGTTCTCCGATAACCTATCTTCTTGTCAGGAAAAAAATGCTGTGGCATGACAAACCTTTCGCTCTCTATAACGGTTAGAAGTGTTGCAATACTTTTAAATCTAAAGATGAGTGTTTGGTTGCACCAATCGTATGGCGAGGAGGGTGCTGATGCTGCCGCTGGCCAATCGCGTGCTGCAGGGGCGGTGTGAGAGCGCACGCGGGTATATAGACTGAATCGCGCAGCCCTCATTGCTATGTTGGCGGAGACACGTTACGCGTCTGTACTCAACGGAGTTCAAAAACGACATTTGGTGATTTTCCCATCAAAAGACTTTAACGTTTTCTCAAGAACTTGTATCCACGAAGACTAAGCGAAAATGGTAAGTGAGACTCTAGTCTCTAAAAAATGAATACTTAACAGCTTTAACAAAAAGTCAGTCGTGGTCGTTCCAACCAAAACCGACGAATTATTATTATTGATGTTGCGTTCTTTGATTTCATAGTTGTGTGACTCTATTTGATGCATCTTAAAGGGACAGTTCACCTAAATGTGAAAGTTCTGTCATTCACTTTCAAACCAGTATGACTTTTGCTTTTCCGTGGAACACAAAATGACATTTTGGGAAGGTTGACATCCTACATTCACGTTCAAAAAGATGCGACTAAAACCTGTGAAAATCATACAGGCTTGAAACAACATGAGGATGATCTACGTTTTACGTGAACTGTCCCTTTAAGACAATGAGGTCACAAAAGTTACTTCAGTCACATTATCAACCAACTTTATATAACTGCAAACGTCGTTTCATCTTCCCATCTCTTCCTTGTCTTCGTTTTCACGTGAAATGTTTCGTGTGCGCTATGCAGGAAGTGTGACTTTTTGTAGGCGACCTTTAAAAAAGGAATATTATTTTTTTCCCGGCCGGTATGTATGATTGGAGCGTAATATGAAATAACTCAGAAGCTGCTCGTGAGGAATTTGTGGAATTCCACTGCAGAGGCCGCTCACGCGCGCGGCGGCCCGGGAAGAGCGCAATACTGGGGGATGGGGAGTCTGCTGACTGGTTTCCCCCCCCAATTCTACAGACTTAGCCTTCAAGATACACTTAGAGCGGTCATTCTTTTAAAGTACCGTTACTCGTTTTTATCGTTGTTTTGATGTTGACTGCTGAATAATAACTCTTATTTCTCTATTGTGCCTTAGTTCAGGTTACTGGCTTCTTCCTGTCGCCCATTTTGCGATAAAGCGCGAGAGATTAGAGAACATGCACTCTTGAGTCACTTTCCTACTTTAATTCCTAAACTGAAAAATGGGTTGTGCTTATTTCACAAGAGTAAATGTGCTTGGGAGATGCTAGCTTTTCACCTGGAAGGCAGTATTATCAGAATGCACTGAGACTTTTAGGGATAGTTCACCCAATAGTTGAGAATACTGTCTCTTATGATGTTCCAAACCTGTGTAGCTTTTTTTCTTCTACAAATGGCAATATTAGGTAGAACTGACCGCTTCAGTCACCTCTCAAGTAATTGCATCCTTTTCCCCTCCCCATACGAATGAAGTGAATGGTGACTGAAGCTGTCAATCTGACATCTGCTTTTGTGTTCCACTGAAGAAAGTCTCACAGGTTTGGAACATTCCTAAAGCATTCTTTTAACATAAGGAAGTGAAATGTGTCAGGCAAATGGTTTCTGAGAGATTTTGGAAGTACATATTTACCGTTTATTAGTCTTGTATTTTTTGGTCTTTAGATAGACAGACCAAATAATGATTCATTCAATCAGTAAATGCAAAGTCTGGCTCTTCTCTTTTTAGGTGGTTCCTTAGTGCCGTTTAGTTGACCATTCAACTCCAGTTAATGATTGAACTGTCATTATAGTAGAGACCTGCGCGGGACGGATTTTTCAGTCCCGCTCCAGCAAGATTCTGTCCCGCGCCCGCCCGCTCCCACAAAAATATATCTTATCTGGTCCCGCTCCCGCCCGCGACATTCATGTTTTGTCCCGCTCCCGCCCGCATAAAAGTAATCTATATAGATTGTTTTAAGTACATTGAAGAAATTTACATGAAATGGTTCTGTAACATCTCCTAAGCTCCACAACATCCCAGCATAAACATAACAACTATCCTACTACCGATAAAATATTTGTTATTTAGACTAAGCATCAACATTCACAACCACTGTTATTTTTTACGGAAAGCAAGCATGGGCTGCTGCGTGCATGGTTTGGCATGGCAGAATGCGAGCAGCACACTTCCTTTATTATCACAAAAACCTGATTTGCGGGAGTCCCGCGAATCATTTTATTCTCCCGCATCCCGCACACACACGAGTCTCTTCCCGCCCGCACCCGCACTCGCCCATCAAGAGTTGTCCCGCGCCGCACCCTGTAGCGTTGGGTCCCGCGGTACTCCCGCGGGAGTGCAGGTCTCTACATTATAGTTTCAAGTTCAGCTGCATCAGGACTTCATTTAGAGTTTCAGCTTCAAAAGGTTCAAAGTCAACATCCAGCATGACAGATACTAGTCACAATTTTAAAGCAATAACTTGCACATTTATTACTTGCCACTGAAAAGCTGCCTAGCAAAAATGTTACAGCTTGGGGGACAAACATATTCTACATCAGGTTTTGAAGAAAAAAATGATGTAAAATACCTTTAAACATTGAGAATTCTGTCCATCATGTACTACTGCTGCGTTCAAGTCCTCCTGGGATGTTCGTACTTACGAGTTGACAAGTCGTAATTACGACGTCAGGTGCGTTCACATCAGTTTAGTCTGCACAAGATGGTGGTGTACCTGCTTTAAATAAATTACAAGAAAATACAACATCGTAATTACGACGTTGGGTGCGTTCAAGTCAGTTTAGTCGGCACAAGATGGCGGTGTGCCTTCTTTTAATAAATTACAAGAAAATACAACAGGGTCTGTTAACTCTGCTTATAGAAAATGAAGAGCAAAGAATTTGCATCAGGTGTGTTTTGCATTAAAAATTTTTTTTTTTTAGACCAGGATCCCAGTATAACTGATTATCAGCATCAACAAACGCGCGTGAGTGCATCTCCATCCATGTGGGCCAGGCTGGAGTACAGATTGGCAATGCATGCTGGGAGTTGTATTGCCTAGAGCATGGCATCCAGCCTGATGGCAATATGCCGAGTGATAAGACCATTGGTGGAGGGGATGACTCTTTCAACACTTTCTTCAGTGAGACCGGCTCTGGGAAGCATGTGCCAAGAGCTGTGTTTGTGGATCTGGAGCCTGCAGTCATTGGTGAGTGTGTGTGTGTGTGTGTGTGTGTGTGTATATATGTATGTGTGTGTATATATATATATATATATATCAGCCATCATAAAACCAAGCTTTTGGCTTGTAGCAAATCAGTGTTTTATTATGCCTGAAATGTTGAAATTAATGTGTATGTTATCTCCACCATCCAGAGTTCAATTAGTTTCAATAATTTAAGTGTGAATGGCTGGTTTTACGCTTTAAAGAGCTGTATATCAAAAAGTGATGATATACTTGTATTTTATGTTTCAGATGAGGTGAGGACTGGAACCTACAGACAGCTGTTTCATCCAGAGCAGCTCATCTCTGGGAAAGAAGATGCTGCTAATAATTACGCCCGTGGCCATTACACTGTTGGCAAGGAGATTATTGATATGGTCCTGGAGCGTGTCCGCAAACTGGTATGAACTATGATTGAGCATCAGAGAAACACAAAGTAGGGATGCACTGTTAAGACCATAAAAGTATTAAATTTAACTGTTTATTTTAATTTGTGTTTTTAAAGATTAAGTGAGTGTTAGATTATGGTAAAGGTAATCTAATTTTGTAATAACTACTTTTGGCTGATAACTTATATGGTATCGATATATTAAAAGGGGCGTCTTGAAAGAATAGTTCACCCAGAAATAAAAATTCTGTCATTTATTCACGCTTGTGTTCTTTTAACACAAGGAAGTGAAATGCATTGTGAAGGCGAGTAAGTGACAATTTTTATTTTGGGGTCAACTGTCCTTTTAAGTGCAGTTTAGACCAATATACAGTAGGGCTGTGCGATTAATCGAAATCGTGATTTGAGACGTTGCGATTTGCTAATCGCAAAGCCTGCGATGTGGACGCGATATTACTCTGTTCCAGAGCATATGCATGACTGCCAGCCTTGTTGCAGTCTTACTTGCCCTGGGCAAGAGTGAGCGCACCTCCGTTCTCCCCAATCAGCACTGCTCTAGCCAACTGCGTAAACATCCACCATTAAAAAAACAAAAACAAAGCGGGACGGGAGAGAGACAGAGTGGGATTATGGCGTCTACTGAGTCAGACCGATAGTTAGGCAAATTAAAACTAAAGAAAAACGTATGCAACTTAAGCTTCGAAATGACAGACAATGAACAAAAAAGGTAATTTGCAAGAGCTGCGTCACAGCGCATATCAAGAGCTCCCTTATCGGTTCTGTTTTCAGTACTGGAGAATAAAAGATACGTTCTTGGATGTTTTTGTTAGTACATGAACGTTATCTTACAGAATCAGAAGCAGAATGAGCTTTATTGCCAGGTATATTTACACATACGAGGAATTTGTTTTTGTGACCGAAGCTTCCACAGTGCAACAGAATGACAGTGACAGAACAAAAAAACACAGATAATTAAAAAAAATAAAAATGCCGGACTACCCTCTGTAGTCTTCTGAGGTCGGATTTGGTAGCTGAGCTGAACCAGACAGTTATTGAAGTGCAGAGGACAGATTCAATGATGGCGGAGTAGAACTGTTTCAGGAGCTCCTGTGACAGGCTGAACTTCCTCAGCTGGCGAAGGATGTACAACCTCTGCTGGGCCTTTTTAACAATGGAGTCTATGTGAGTGTCCCACTTTAGGTCCTGAGAGATAGTGCTAAAACTGAAAATCAGCAAACACTGTGGAACCAAATAAATAAGAAACATAGAACGTTTATTAGCAAAACGAATACGAAAGCTTGGAGGCACAGCATATAGGCTACACCTTGATGTAAAATAAAATAAATAAATTACACAGAGTCTAAATAAAGTAATCAGCAAACACTGTGGAACCAAATAAATAAGAAATTAATGTTTAAAAAAATGTCCCGTGTACCGCAGCAAACCTAGTGTGTACTGCCGAATGTCCAGCAGTTTGTCTCTGGTGAAACTGATTGCAGGGATATAACTAAAGACAGGACAAACTAACAAAAACATAAGAAAAAAACTGCGGAGCACGCCACGGAGGCAGCCATCAGCGTTGGCGCCATCGTGAAACATTTGATCTCCCCAACAGATTAATTTGAAATAAGTTTATAATGCATGTTGGCTATTCCCAATTCAGAAGAGTGCACACACAGCCTGTGTCTGTGAATGCTTCTCATACTCGCTCCTCTCTGCCCCACGCGGCGCGAATCCCGCGTCACAGACGAGCCGTTCATGCTTGCCGCACTCACGCAGCCTGTCTCGTAATGCTCGTTTATACTGCGCAAGTCTCCACGAGCACATCTGGCAGTATGGATGAGGCTTGACGCACGCGACACACGGTGTTG
>NW_015538026.1:2733377-2734227 GCF_001515605.1 Sinocyclocheilus anshuiensis | reverse complement strand
CAATGTCCAGCAAAACATCAGAATAGTCGAAAACCGGTGAAATATCGGGTGGTGTGTACTTCCGCAGTTTGTCTCGTTTGTCTCTGGTGAAACTGATTGCAGGGATATAACTAAAGACAGGACAAACTAACAAAAAAAAACTGCGAACTGCGGAGCACGCCACGGGGCAGCTTTTATCTCCCCAACAGATTAATTTGAAATAAGTTTATAATGCATGTTGGCTATTCCCAATTCAGAAGAGTGCACACACAGCCTGTGTCTGTGAATGCTTCTCATACTCGCTCCTCTCTGCGAATCCCGCACCACGGACGAGCCGTTCATGCTTGCCGCACACACAGCCTGTCTCGTAATGCTCGTTTTTACTCTCACCCGGCTCCGCACCGCAAGTCTCCACGAGCGCATCTGGCAGTATGGATGAGGCTTGACACACGCGCGCAACCTGTGTCGACTCGCGCCTTTAAAACGAATGTAAATTCAGTCTAACTGCTTGCTAATTTCACTTGGATGAAATGAAACATTCGGCACGTTTTCCACTTGCTCTTAAAATCCCAAATACTTAAAATGAATAAATCAGCCTATGTAACATATGTAATACTTTAAAAATTGACTTAAGAAATACAGTTCTTTATTTATACAAAAATAAACAAATATTTTCTGTGAAATTCAGTAATTAAGTTAATTCTGTAAAAGTAGTTATACCATTTATAATCTTGCCTGCTGAAAAAAAAACAATAGAACCCCTCCCGAAACACAATTAAAAAATGTAATGGATTTCAGGGTTATAATGGGAATTGTATTGGTTTTAATGTAAACTATAATGGTGTCTATTTGATGGATTCTATTGGTGGGA
>NW_015538026.1:2720535-2732996 GCF_001515605.1 Sinocyclocheilus anshuiensis | reverse complement strand
CCTCTTTTGGAAGACCAAACGAAGTAGTTTCGCTTTCACAACAGTTTAACCCAAATATCCAGATGTGTGCAGCACATTTTATGGAGTACTGTTTACTGATCCTGGGAGAGTTGACTACAATGCCGGCAGTTCTGACTCACATTCTGTAAGTACGTTTTCATTTAAAGGATTTGCCACTGATGATTCAAACGTGAGTTTTGGGCAGTGTAGAGTAGCATTTGTTGTTTGTCATTTCTCCGATCACAAATGCAGACAGGGTTTTATGTTTACACTGCGCGATGCGATGCGATGCAACGCAATGCGTATAAAGACAGTATAAGTCATTATAATCAGTAATTCTGTCCCCACTGGATGCAACAAATGCCTCGTTTGTAATGGGTTTTAATGTTTTTGTCTCGTCGCACCGGCCGGACACGGCATCACAGTCTGGTGAGGGGCGTAACATTTCCGACACGAGCTTGAGGTATAGCTGGCCAATCACAGCACACCTCGCTTTTTCAGACCGATGAGCTTTGTAAAAATCGACGCGTTTCAAAAAGGCGGGGCATAGAGGAGAAACAATCATGTACAGTATGTGGAAAATAATGTGTTTTTTTAAATTTCAACCGCATAAACACATTACACCAAATACACAAAATAATGTTCTTTTTAGCAGCATCATATGACCCCTTTAATGGAAACTATAAGAATTTCTGTGATGGTTTCTATTGTTTTTTTTTCAGCAGGGTAATGATACCCATACTGTGCTGCACATTATTGACAATATTGAGATGAAGCTTGACTTTGCAAATTTAAAATCGCAAATCAAATCGCAATATGTCAAAAAAAATCGCAATTTGATATTTTCCCCAAATCGCACAGCCCTAATATACAGTATGTCTGTTAACGTGAGTGTTTTCCCCGCCCCCTCCTGATCTAGACGGACCAGTGCACCGGTCTCCAAGGTTTCCTTATTTTCCACAGTTTTGGTGGAGGCACTGGCTCTGGTTTCACATCCCTGCTGATGGAGCGTCTCTCAGTTGACTATGGCAAGAAGTCCAAGCTGGAGTTTGCCATCTATCCTGCTCCTCAGGTCTCCACTGCTGTGGTCGAGCCTTACAATTCCATCCTAACCACCCACACCACCCTAGAGCACTCTGACTGTGCCTTCATGGTAGATAACGAGGCTATCTACGACATTTGTCGCCGAAATCTCGACATCGAGCGTCCCAGCTACACCAACCTCAACCGTCTCATCGGTCAGATCGTGTCCTCCATCACAGCTTCCCTGCGATTTGATGGTGCCCTCAACGTTGATCTGACAGAGTTCCAGACCAACTTGGTGCCATATCCCAGAATCCACTTCCCCCTGGTCACATACTCTCCCATCATCTCTGCTGAAAAGGCTTACCATGAGCAGCTGACCGTGTCCGAGATCACCAGCGCCTGCTTTGAGCCATCCAATCAGATGGTGAAGTGTGACCCCCGGCATGGGAAGTACATGGCCTGCTGTATGCTGTATCGTGGTGATGTCGTACCCAAAGATGTCAATGCTGCCATCGCCAACATTAAGACCAAACGTTCCATCCAGTTTGTGGACTGGTGCCCAACTGGATTCAAGGTGGGAGAGGCTGACAAGATGACATTAAGTGTCCTTTCTTCAAACTTTATTAAATTTAACAATGTCTCCTCTTTCTCAACAGGTTGGCATCAATTACCAGCCACCCACAGCGGTCCCTGGTGGAGACTTGGCCAAGGTACAGAGAGCTGTGTGCATGCTGAGCAACACCACAGCTATTGCTGAGGCCTGGGCCCGTCTGGACCACAAGTTCGATCTGATGTACGCCAAGCGTGCCTTCGTTCATTGGTATGTCGGAGAAGGAATGGAAGAGGGAGAGTTCTCTGAGGCCAGAGAGGATCTTGCCGCACTGGAGAAAGATTATGAGGAGGTTGGCACGGAGTCTGCGGAGGATGAAGAGGGAGAGGAGTATTAAAAATGCTTTTAAGAGGCTGATCTGAGACCAGTTTTACACAATGGCCTACAGTCAGAAGAGAAACTCGTCCTACTCCAGCACTTACAAGCAGTATTTACCTCTCAGCTGCCTTATGGATGCCAAATGATGGGGAACAATGCCCTGATGTGTGTTTTTTATAAGTGTTCTGTTTCGTTCTTTTCTATGCCTCTATTCTGTCTGATTTCAAAGAAACAAGTCTGTCTGGACACTTTTTGTAAGCTGTCTGTGTCTCACACATGCTGTGATGCGGTTTCAAAATAAACTGTCAAATGTGTCTATTGATTTTGTGTATTGATTACAAAATGTATTAGTGATTTGAAGCTTTAGCCTTTATGATGACTCGAATTCATGATTGAATCAATCATACTATAATCATGACCAGGCTGGTGGATTTGTTATGCTCTTATTAGCTGAAAGTATCAACTAGCCAAAATGACTAGAAGAGGGGTGATTCTTGCTGACTCTGCAATAGGAGGCCATGTTCTTTCAGGTTCAGTGGCTCTTCACCCCCCCACCCCACCCCAGTCCAGACTCAGAAAATAATATTTAAACATGAAATTTCATAAATGTAAAATTGTTCTTCACTTACAAAAGAACATTTACTAGATGATTCTTTAAGATTCTGTGCAAAACATTTTGTAACCATTAGAAGGTTCAAGGACAAAAGTTTTTTTTTTTTTTTTCCCCCACCCAGAATTGTGTAATTACTACATCTACCAGCAGGGGCTAAGTGGACCATGCTTAAAAAAATTAAGAGGGATTTCTCAAGAATTTGCAGCTTTTTCTCAAGCCATGTTACTACCAATGGCAACAGGCTTTCCATTTCCTCCTGCTGATGAGCAACCCTAAAGCACTGAAATATTTGCATCTCTTTTTCAGAACCACAACAAGCTGGTCTTTTTATTGTATAGTTAAGCAATTAATCCACAGGTTGGTTCTAACAGGTGTACCCTGTTAAAATATTTAGAGCAAACTCAAGACATTTAAATACATCACTAATTCTAGACTTAAAACAAAAAATGAGTAAACTTATTAAAGATTTTTATTAAGTATTGTTATAAATATTCTGATCTAAATGATAGGTCTTCCAGAAGGGGACAATCTGCAAAATAATAATTGTATTTTCATCCCGATCATTTTTTTTATTATTATTATTATTATTAAAATGCAATGCACAATGACTCCATACTCCTGATTATTTTAAAGACTTCACAATGAAAGCATCATAAAGTATGTGATAGACTCAAAATCCAACACTTTTTTTTTTTTTTTTGCTAAATATAACAAGAGGTCACTTCCTTCCATTCCACTTAAACATGTCCATTCATGCTAAGTTTACTTGTAATACAAACTTTCTGAATCTCAATCAGTCTCAGACGTCGCCTTGTAATTTATATATTGAAATATAACAAAAATTACAATGTTGAATGTAACAGAAGTGAAACGCTACCAGAGTTGCCTTTATTTCCAAACACAAAAGTAGACCTATTTAAAGCGCTCTACTACAACGCCACCTCCCCCGCGCAAGTTGTCCAATCAGCAGCCGCAGTGAGTCTATTTAAAGAAGAAGTCCCGACGACTATCAGCTGTCACCTGTAGGTATTCATAAGCGGAGGTAAACACTGGGGCGGAGCGAGGCGGTTGACGGCTTCGAGCGCATGCTGTTACCTAGAAGTGTTTGTAAAGACACAAAACTCGTAAAGTCCTTAACAGTGAGCAGTGTAGAACACGTAGTTTTTTTTGTAAAGTTTTCAAGTAAACGTACAGTACAACTCGACTGCGTTAGAACTTGTAAAGCCTTGTTACTCACAGTTGTTTGCTTCTACTGTGGGCCCTATTTGTATGTACATTGGCACATGCAACAATAACCTGACAAAAAGGTACCTCCTCGAAAATAAAAAGTTTCTAAAAAGATTTGTCTTTCATTTTTATAATAATTTAAAATTAAATTATAATGGAGTAAACGGCGAATGACTGTATAGTTAGAACTTTTGTTTGACTGCGACGTAAATGTGAGAGTATGTTTATAGCATGAATAGCGCCTGCACTAAGTAAACGAATAACAAGATATTTCCGAACTGTTATCGTTGTGCATCTAAAAGACAAGCTGTTTAAATAATACAACAATCAACGGTAAATATCACGGCCGAACTGTCCCTTTAAAGTGATTCTTCAAAGCTAGAAAATGAGTGGACACGCTCGCTTCGTCTCTAGATTTTTGAGCGGATGTGGTCTCAGCCTAAGAGCAGTCACCTCACGGTGAGTGTGTGTATGTGCGCGTGTGTGTTGATTGTTCGTTTTGTTGAAGTGTAGCAGGACTGGGGGAGTACGGACTGACAGACCGTGTTGTGGATCCCAGGAAGTTCTGTCTCCGCTTCTCTGAGCGACTCGATTCTGTTCCGGAACCGGACCTGCAGGATGACCCAGCGGGGCCCGGCCGAGTTTACCCCACCGCCCGAGTGTCCGGTGTTCGAGCCCAGTTGGGAGGAATTTGCAGACCCGTTTGCATTTATCGATAAAATCCGACCCATCGCCGAGAAAACCGGGATCTGCAAGGTTCGACCGCCGCCGGTGAGTGCAGTCCGGACGGTCTGAAGCGGACCGGCTGAACCGGGCCGGATCTGCGGAGTGATTCTGAGTTCGGTTTAAAGGGAAATGTCTCAACATGGCGGCGCAGTGACAGCATTGCGAGCTGCTTTGTGTGCAGCTATAGGCATCATATCGGTTGAATTTCCGAAGCTCTGCCGGGTCTGTGCTCGACCTGCGGACCCGCATGACCCGAAATTCTGATTCATGAGCGCAATAACGTCGCTCGGGGTCCGCAAACGTCGCGTATATGTGAATATTGGACAAGAAAATGTCTCTTTATGGTCGCTGTGCGTGTAGTTGACGGCCTGGCTCGGTTCTAGTGCTGGATTAAACGTCGCGTTTACTTGGTTTAGTTTGCTGATTGTCAGTGTTTATCGCTGATGTAGAATATTGTTTATCTTTATTTATTTTTTTAAATGTATATCGAATTATTAGTACTGGTATAGTTGCTTCTGCATCTTTAGTGACATTGACGAACAGAAACCTCCATTACCTCATCATTTGATTAAAAAGGCTTTTAATGAGTTCAGTGTACTTTTAATGAGAATTTAATGTAGACAGACAGACAAAAACATCGAGACCAGGAGATACCTGCTAATGCGGAAATAAACACTTCCTTTCATTTTCACCTTAGCACATTAACTATATATGTTCATACATTTAGTAAATTGTAAATTATTGCCTTTGAGTAGACTTATAATATAAACTAATTATACCATCATTATAAAGATATCTTCTATTCTGGTCAGAACAAATCCATTCTCTAATAAAAGTGGTTGTGTGCGGATTAGAATAATGCAATTATTTTAATAATAATTATTTTGACGCCCTTTATACCCAACAACCAAATATAGTTCACATATTAGCGAAATGATCTGGTTCAGTCCTCCGACCTTAAC
This sequence comes from Sinocyclocheilus anshuiensis, assembly GCF_001515605.1. Classification (NCBI taxonomy): domain Eukaryota; kingdom Metazoa; phylum Chordata; class Actinopteri; order Cypriniformes; family Cyprinidae; genus Sinocyclocheilus; species Sinocyclocheilus anshuiensis. The sequence continues at coordinate 2,727,514 of NW_015538026.1, read as the reverse complement.
CTGAATCCGAACTCCTAACTCCCGAACCTGTCTAAACCAGTTTGAAGGTTTTCAGTGGTTCTGATGGCGTCATTACGTTTTATAGATTATGTGAGTGAGCATTAGACGAGCCCAATGCCACGAACATTATAATTTATTCATCTCTGAAGATGATTATAGACATCTAAACACATTTTTACGTTTATATCCATATTTGGTTTTCATGTTATTTTAAATGATATTTACTTATTTATTGACCATTCTTGCTCCATCCTGTTGTGGCCAGGACGCGCTCTGGAGCAAACTAGCTGGTTCTGATACTGACTTCGGGTTTGATGTGAATTCTGGTTCTTTTATGAATCCATTGAACTCGCAGCTACGTGACGTGATACACGCACGAGGTGGCAGATGAGAGAACGCGTAATTACGTTAAACAAGCGATGATTAACGGGTAAAATATGTCAAGCATCATTATAGGACGATGGCTTCGTATCATTGACGATCTTAATATCCAAAAAAGGACTGTTTTGGTAGGGTTTTTAATCTCATAAAGGTTTTAACGCTGAGAATGTTTTCCAAATGGCCTCTTGCTTTCCAACACCAACATATACGCGCACTGCATTCTGACACGTTTTAAACTATTTAGACCGTGTGAAGTGATTCACAGGCTCGGTTCGGCTCATAAACTGCTCCCGAACCCTATGGATGGATGGATGGATGGATGGATGGATGAAGTTCTCGGGCCGGGCGCGTCCTCCATGTTGCGAGCTATGGAGTGAATGAACCATCTGGCCATTTTGTGTCTTTATGTAACTATGCTGCCTGAACAGCAAACAAGGAAATAATGTGGGAAATGGACTTAATATGCACATAATTTACCTTCATTTTATGGATTATGTGTAGCTGAGGTAATAGATACGGATTGTGGTGAATATTGTTCGTATGTAGGGCACAAATCTGTATATATCTGTGTATATAAACTGTATATGATCTCATGTACAGTGGTTTATTGTACAGACTCTAGTGGTGAGCCATTTATGTGTTATGAGGCAAGTGTTTTTTATTTTTTTTAATAAAACTTTTAATAAGGTGCTGATTACATAATTACACTATTTTATACATGTATGAAAGCAAACATATCTGCAGTTTAAATTCTGTAGCTTAAATGTGTGGTTTTACAGCTCATTTTTGATTGCAGTGATTGTATCCTGAGGTGCCTTTTTTGGCTAAAAAAGGGTAACACTTTATTCATTCCAAGAGGGTCATGTCTGGTCTCTTTTAATCCAGCTGTTAATTACATCGTGTGTATCTGGAGACATGATTGTTTGTGTGTGTGTGTGTGTGTGTGTGTGTGTGTGTGTGTTGCTGTTTTTCTGAACACAGTTGTAAACGTGTTTATAGGAGGCTGGAGACAAAGAAAATGTGTTGAACTTGAACTAAAAAGGTTTTATATTGGTGACTAAGCTGAACAAAAACCACAGTTCCACCGTTTAGCTATCTACAGCAGATTGCATGTGAGTGAACGTTTTTTTTGTTTTTTTTAGTTCACTTTTAGCCACTGTTAAGCCGACACACATTCACAAGATTCTAGACCACAAACCACAGAGTATCAGTCACATTTGTACAGGGTTGTCTTTCAGATCCTTTCAATTAAATTTATGAATGCAAAAAAAAAAAAAAAGGTGAATAAGAAGACACTGATGTAGTCTGAATAAAATGGCTTAGGCAACATGTGGTGTTGCAACGTGTGTTTACTTGCTGTTTGTGTAGATAATTTTGTGTCTCAGTTTAATTTATCAGTGTCCAGTACCCTCAGTATGGAAGTAAACATAAAAAAACAGTCATCTTCTAATCGAAAGTTCCACATTTTTGTGTGCGTGTCTTCAAACAAACACATTGTTGATGAAGTCAGAAACCTGCAAAGCTTAATGAATTTAGAAAATCAGAAAGATGAAAATGATGTCTTTGATAAAGCCTCTCTTGTTTTGACTGTTTGTGTTCTTGACCCCAGTACTAATTAGAGGCTCGACTCAAGGGACACCTTATGCAATTTCGGTTTGCAGTTGATGGGAATGAAGTTTGTTTTTCTGAAAATTTTTACTTTGCTAAAAATATATATGTAAAATGCTCAGGACTAGACAACTGGTTCATTGGTCCCTATAGAATGTCACAGCTTGATTTTGCTGCAAGATGATGACGTTGCATATTGAACTTAAACTCAGAAATCAAGCAATTTAAAATAAATATCAATAAAAGAAAGAGAAATGTAAGTTTACTAATTGTATGTTTGCTTTGTGTGTGTGTTTAGGACTGGCAGCCGCCATTTGCATGTGATGTTGACAGACTTCATTTTACTCCACGAATCCAGAGACTCAACGAGCTCGAGGTAATTTTACAATTTTGCTTTGAGCTAGAAAATCGTTTGTACAAGCTTGCCTATATTTGTGAGGGCCCACTATTTAAAAATATCTCCACAAATGTAGTGAGACATGCTGAAAACTAACTTGCGAGGTATTGTGAAGTGCTCCTCACTGTTTGGAAAAACTCGTAAATTTGTCAAATCATCAATCTACTGATATCATATCAACAGGTTTGTCACAGGGTTAGGTTTAGGGTCAGGGTTTAGCAAATATTATCACCTTTGTCGAAAAACCATTGTGTCTATGAGATGTCCTCACTAACATTGTGAAACCGAAGGGTTTGTTCTTGTGCATCGAAAGGTCAATGGTCACTGTCTTGTCAGCAGAATTTGGGCCTTTTGAAATGACTGATATTAAAATAACACCATATCTGAGATGCTTAATAATTAACATGCACCATTCACGATGTTGCTGAATCTTATTTTCTCTTTTTCTTGGCTCTTCCATCACCCTCCCCCCTTTCCTACAGGCTCAAACCAGAGTTAAACTCAACTTCTTGGACCAGATTGCCAAGTTTTGGGAACTACAAGGATGCACACTCAAAATTCCACACGTGGAGCGGAAGATCCTTGACCTGTACCAGCTCAACCGAGTGAGTGATTCTGTCAGTTAGGCTTCTTCATTGGACTGTATAAGTCAATCTGCCTGATCAATTATGACTTTGTTCAGTATTTCTAGCTGAAACCTTTTACTCATATCTGTATGTGTCACAGAGTAATTCATGTAACCGCTGAGTTCTTTATTATTGACCAAGTGAAACACAAGCATTGATGAATGTTTATGACGTTTTTGCAATGAAGTCCAACAATCTTTCTCAATCTGCCAGTTGGTTGCAGAGGAGGGTGGATTCGATTTAGTTTGTAGAGAGAGGAGATGGACGAAGATTGCCATGACAATGGGTTTTGCCCCAGGCAAAGCTGTGGGGTCCCACCTGAGAGCCCATTACGAGAGGGTCCTGTACCCGTACCACCTCTTCCATTCTGGGACAAACCTGCTGGTGAGTTTAACATATAGGCTAAATGCATCAGATCAATATATCACACACTGTGCATAAAGCTTTCAGCAGGAGGTTTGGTTTAGGAGTCGGGTTACAGATGGTCTGCAGTGTTAAAGCTGGGCTTTTAGGGTTAGAGGTATTAGTTTGCACATTTAAGTCTGATTGAGTATGCTGTGCTTATGAATGCAATATGTGGTTATTAAGTGTGTTTTATTGTGTTCTAGCCGCTTGTTTTCTGTATTGTGTGCCAGTCCTCCTAGAGTTACTGCTCTTTGTGCCACAGCCTCAGCTAAATGTGGTCGCAAATTACTTCTTTTGTCTTTAGAGACAATGTATCATCAATACCAATTAGTAAAATGCACAATATGGTATTCATAAACTTTGACACACTGTAAGCAACTCCCTTTCAAAGATGGAAGAATCCACTGATAGTATTAATCATATATTTAAATAATATATTTAATAATTTTAACAATATTTCTATATTAAAATAATATTAATATGATATAAATTATATGTATAATTATGAATGATTCATAAATTGTAAATGGGAAAAAAATAAATAATTGTAATAATGTTTACGTATTACAAACAAACATTTATAATATGACAAAAATATGAAATATAGATAAATATAAAATATAAACTGTGTATAATTTTTTCAAATATATTTCAGCATTTTTTTTAATACAGGCAATGATCATATGCAGGAGCATTTGAATATGAAAAGTATATTCCTGACTAATTTTCTTTCCATTGACTGAATGCTTGACATCTCTGTTAGAGATGCTGTGGCCTCTGACCCAGAGATCACTGGCAGTTTCTCTGTAATGTTCGGTGCTCTTTTCTACGTTAGGCTCTTGACCTCTCAGCCAAACTGACCAGTTTTGGGGCACCTCCTGGGCTGGAGGAGGTACGTTTCTACTTTCCCCATTACCTAATCTGGACAGGATGTGATATCATTATGGGTACTGTGGCAATAAATGTTTCATTTAGTAGTCGCTGTGGCTCTTACAGCCATACTGAAATGTGCTCCTGCTCTCTGAAAATCTTTTAAATGTAAAAATTAGTATTTATATTACTAAGGTAGTTTTAAATCGCTTTATGAATGTTTTACAACAAATATTTCCTGGTTCTTTATCACTTTTTATTTTTGATATGTAAACATTTCCTTTTGCTTTTTATGTCAGTTTGTGTGTGTGTGTGTGTGTGTGTGTTTATTTATTTTTCTTAACCCAGTGTTTTGATTTTGAGTTTGGGTGACAAATGGGAGCGAAGTGGTGTTTCTTTGACGGACAGTATTCAACCTGTCCTGACCCTCACCAAACCCCCAGCCATCCTGCCGAGACTCTGTTGCTTTCATTCTCCTCCTACTACTCTTGTCTTTGTTTGCATTTGCTGCTCTTTCCATGTGTTTGTCTTTTTGACTTCTGACGCATCCTTTCTTCCTCCCCTCCCCCTCTCACTCCTCCTCTCAACCCACAGAGACTGTGACCTGCTTTCTGTTCACGCTAATCTCTTTACACCTCCAGCTGTTCTGTCTCTTCCCTCTATCCTCTGTCTGTACGTAAATCTGTAATCTGATAGTGGTAGCAGGCGTCATACAGTTCAGATGCCGTGTAACCCGGAATGTTGAGGATTTCTTTCTGTATGCACTCACAGATGTAACACTCTTTATAGCTGTGCTAACAGGTTATTCACACATTAGTACAGATTATCTTTGGGGTAGAGGGAAATGATGATGGGGATTTAGAGGAATTTTCTGAAGTGTGAAATTTCACAATTTCCAGTGCGGAGAACCCTGAGGTGACCTTAAAATGACCTTTGACTCTTCATTGAATTCTTAAACATCGAAATCTTAAACATCTCTCTGGATTAAAAACAGACCTAAATTACTATTAAATTACACTTTAAGCATTGTAAAAATTATTTTCCAAAGGTTTTTTTTTTTTTAGTTGAATCAAGATGTTATGCAGAATGTCCAAGCTGCTCTTTTCCATGGGATGTCAGGCTCCAAAAAAGCAAAAGAGATGCAATTCTTCTGAAACCATATTTTAGCTTTGTGTGAGGAAAAAGGCCAAATTGTAAATTAATTGCTCAAAATTTTACCATTCTTCTGTCGCTCTCAAATTTCATTCACACTATGGAAAAGAGCAACTTGGGCATTCTGCCTAACATCTTCACATCTTCCTTTGAGTTTTACTGGAAAAAAGAAGTTCATACAGGTTTGAAAACAACAGTTTTGAAACATAAGGCTGTCAATTTTAATTTCTGAGTGAACTACTGCTTAAAGTGCTCTGGTAATTTAACATGAGGACATTGTAGTTTTATTTGATATGTTAGGTAACTTTAAGTGTGAAGGGCTCATTTAATTAGTTGAGTTGGTTTGCTTGTTTTCTTCAGTGTCTGCAGAAGGCGTTAGTGGATGATGTAAATGACAGAGATAAAGAGTATAAACCCCACGACCTGCTACAGAGACAAAACATTCACGTTCAACCCTGCGACATGAGCGCACCTGCTAGACGAGCCAAGAGGATGAAAACAGAGGTAAATGTAAACACGCGCACACATACTCCCCTTAAGTGGGCTAAAATATTGTATGTTTATAATCACAGTCTGCCTCTATTTGGCACAGGTTTGTTTTTCTAATGCTCTGTACTGTATATCAGTTTGGATATACACCACCATCCAAAAGTCTTTTTAATTTTTAAAATATTTTTAAAAGAAGTCTCTTACGCTTGCCAAGGCTGCATTTATTTGATTAAAAATACTATAAAAACAGAAATATTGTTAGTTTAAAATAGCTGTTTTCAATTTTAATATATTTTAAAATGTAAGTTATTCCTGTGATGACAGCTAAATTTTCAGCAGCCATTACTCCAGTCTTCAGTGTCACAATATTAATGTCCTAATATGCTAATTTGGTGCTCAATAGACATGTCATATTATTATCAATGTTAAAAACCATTGCCCTGCTTTATTTATTTATTTTTGTATAAATGTGATTTCAATGTCAGGATGCTTTGATTAAAGGGGTCATATGATGCGATTTCATTTTTTCCGTTCTCTTTGGAGTGTTACAAGCTCTTGGTGCATAAAGAATATCTTTACATTTGCAAAGACTAAAGTCTCAAATCCAAAGAGATATTCTTTATAAAAGTTAAGAGTCAGCCACACCTACCTAAAATGGCTCGTTCGAATTAGCCCCCACATATCTACCTCACTATGTGGGAAGATTTGCATAACGCCGCCCAAATGTTCACGCAAAGAAAGAAGGCGTAACTTTTATTCTCGCTGTAGTATTGTTGCCGCTGCCGCCATGTCATGAAGACGTTATGTGTTTTGTTGTGAAAGCGAAACTACTTTGTTTGGGCTTCCAAAAGAGGACGATATCCGCTTCGTCATGCCTAGAGCTGATCCGTGCTGGTCGCTGAGAGAATACATCAACTTAGTGCTGTGGATCGCCGGATCGGCTTTCACCGTTTTCACCACTCCTTTGCCGGGACCGCCTGTTCTCGACCCCGCCGCCTCAGCTCACTCTTGCCCGGCCTCAGCTCACGCTAAGCCGGGGCTTTCGCTCACG
>NW_015538026.1:2701031-2719943 GCF_001515605.1 Sinocyclocheilus anshuiensis | reverse complement strand
GTTTGTCATTTCTCTGATCACAAATGCAGACAGGGTTTTATGTTTACGCGGCGCGATGCAATGCAACGCAACGCGTAAAAAGACAGTATAAGTCATTATAATCAGTAATTATGTCCCCACTGGATGCAACAAATGCTTCGTTTGTAATGGGTTTTAATGTTTTTGTCTCGTCGCTCCGGCTGGGACACGGCATCAACAGTATGGTGAGGGGCGTAACATTTCCGTCACACGCTTGAGGTATTCGGCCAATCAGAACGCACTGGATAGCTGGCCAATCAGAGCACACCTCACTTTTTCAGACTGATGAGCTTTGTAAAAATCGAAGCGTTTCAAAAAGGCGGGGCATAGAGGAGAAACAATAATGTACAGTATGTGGAAAATGTGTTTTTTTAACTTTAAACCGCATAAACACATTTCATTACACCAAATACACAAAATAATGTTCTTTTTAGCAGCATCATATGACCCCTTTAATAGAAAATTAAAAAGAACTGCATTTATGAGAAATATACATTTTACCTTGACAGTCAATTTTGATCAATTTAATGTATCCCTGCTGAATAAAATTCATTTCTTTAAAAATTCTTACTGACTTACTGATCTTACTTTTGAATGGTTGGTAGCGTATAATCATGTGTTTCTATGTTAAATAGATTATTATTTTTTTTTACTCAAATGCTCCTTTTTTGTGTCTGTAGTCTGGCTGTGTCAAGTCTGAGGGAGGTGAGGGAAGTGAGAACAGGCCCAATCTCAGGAGGAGAATGGGTTCATTCGTTGCCAAGCCTGAACCAGGTAAGCACCTAACCTTTTCTAACCTCACATCACTCAGATCATTGGCCAGTCTTCATTAGGCAATATTTATAGTCAATCAAGCAAAACAAACGTGTGATTAGCATAGCATTATTAATCAAATAGGTGTCTTTATATGAACAAATGCATTTGTATGTGTGTATTAGAGAGGGAGGTCCCTATACAGGTGAAGCAGGAACCTGTGGAGATAAAAGAGATAAATCCTGAACCAGAGAAAAGCACATTGCGTTACAAGAAAAACATCCCCCCTCCTCCAGTCAGCATGGTAAGTTTTTACTCCCCTCTTTCTTATTAAAATTTAAGTTTTGCTGAGCCTTTGTCACATCAAAACAGTGGACAAACCGATTGTGTTCATCATAATAAGATATCATGTAATGACTCTATAAACTATACAAAAACCCAACAGGTTCATTTAATTCATTTCAGTTGAGGAAACCGATTACCTTAAACCCTTTAAGTTTAAAAACACAATATTTGAGTACTGTGAACTTAAGTAGCTTTTTTTCATTTGAAAATTAAAAATATTACTTAATATTAAATAACTATAAGTGGTGTTCAAATACATTGTTTAGCAGATTTTTTTATGTTTTCATTGCTTCCAATATTATAGTGCTGTCTGTCTTCCTCTAGGTGGACCTGTATGTGTGTTTAATGTGTGGAACGGGGAACGATGAGGATCGGTTGTTGCTATGCGACGGTTGTGATGATAGCTACCACACCTTCTGCTTGATCCCGCCCCTCGGTGATGTTCCTAAAGGTGATTGGAGGTGCCCTAAGTGTCTGGCTCAGGTGAATTTACAAAGTAAACAATAACAGTGTTTGTTCATTATTTAAAGTCAGTAAAAGCAGCAACTGATTTTGAACAGCACTGTTTAGAAACCAGTCAATGTTGCATTTGTAGACACTTTAATTTACTAGAACAATTGATTGACTCATTATTTCTGTGTTTCTGCAGGAGTGCACTAAACCTCAGGAGGCATTTGGCTTCGAGCAAGCTTGCAGGGATTATTCTCTAAAATCCTTCGGGGAAATGGCAGACTCCTTCAAGTCAGACTATTTCAACATGCCTGTTCATGTATGTACAAATCTCTCCCGAGTCTCTGACATTGACTCTCATGTGTATAGATTTACAAATCCAATGTTAAAACATATGAACTTATCTTTGTTTATGTTCATTTTTTTTCTGTGAATATGGTGTTTGTTGTAGATGGTGCCCACCGAATTGGTTGAAAAAGAGTTTTGGAGGTTGGTCGGCACCATTGAGGAGGATGTGACTGTGGAATATGGAGCTGACATTGCCTCAAAAGAGTTTGGAAGCGGTTTCCCAATCAACGGTGGAAAGTTTAAGGTTGCGCCACATGATGAGGTACAACTGCAATCTCAGATTTTGAGATATTACTCACAATTTCCAACGTGTATTCATACGTAGTACATCCTGTTTCCATCACTGATGTGTTGTGATTGATTGTTGTAGAAGTATCTTCAGTGTGGGTGGAACCTGAATAACATGGCCATGATGACACCATCAGTGCTGACCCACGTCACTGCTGATATCTGTGGCATGACTTTGCCGTGGCTGTACGTGGGCATGTGCTTCTCCTCTTTCTGCTGGCACATTGAGGACCACTGGAGCTATTCCATCAACTACCTGCACTGGTAATAAGGGATATGCTTAATAAAAGTCATATGTAGTAGTGCTATATTGCACTGACTGAACATCTGTCCCCCACAATGATTTCGTTTCAAATATGGTTTCTACTCTAAATAAAAACACAGTTACCTAGGAGAGTGTGTTATTATAGAAAAGGTCAAAATATACTGATATGGTTAAGTTGTCTTGTACACTACAGTTCAGTATTATTATTATTTTTAAAAACAGTATAATTTTTCAGCAAGCATGCATTACATTGATTTAAAAGTGACAATAAAGACATTTATAATGTTACAAAAGATTTCTCTTGTAAATAAATGCTTTTTCTTTTGAACTTTCTATTCATCAAATAATGCCGAAAAAATATGTATCACAGTTTTCACAAAAACATTAAGCAGCACAACTATTTTCAACACTGGTAAATCAGTATATTAAGAAGATATATGTTACAATTTACACAGGAATAAATTACAATTTAAAACATTAAATTAGAAAACAGTCATTTTAAATTGTAATAATATTTCACAGTATTACTGTTTTTACTGTATTTTTGATTAAATAAATAGCATTGTCTGTGTGAAGACCCTAATTGTATGTTTGAATGTGTTAGGGGGGAACCTAAGACCTGGTACGGTGCTCCTGGTTTTGCCGCTGAGCAGTTGGAAGCAGTCATGAAGAAACTGGCCCCGGAACTGTTTGAGTCTCAGCCGGACCTTCTACACCAGCTTGTCACAATCATGAACCCCAATACACTTATGGCCCATGGAGTACCAGTGAGTAACATGTTTATACACAATCACAAGTCACATGCTCACATGGAGTACCTGTAAGTAACACGCTCTGTTTCTTAGATTTACAGAACCAATCAGTGCGCAGGAGAGTTCGTCATCACTTTCCCACGATCCTATCACAGCGGCTTCAACCAGGGCTTCAACTTTGCAGAAGCTGTGAACTTTTGCACAGTGGACTGGGTGCGGATCCATTCTGCTGTTACAGTGTTATTAATGTAGATTTTCCTGGACAGGTCTCAGAGCTGAATATGGCGTGTTTGAATTTATATAAATTTTTGCAATTATGTTTGTGTGTTGTTGTTTTTTTTTTCTTTTCTGATTTGTGTTGTAAATTTGGTTTGCAGATGCCACTGGGGCGTCAGTGTGTGGAACACTATCGCCTGCTGAACCGTTACTGCGTGTTCTCTCATGATGAGATGGTGTGTAATATGGCCATGAAAGCAGACAGGCTGGACGTGGTTCTGGCATCAGCTGTACAGAAGGACATGCGGCTCATGATCAAAGGGGAGAGAGAACTGCGGGACAAAGTCTGCAAGATGGTGAGAGAACGCAAGCAAAACCTGTCAAATCTGTGTGTGAGACACAAGTTGTGTGGATGACACTATAGTGTAAATTTATTCAACAGTGCTCATTACTCTTCTCACTCTGAGAAAATAAACCGATATGTAAGTAGGCAGTAAAATATGCAGTAAGACAATACTAAAACAATTATCCTCACACTTCATGGACTTTATAAGTGTAATACAATTATCTATCTACTTATGTTTATAATATGTGACCCTGGACCACAACACCAGTCATAAGGGTCAATAAGCTTTCCATTGATGTATGGTTTGTTAGGATAGGACAATATTTGGCCGAGATACAACTTTTTGAAAACCTACAAATATACCACAGCGACTTAAGACTGGTTTTGTGGTCCAGGGTCACATATTAAACAATCACCCTCTCGCTTAAGATTAGCGAAATTTAAGACAGATTTAGGACTAATTTAAGATTAGTGAAATATAATGTAATGGTGTTTAGTTTATTCTTAAGCACATTTTAGCAATTCATTGTGAGATTAACTACAGAATGGTATATATATTTATATATATAATATATATATATATATGCAGACACACACATATAGATATATAAGTGTGTGTGTGTCATGGTGGTATGTAATATTGGTAATTTTAATAGGTTTGAGATGCTAGTAATGTCTGATTGTGCTCGTCTATAAATGATCATTTGTTAATATTCTCTCTCTTTGAATAGGGGGTGGTCCAGTGTGAGTTGTTTAAATACGACCTGCTGGCAGATGATGAGAGACAGTGCGTAAAGTGTCGCACCACCTGTTACCTGTCTGCTCTCACCTGTCCCTGCAGACCAGGAGTCCAGGTGTGTCCACACCACGCCCACGACCTCTGCTCCTGCCCCGTCTCCAACTACACACTCAAGTGAGTCTCCACTTCTGCTTTCAGTACTCCTCAATGATTAGGCTACAAGATACAAGAGCTGGCCTTATTTAAAGATTGGCCTCTATTTAATTTGACTATAGATATACAAGGACCGTTCACTCCTATTACTTGTGAATGGAAGAAACTGCAAAACACAATATGGCGGAATAGTCCTTCCTTCTAAATGAAAGAGCCAGACACTGATTGGTAAAATCATTGTGTCACTGCAGCGGCGTTAGAAGCTCCGGTTCCCATAGAAACCTGAGACTCTCGCTTATGACTGCACATGCGCATTGGCTGGTCTAGCCTGAAAAATAAGCTTTTTAACACTATTTTAGCATAAGGAACGACATTTATGGGGCAGTTCATTTCAGATTTTGTTGCTGATTTGAATTATGTAATTTAATTGTAAGTTCAGCAGGCAGATTTCAGGATTCCCTCATTCATTTAGATGGGGCTTGGTCTTGGATGCCGAAATAGCTGCCCGGAGGCATTGCAAATATGGCCGCTGAGTGAAAAGATTTACTTTGAAAGGGACTTTGGTTCATTCAATTTAATGCTCAACCACACAGTTACCGTTTCACACTGGATGACCTTTACCCGATGATGAACGCTGTGCGGCAGAGGGCGGAGTCTTATGACGAGTGGGCGGCAAGGGTAACAGAAGTCATGGAAGCAAAGCTCGACAAGAAACGCAGTGAGTTTCATTCTGAACACATCCAGAACTGATACTCTCATCTTTCTGAATTAGAATCCACTTTCAGTATGTGTAGTGTTTATAATCATTTTATAATCAATATGTATTTACACAATGTATGAACTTGATGATAAAATCCACTTAAAATTATTTAATTGAAAACAATCAGGAAATCAAAAAGACGTTTTATTTACTTAAATGTACCTTATCTCACAGTGCACAGTCAATGGCATGATATTATAAATAAGAAAAAAAAAATACTATGCAAAATAGAGGCAAATATTAATATTTAGCCCACCTTTTTATGCACAATCAAGTCCCACGCTACATATAATATTGTGTTTCAGTCATAAAATGTAACATCACTCAAGTAAAATATGTTTGAGTGCTATGTCATTGGTTTCACTTCTGCTTCTGGCCTCTCTATCGCTGTAGATGTCACCGTGTTTCGCGCCCTTCTGGAGGAGTCCGATGAGAAGTCATTCCCAGAGAACGATCTGTTACGTCAGCTCAGGCTGGTTACTCAAGATGCTGAGAAATGCTCGTCTGTTGCCCAGCAACTGCTAAACGGCAAAAGGCAGACCAGGTACATGCACACAAAACCACAAAGAGACTAGAATGAAATCTACTCAAACGAGCTACAGTTCCAATACAGTTTAAAACATTGGGGTTGGTAAGATTTTAAAAATGTATTTGAAAAAAGTCTCTTATGCTCACCAAGGCTGCATTTTTTTTAAATCCAAAATACAGTATAAAAGTAATTGTGAAATATTATTATGATTTAAAGCAATTGTTTTCTATTTTAATATATTTTAAAATGCATTATATTCCAGTGATGGCAAAGCTACATTTTCAGCCGCAATTTACTCCAGACTTCAGTGTAACATGATCCTTCAGAAATCATTTTAATATGCCGATTGGTGCTTCTTATTATCAATGTTAAAAACAGTCGTGCTGCTTAATATTTATGCGGAAACCATTTGTGGAAACCTTTTCACTTAACATGCGGCCTTAAAAATGGCAGCTCAGATTGCTGACAAAACAGTGAGGTGCATTTCAACTCAAAGACAACAATCTATACACATACTTGGACCAAAATGGTACAAACAGATGCAAGAATGACTCCTTACGCACTCACTGTACAATTACTTCAGCTCACAGTTTTTATTTCCATTTCAGGGGAATTTCCAGTGTGGTGAGCTTTGTTTTTCTGCACACATTGGTTTGGTTTGCCCGAAACGCATATGGCCTGTGAATTTTGTGTATTCTTTCATGCATTTGTTTATGTCTGTCTGCCGTCATCTGTCTGCAGGTACCGCACAGGCGGGGGTAATTCTCCTAATCAGCTCACAGTGGAGGAAATGAGATCATTTGTCCGCCAGCTTTATAACCTGCCCTGCAGCCTAACACAAGCACCGCTTCTGAAGGTGACTGACACACACCTGCACACACACATACACACAGTCGTGTAAGATGCAGGCAATCTTCCTGAAGATGAATGAGGCACAGCTCATATAATACAAGCTATTAACTCTCTCTCAGGAGCTGCTGAACAGCATTGAGGATTTCCAGCAGCACAGTGAGAAGCTTCTTTCTGATGAAGTGAGTGCAGATTCTGTTAGCGAGATCGAGTCCTTGCTGGAGGAGGACTCTCAGTTTGACGTGTTTCTTCCGGAGTTGCCGCTGCTACGGGAGCGTTTGGAACAGACCCGGTGGCTGGCCGGAGTTCAGCAGGCAGAGGATCCGGTATCAAACCCCTGCGGTCTCTCTCTGGACTGCATGTGCCGGCTGATCGATCGAGGAGTCGGACTGACACCGCATCCCTCCACCGAACGCACAATGGCTCGGCTGCAGGAACTGCTCACAATCTCAGAGGAGATGGAAGAGAAAGCGCAGGCACTGCTGAAGGCCAGGTGGGGACAGCACTGAATGAAGACTCTTGCACAGATAACGCACAACCACCAATCTACCCAAGAGCCAAGATGTGTTTACCCTTTGGAGTTATAAAACCTTTTGATGTGTCAGACCCCCAAATATAATGAAGCCCCTTCCTGAAATATTAAGGCATATTATAAATGTGTAAAATAGTATTGAAGAAAACATATTTATGTATTTATATATTTTATTTTAAATTTTTACTCCCTATTTTTTTATTCTTTGGGGCTACATTACAGCTTTGCACCCTCAAGTTATCTCACCCAACTTCAAGAGTGCATCCTGGGATGTTTTTAGCAGCAGTCCCTATATACTGTATGCTGGATACTTCTTGAATTTTTTTCCTTCAGTGAACAGCGCAACTCGTCCATTTAAAAGACAGTCAGTCAATAAAAGGCACAAAACTAACATAAATAATGAGTAATTTAACCACAAGTCTATTGATATTAAAAAAGTTTTGTGAAAAACAAAATTAGTCAAGTGATATCTGTATGTAAATAACACTGCAAACATAATGTGCAACAATGTTATTTTAGTATCATTCATATACTTTTATGCTATTTATTAATATTTTTAATTAGGTTTTATTTTTATATTTTATATTTCTTTTTTTTAAGTTTTATGTGCTTTTGTCATTTTTATTCTTTTTTTTTTAGCTTCGCTTTTTATTTCAGTTTGAGTTTGTCATTTTAATATTTCAGCTTAACATTATTCTATTTCAGTTAGTTTCCAAGTCAACATTTCTAATTTTTATTTAAATTTAAGTATTTATATTTTATTTCGGTTGAATTAACAAAAACAATTTTTATACATTTTAGTTAACAATAAGAACCATTGCCATGTTTATGTAAGGCTTATTGGCCATTGCAGCGGGAGCTCTGGTCTCAAGCCATAACAAGATCTATTAGAGTGACTGTACAAAACAAAAACCTAAGATCAATTTGAATAGCCAATACATGACTGAATTAGGGAACCAGTTCCTTTTGCACAACAGAGCATTTGCATCTGTTCAGGGCAAACTGGAGGCTTGGAAATGCAAAGCAGCCCTTGAATGAGACCGAATTAATTCCTGCGTGCTGAGAACCTGAAGGAGGCACCACAAAGTGATTGTGTAATGAGCTGAGTGACATTTGTTAATGGTTTTACCTATTTTTTTAGGCCTCCAGAGAGTTTAGAGACACTCAGTTCTATGTTGACTCAGGTGGACGGGGTACCAGCATACCTGCCAAACTGCCTGCTACTACAAGACACCGTGAACAGGGCTAAAGAATGGCTCCAGGAAGCTGAGGATTTACAGGTTGAGTACTCTACATGAACTATGTAGTTTGTATGCATTCTACGTGCTAGTGTACAATCTCATGTTCATGTTTTTGAAGGTATATCTGGCTGCAGTGTTAAAGGGTTAGTTCACCCAAAATTGAAAATTAGGCTGTGTTTTACGCACCCCCGAGGCATCCTAGGTGTATATGACTTTCTTCTTTCAGACGAATCCAGGAGTTATATTAAAAATTGTCCTGGCTAGGGATGTGCGGTATACCGGTACTGGAAAAATACCGGTATATATTACATTTCAAACGGTACGATATCATAATTTTGCTCAATTCAGTATTTCATTCGCTGCTGTTCCAAAGTTCACCACTATGTGGCAGTGTTACCCAAACAGCTTGTCAGTGAACAACGGCTCTGTGTAGTTAATGCTGCTCAATGTGAAAGCACGCACGTGATGGAGATTTACCTCTGATTACAGAACTGGCTTTACTGAAAAGATGCACATTAAATATCGCATGCGATTTATCGTGTAGCCCTACTCCACACATACAAGACCGTGGAAGAGACCAGTGCCACAGAAAACCCACTTTCTCGGTGGAAAAGGCTTCACTTCTTTTGGACTGAAGCACTGCAACACCCACTGACTGCAACGATAGAGCTTGGAATAGCCAGGGCAATTTTTAATATAACTCCGACTGGATTCGTCTGAAAGAAGAAAGTCATATACACCTAGGATGCTTCGGGGATGAGTAAAACACAGCCTAATTTTCATTTTTGGGTGAACTAACCCTTTAATGGCAGTTTTTGTGATTGCTTGTGTTTCTGTTTGTGCTGGCAGGTTGGAGGTCAGACTCCGGTTCTCAGCTCACTCTCTGATATGGTTCTGAGAGCTCATGCTATTCCTGTGCGACTGGAGCCTCTGGACCAGCTGGAGGTTCTGGTATCAGAGGTGCAGGCCTGGAAAGAGTCGGCTGCTAAAACCTTCCTCATCAAAAACTCTCCTTTCACGCTGTTGGAGGTTAGACTGGTCATGTCATATATCAAAGTAATGAGAAATATTCTGTTGAGATATTTAAGCTTTTAAATGGAAGTTTTTAGTTCTTGAAAGATACAAAGTTTAAATATTAACTTCTAAAATGTGTTCAATCCTCAAAGTGATTTAGTCATTTTAATTTTGCCAAATTGCAAGAAAGGTAGAAAAAAATACATAAAGAAAATTACTAAATAGCCTTATTACTGCAATGCAAAAAAAAAAAAAAATAACATTATTGTTTTATGATATTTATATATTGTTAATCTATGAGGATTATAGTATAAAAATACTGTGTGTGATTTGAATGTGTATATATATTATAAAAAATAAAAGCAAAATTTATCTTTGTATTAATTAATTTAATTAACATAACACAATGAATGAGAATTGGGGGTTTCCTTATATTAAAAAAAAAAGTCTTTGTGCAAAATCTATTTTCATATTTTTTCAGTTTTGATTTTAAGGTGAAATATTGCCTGCAAATGTTGTCATGACATTTATTCATTAACTTTATTTTGAATAAATGGTTATTGTCGAGGTAATTCATGGGTCTGGTCACTCGTGTAGGTCTTGTGTCCCCGATGGGAAGTGGGCAGCTCTTTGAAGAAGAAGATGAGGAAGGTGAATTTTATTTGAAATAAAATGGTTGTTGTCAAGGTAATTCATGGGTCTGGTCACTCGTGCAGGTCTTGTGTCCCCGATGGGAAGTGGGCAGCTCTTTAAAGAAGAAGAAGATGAGGAAGATGAAGGGAGAATGTATGTCATCAGGGAAGAAGAAGCTTGTGAAGCTGGACAGTATGAGTGATGTTGAGAGAGCACTTTCAGACAGCAAAGACTCTGCATCTGCTGTGAGTTCACTATACGGTACATTCCAGAAAAATGTCAGATAAATGAAAAGCTTCTCTTTCTCATTCATTCTCTTTCTCTCTTGAAGATGTTTACTCTGGCTGAGGTTCGTTTAAAAGAGCAGGAGTCGCTATGCTCGCTTCGTGCAGCTAATGAATCGAAGCTCCTGCCTACAGCAGACTGTGCTGCTCTCAAAGTTTGTGTGTGTCAGAAACCACCCATGGGTGCCATGCTGCAGTGCGAGCTGTGTCGAGATGCTTTCCACAGTGTGTGCGTACGTGGGCCCTCCGATCCCCTCGACCCCGAAGCCTGGCTGTGTCCATTATGTCTACGATCGACAAAGCCCTCACTGGCCAAGATCCAGACCCTGTTGTCATCACTGCAGCGGATCCGTGTGCGTCTCCCAGTGGGTGATGCTCTACGTTATATGATTGAACGCACTGGCAGCTGGCAGCGACGGGCGCGAGGGGTCATAGACTCATATGATCACTCGCTAGCCTCTCAGGATTGCAGAGGAGCTTCAACTACACAGAGCCACAGGACCACTGGGCACAAAAGGAAGTGTATATATGTATATGTATATATATATATATATATATATGTATATGTATGTGTGTGTGTGTGACCCTGGACCACAAAACCAAAAATAAGGGTATATTTGGCCGAGATACAACTATTTGAAAATCTGAAATCTGAGGGTGAAAAAAATAATCTAAATATTGAGAAAATCGTCTTTAAAGTTGTCCACCCTCGACCCCGAAGCCTGGCTGTGTCCATTATGTCTACGATCGACAAAGCCCTCACTGGCCAAGATCCAGACCCTGTTGTCATCACTGCAGCGGATCCGTGTGCGTCTCCCAGTGGGTGATGCTCTACGTTATATGATTGAACGCACTGGCAGCTGGCAGCGACGGGCGCGAGGGGTCATAGACTCATATGATCACTCGCTAGCCTCTCAGGATTGCAGAGGAGCTTCAACTACACAGAGCCACAGGACCACTGGGCACAAAAGGAAGGTTAGACATTATATCACAGACTGTTAGCAGTTTGATGTCTTGTTCCCAAGGGGGTGAGAATTCTGCTATTTTTATTATATTTTATTATTGTTTTTAATTCTATAAATATTATAGAATTTATTATTATAGAAAATATGAGATGTGTGTATATATATATATATATATATATATATATATATGTATATATGTATATGTATATGGTCCTGACACTGAGATGGAGATCCACACAGCTGCTACAATAAAACAATGACTCTTTATTGATGGGTAGTAAGCAAAAATGACATAACACAGATAAAACAAAACTTATTTAAAAAAAGAAGTGATGTAAACCACAAATTTGGAAAAAAAAAAATAAAATAAATAAATAAATGTGTGTGTGTGTGTGTATATATATATATATATACACACACACACACACATTTATTTATTTATTTTATTTTTTTTTTTCCAAATTTGTGGTTTACATCACTTCTTTTTTTAAATAAGTTTTGTTTTATCTGTGTTATGTCATTTTTGCTTACTACCCATCAATAAAGAGTCATTGTTTTATTGTAGCAGCTGTGTGGATCTCCATCTCAGTGTCAGGACTGGGGTGTTTCTGGGCAAGAACAGTCGGTGTTTTACACAGAGCAGCGTTGTATCCCTCTCCAGGGTCTGTATCATTCACGCATACACACTAACTCGAAGAGCATTTTCATATTTTTTGAAAGTCACTGTGCAGAGTTAAAGCAGCTGGATGACCGCTTATGTCTTAAAATGAAACTGTGTCTATGTTCCAGGTCTCAGTTTGGAGTTGGAGGAACTGATGGTGGAGGGTTTGCTCCTGCAGGTTTCTGTCCCCGAGACCCAGCAACTCTACAGACATCTGCTGTCCGGCCCCCCGACCACAAACACATCCCACACAGAACACGCACCCTACCTCACACCGGAACACTCCTCACCGCAAAGAGAGGTAAGGAGTGTGAGGCTGTGAATGCATCATTTCTTTTAGGCTGTTTAGCAATTAAAATTCAGTCACTAATTCAAAAGAACAATCAGGTTTTATAAGTAAAAGATCTGTTTTCTCCATGGGCATAATGTGTGAACTTTGAGACAAACCAACCCAGAGCTCAAAGATTAGCAATATTATATGCTTCTGTAGGAGCTAAACGTCGGTGTGATTTCAGCTTCGTGTTTAATAGATGAAGCATTACACTAGCCATATTCCTGGAGCGAAAGCCTCCTTGGATCCACCAATCAAAAGAAAGTTGCTGTTACTATGGAAATGAGAACCATGGCAAAAGAGCTCAGCAGCAACTTCCCACTCCCATAAAGCATGAATTACATATGTGAATCAGTTCCCTACTCCCTCAAACAATGTATATTGAATCAAATATTTTGCAAAAAACTTCAAATATATTGTATTGTATACTTATTATTAATACGTCAGTAGTTCTATAATGTACTGCTGTTTTATTATTTTAATGCATCATTTGTTACAGTCTTTTACTTTGAAGCTGCTTGCTTCAAAACAAACTTTGATGTTGGGATTTATGTTTAAAATTCTTTAAGGATTTGGCATCCCTGTACAGCTATGATCAGCTGTTCCTTCATCTTGGCTGAGCTTTCAATGTTGTTACGGGAAAGGATGAAGCTGATTGGTTGGTTCTTGTCACATGACCCGCGGTGCGCTTGCGGCATTCTGAAAAGTTGAAATGTTTTTATCTCGATGCGGGAAAAAAGCACGTCGCGACCACGTCGCTTCCATTATGAGCGCGCCTGCCGCGCATCTACATTTGAAATAACGAACTTGAGCGTGCAAAAGACGTGATATGTGAACAGCCCCTAAAAGTATTCATTTCATGTTTAGGAGCTTGTTTAAGAATTTAAATTCATTACTTCTCTCTGTCTTCCTCTTTGCATTCTACAGGGAGATGCAATCACTTCGGCAGAAAAGAAAGCCAAGCGGCGAATGAACAGAGAAGAGACCGAGATCAGGGATAGAGGGATAAAGCCGAAAAGCAAGAAGCAGCGGATGGGTACAGAGAAGCAGAGAGAGAGGAAAGAGGCATCGGTCTCTGCGTCAGATGTGTCTCAGTCAGAAGACTCCGAAGAGGATATGACCCAGTGTCCAGCAGAGAAATGTCTTCAGCCGGAGGGAGAAGAGGTGGGCAAGTGAATGTAGTGTATTGACCGTGTGTGTGTTTGAATGTGTTTTGACTGGTTTCTATCTGCTTTAGGTGTACTGGGTTCAGTGTGACTGCTGTAACCGCTGGTTCCATATGATATGTGTGGGTGTATCAGCAGAACTCGCAGCCGAGGAGGATTACATGTGTGTGACCTGCAGCACAACCAATGCAGGCCGCCGGAAGTGAGTCAGATGAGGGGGGCAACTGGTCTCTCCCACTCTATCCTCCTCCATCCCTTCTCCTGGATGTGTAACTGACCCTCCCCGTTCCCTAACCTATGACCTCTGACCTTTGTAACAACGGTGCTATTTTGCTCTTTGTTGTCCTGAATGATACTATTTGGTCACTTTTTTTTTTATTTTTACAGCTTTTTTCCTTCTGTCGAACTGTTTGTGATTGTCTAAAACATTGATAAATATGCTAAATGCTGAATGAATATAGTGGTGCATGGGTTTGTGTTTGTGTTGCTTTCTGGCGTGGAGGAGAGACGCTCTCGTGAATCGCAGCGAGGGTCGTCTCTTTTGCATGCACGGTCAGAAACGCCACAACACAGGACAAACGAACCGTTTTCACCAAATACAATAAATAATAAATACAGAGAAATTATTTTTTGGAAACTTGCCGTTTCAGGTCACAGGCTTCTGGGATTCTCTCCGTTGTGACGTTTGATTTCCTTTTGTAGATTAGTTTTATTTATCGGAGCAATAATGTTGTTTGTAAGCTTCAGGAGGTTTCGGCGGTCTCAGTTGTGTTGGTGCTTTTAGAGATGGTGGTCAGATATTCAGGATATGTAACAGACAAAGACACGTCAGAATTGTAGCAGACAGAAGAGTGTAATGAACTGCCACAAAACCTGCTCAAGCCGTTTTGAAGGGTGAGGGTGGGGGGTGTTAGGGTTTGGGGTATGACTAGCGTGTTAAAATGTACCAATTTATAGTGTGGAATAAAACTCTTTGTTCTAATATCAGACAAAGTCTCTTCCCTTCTTTTAGTGATCACTGGTAGTGATCTTAGTAGAACTTCTATCAATTGTTTACCTTTTTTTTGATACAGAAACTGGTCATAATTTCACTTATGTTTTTCACCATTTTAAATCATGTTTTAAAAGCACCTATTCCATGTAGACTTTTGTAGATAATATGAGATTTTGAAATCTGCATGCAATATTTATAAAAAAATATTTTGGTTTAAAATGAAATTAATTTAAGGAGCAACATTATTTTCATATGGCTGAGTGAACTTTTTTCACCTTATAACTCAGATTTTGTATTATTATTCTTTACTATTGTAAAGAGTTGTAAGTCAGTCATTAGAGATGGGAAGGGCTAAAAAATACTTGAAGCCCCCAAGCTAAGGATTTAATAAAGAACTAAATAACATAAAACTAACCTCACTGTATTCAAAAATGATTGCTGCCATTAGTTATCACTTTAAAATTCAACATTTGAATAAATAAAAATACATTGTTTCAAATTAAAGTATCTGTGCTTGACTTAAAATAAGTTTCGATAACTTGGATGTTAAAGTTATAAAAAAATGTAATAAAATGTAACAAAATAACTAACAGATGCAAAAAAACATTTTTTTACAGTGAGTTAGATTTAATAACCTCAAACATGAAAAATAGGCAAAACGTGGTTTAAAAAGTACACTATATATATATATACATATATATATACACACACACACACAAACACACCCACACACACACACACACACACACACACACACACACAGTGTTCACACTTCCAGAGTTACCGTCACATAAACTAGAAAAACGACCTCAAACTCTTGTATTGCTATCTGTATTCTTAAAGCAACAGTCTCAGCACTCTGATTGATGTCACGTGACTTGACAGAGGTCAGCAACGTTCTAAATTCCTCAATATGACGTCACAAGCAGAACCCCTACGTAGGCTTTTCTACTTCACACTGGATCAGTGACTGTGATCAGGGATTGGAACAAGCAAAGGATTGGCACTGAGAAGCGGACAGACTATTCAATTTCCCTCCACTACACTTCACATCGGATTATGTGTTAAATGGATACCTGGATACGCTCATTTCATCGCCTGATGAAGCACTCACAGTGGACCAAGATGGTGGTGTGCCACCCTCATATGGGATTACAATTCTGCCACAATTCTGCGTGCGAAAGATCATATTTTGAGCGCGCAAAAGTGCGTTTTGCACGCGCGCGAACTGAGTTTTGTGGAGAAAATGTTTGTCTCGCAAAGAAGAAAGTATTTCGAACGCACGAAAATCAATTTTGCATTTAAAATACGTTTTTGGATGTGTGCAGACCTTCTCTTTTGCGCGTGCAACGTTTCACTAGCTTGCTCACCTGATGCCCTCCCTCAGTGCTCGCTAAATGCCAACAGCTCGCAAGTGCTCAACACAACCCAGCGTTACAATGTGCCATAATTCTAGCCAATCAGAGACTGAGGCTGCTAAATTCTGATTGGCTGCCTTGACAACCAATCATAACATTTCTTGCATTACCTCGACAGCAGAAGAGGATGAATACTTTCCGTACCCACTGTATATATATATATATATATATATATGTATGTATATATGTATATGTATATATATATATGTATGTATATGCTTTATAGACAGATAAGTTGAGAGGAGGACCAGCACCACATCCTCTTGTACCACTGTTTGAAGAATTTATCTTCCAGAATCTGGCAGTAAGTTTTGGGAGTTCATTTTTAGTCCATCTCGAGATTTTATCTGTAGAAGATAACCTGCTTAATAATTATGCACACCTGAATATAAGGCGTTTTTCACTTCCAGCCTTCATGAACAATAATATATAGATTATAAGTGATTAAATACAAGATTAATCGTAGTTATAATTATTGGTAAAATGTGCTTGGAAAAAAATATAATCAGAATATCAACTTGCATAATAATTGTGCATGCACTGTATTTTTCCTCTTCTGCTGTCGAGGTAATGCAAGAAATGTTATGATTGGTTGTCAAGGCAGCCAATCAGAATTTAGCAGCCTCGGTCTCTGATTGGCTGGAGTTATGGCACATTATAACGCTGGGTTGTGTTGAGCACGTGAGCTGTTGGCATTTAGCGAGCACTGAGGTCGGGCATCAGGTGAGCAAGCTAGTGAAACGTTGCACGCGCAGAAGAGAAGGTCTGCACACATCCAAAAACTTATTTTAAATGCAAAATTGATTTTCGTGCGCTCGAAATACTTTCTTCTTTGCGAGACAAACATTTTCTCCACAAAACTCAGTTTTGTGGCAGAATTGTAATCCCATACCCTCAGCGCCTTTGACCAGGTGAGGGCACTCTTATTACTAGAGCGAGACGCTGCTTTATGTCTCTCACTAACAGTTAAGATCAATAGTGAAGGCTTCGCCATGTGTCTGATGGGGTCCAGGTCAGCATCTCGTGGGTCGCTGACACAGGGGATGCCAAATCCCCTCCCTGACTGTGCAGCGTTGGATCCAGAGCAGGACGCAGGGGGTGGATGGTCAAATAAATTTAGGTGGGGTGTGTGTGGGAGACCGGGGAGGGGGTGTGGCACATTGAGAATTTACAAAACGGTGTGCCCGCCCCGGGAGATGAAGGATGGGGGGATGTTTTTTGTGAGTGGTTTGATTTAGAACCGGTTTGATTTTCGGAGGACAAAAAAACACGCACAACTATACAACACACGAAATATATATATATATATATATATACACACACACACACACACACACACACACACATATATATATATATATATATATATATATATATATATAGCCTATACACACACACAACAATAAAAATAAATAAATGAAAATGAACCTGTGTTGTTTATTCCTGGTGTGTCACAGTGATTTTCACTTATTTTTAATTAAATGAGCTTTGTTGGTTTATTATATCATGTATCATATCCTCACAGCAGTTTTTGTTAGAATACTACAAACAGTTTATGACAAAAACAATTTTAATAATTTCACTGTTATACCAGTGACATTTACTTTTTGTAAAAAAAAGAAAAGAAAAGAAAGAAAATCAATTAATTGTTTTTTATGTACACCAATATAATTTTAACTTCTTAAAATAAGTTTAATTTGACTGCTTGTTGTTTTCAGGCTGTTTGTGAACTGGTAATAGAGACAGTATTGAAAATCAGATGTCGAATATCGAATGAGTAAATTGCTTATTTCTACTATTAAGCAATTAAAGTGTCAAGCCTTACCAAGTACTGGTGAAAGCGCTGCTATCTAGCGGCGATTCATGTGCATGTCATTTCATTTAGCAGCAGAAGCCCATGTCCTCCAAAAACAAATAAAACGCTATTTTCTCCATTGTTAACACAGTAGAACTGATTTAGTGTTCATAACTTCCAAGACTATTCATACACACATTCAACACACATTTATCCATGTGTATAAAAAAAAGTGGTAAAATTTATGTCACAGGACTCCAGGATTTATCAAAAGAACCACTGACAAATTCAGGCATAGGATCCAAACAATACAGAAGGTGACGAAAAAAGAGAAGTACCAATAGTAGCTAAGTACAAGAAAGTAGAGAAGGAGAAAAATCACTCAGAACTGTGATTTTAATGCCTGGTTTGTGGAGAGTGAAAGGAATATGACAGAATTCTTACAAACTTGTGAGGAAATGATCTTGGAGGAACACTGGTGTAAAAAATCTACACAATCTGTCTCCTTTGTGCGTGTGTGTGCGCAGCTGCTCGCGGTCACGCAGATGTGAAGGATCGCGCGGAATGCCTCCTGGCTCTCGAGCCTTATTATGGAGCTCTTGAAAGGCGCTCTGAGCGCGAGACCCTCTGCACGCCTTTTATTATGGATTTAATAGCACGTGTGAAGGGGAAAGATACTCTTTAAATTGAGTCAGCTGCATTTCCGCAGACTAAAACATTATACTTGACCAATAAACATTAAATATTTCCAAAGAAAATGTCCAGACAAAAGGTTTCGGAGCGACAAGGGAGCGATGACTCGGACACGGACACGGACCTGCTGCTCGCGACGCTCTCACCGGAGGAGGTGGAGGAGCTCGAGCGAGAGCTCGTTTATATCGACCCCGACCCGAATGTACCGGTGGGACTCCGCCAGCGGAACCAGACGGACAAACTACCGTCCAGAGGATATGACAGAGAGGCTATGCTGGACTACTGTGAGCGGGAGACCAAGAAACTGATCCGGAGAGAGCTGAGCGCAGAGGTGATGCTTAATAATAATAATAATAATAATAATAATAATTATA
>NW_015538026.1:2690821-2701015 GCF_001515605.1 Sinocyclocheilus anshuiensis | reverse complement strand
AATAATTATTATTATTATTATTATTATTATTATTATTGTTGTTGTTGTTGTTGTAAACTGTTATATAATTAAAATGAAATATAATTATTATATATATATATTTTTTTTAACTTAATTTCATTATTTTCTTTATGTTTATTGTTAGTAATAATAATAATAGTAATTTACCTAGTGTATAATGGCATTTGCTTCCAAGAGTTAGAGCTATTTTAGTCCATCAACAAAACTCTTCTTAAATCTAATTAGATTTCTTAATAATTTGACAAATTCTAAACGTCACCACTGGAATATTACCACTGCAATTAACCCAAATTTCCAAAATACATTAACATATGGATTTATTTTTGTATGTTGTTGCATGCAGGGACAATGAACAATGAAGAGCTGACCTGTGGTCATTTGTCATTCAGTCTCTAACTGTTTAAGATCTCATCACAGGGTGACATATTTGTAGATCTGTGAACACATGTAGTGAATGGCTGATTTAGCACTGAGATCCCTGTTAATCAGTATGGCCTACATGCCTGTCATGGTCCCATGATGTATCAACACCTGTTTTGCTGCACACACACGGCACACTAAGGGATCCTAATGGCCTATAATTTTGCCATCATCTGTTATGAAGGTTTGGAGTATTTTCTGCACATTTACAAAACTCTTTGTACATCCAAGTGTGAATCAAAGCTTTTTTTTTTCCAAAAACAAATCTCCATTTCTGACAAGAATAAGTTATTTTCAGAGCACAATTAGATTTTTCCAAATATTACAATTTTCATGCTCTTCTGTTTGGAATGAGTATAAACTTCTCTTGGGTGAAAATCCTGAGTGTGTAATATTCTTTACAGCCAAATGTCTTTATAAACATTTAGTATCATGATAGTTTATTGTTGTCTGGTATAAAGACAGGATTCTCTCTCCGTTTGGTGGTGATGGTTATTTGTAGTTGGCACTCCATTTAAACTATGCAGAACTAACTTTTGACATCAAAGTTGCTGAAGTCATTCATTTTTGGATCCACCTCAATAGGATTTTCTTGGGGTATGGTGTAAAAATTAGTATTTTCTAGAGTAACAGAGCTGAACAGATGGTCTGGTCCTTCTGGGATGGTGTTCCTTGTGTTTTTGGGAGTGCTAGTTGTGTTTTACGTGATTAAATAGGTGCTAATGAAGCACTGGTAATGTGAGATGCACTCAAGGGGCCACAAACTACTTTTAAACTCTATTGAGACACTGAAGTGTTTGTTTGAAACATGCTCAGCAGGCAACAGAACACACACACATAATCTCAGAGGAATCTTACGTTACTAAGTAACATTGTGCTCTTTATAAATGTGGTTCCCTGTTTGTAGTTTATTTTTGATCAATCCTGACCTGTAAAGACCATCTTTCTGATCTCATTTGATATTCTGCTGTGAAGTTTGTTCAGCTGCGTCATTGTGTTGGCAGAGTGAACTTGCTAAGTCACTTCCGCATGTATTCAGTAAAACAGCTGTGAGAATAAAATTTATGTTCAGGTAATTTTACAGTAGTCAGTGGTTAAGAGTGATGCACTTCAGAGATTTGTGAATGTGTTTACTTAAAGCTTGGCCACAGTGAGGCTTTGGAACTGTCAAGGAATTCCAGGCCTGAATGTTCCTCCCTTTGCTGCCTTATAAGGGCACATCTGAGAGTTTTAAAACTTCTTCAAACAATAGCTCACAAATCTGCACAGTACGTTCTTTCCATTTTAATGACCACTAAAAATAATTCACTCGGTCCAGCTGGGTTCAGCCATCGGCTGTAATTATTCTAGATAAGTTTCGTTTGTTTGATGCCCCCACGGATTTAATGATGATGTTGATATTTATCAATAATTACACCAAAATGAAAGCAAATGGAAACTAATATAGAATGTGAATATGGTGATTAAGATGTCAAAAGTCAGATAACAATTAGCCAAAATCAGATATTCAAACAGTCAAAAGACAAACAGCTTCTCAGATTTAATGCGCTGTGGTGAATAACGTATTTTGTGTTTAATGTTTGAAGGGAGGGGACGGCAGAAGGAGAGATCGACTCCGCCGGATGAGGAGCAGAGAGTTTTCCAGGTCGCAGAGTGGCGATCCTCCCGACACAGAGAGCAGAAATACTGAGAGCGAAAAAGATAAGGAGAGAGCAAGACAAAGGGAGGATGACTCTAGGAATGTATCTGATGAAGAAGAAAAAGGCATAGAGAAGAAAAGGGAGGAGGAGAAGAGAGAAAGAGAGAGAACAGGTAATAAGACAGAAAGTGGAAAAGAGCTTTCTATGAAAGAAAGAGGAAGCAGCAAAACTCTAGACCTCATATCTAAACTGCAAGAGAAAAAAGAGGATAAGAAAGAAAGAGGGAGGAAGGAGGTGAAAAAAGCAAGTGAAAACTCCAAAATACGAGGGTTTGTCTCCAAACTGCAGGGGGATAAAGACACTGAAGACCTAAAAGTAAAAGACAATGAGGCAGATGTCAAGAAACAATATGAAAGCAGAAATAAAACCATAGAAGAACCAAAGAACAACAGAGCAGGAGGTAGAATAAACCTTAAAGATGAAGAAACAGAGGAGAAGAAAAGCAGATTTAGAAATATAGAAGAAAGAAGCAGAAGAAGAGAGAGAGAAGCGGAGGATGAGAAACATCACTCACAGAGAGATACAACCAGAGCACAGAAAGAGAGTGAAAAAGAAGAAGTGAAAGAATCAGAAAACAACGAGGTGAAAATATCTACCATTTCCAGCCATAACAGCTCATTGAACTCTCATGGCTTGGATGACCGTTCTGTTACTACTGAGGAGGATGAGTCTTTTAGCGAAGATATGGACAGTGACACTGGCTTCAGCATGTTTGATGACCTTCTGGAGCAGGTTCGCAGCGATGACCCTGAACTAACAGAGCTCATCGTCAATAATTCAGACGCCATTAAGACAGACACCCTGATACAGTTAGCAGAAGGTCTTCGCAGCAACACTCACATCAAAACCTTCTGCCTTGCAAACACGAGAGCGGATGATCATGTCGCGTTCGCCATTGCTGCAACTCTACGAAATAATTCGACCCTGACCAGTATCAACCT
The DNA here is from genome assembly GCF_001515605.1 of Sinocyclocheilus anshuiensis. Taxonomy (NCBI): domain Eukaryota; kingdom Metazoa; phylum Chordata; class Actinopteri; order Cypriniformes; family Cyprinidae; genus Sinocyclocheilus; species Sinocyclocheilus anshuiensis. The sequence goes on along the minus strand of NW_015538026.1, from coordinate 2,697,933 downwards.
CGACTCGAATCATTTGACAGGCAAAGGCATCCTGGCCATCATCAACTCTCTTCAGCACAACAGCACGCTTATGGAGCTGAGGTTTCATAACCAGAGACACATTTGCGGAGGGAAGACTGAAATGGAGATGGCCAAAGTCTTACGTTACAACTCTTCACTGCTGAAGCTGGGATATCACTTTGAGCTGGCTGGGCCCAGAATGGCCATGACGAACATCTTGAGCCGAAACATGGACAGGAAGAGGCAGCAACGACTAGAAGCGCAAAAACTCGCCAGACAGGAGACCGCCTCCACCCCATGTGAAGATAAGAGCTCACCTGAGAAGAATAAGCTAACAACATCGCCCATCAACACTCAAAAGAAAGACTCTAAATTTGCTGCCCATTCAAAATTCACTTGTGCTCAGGAAACTCCCAAAGCTCCGCCCACAAAGCTACTGTCTAGACACCTCCCATCTGAGGTAACAGGAAAGAAAGAAGGTGCAACAGGAAGTCGACAAGCTCCTCCTCCACCACCCCCTCCCGGCCCAGCGTTAGATGTTCAGGCCCTGAGGAGGTCGCTGACCCCGATCTCTCAGAGGAAGCCAGACAGCAGTGCAGCTATCCAACAGACGGACAGGAGCTCCAGAGATCAGCTGCTGGACTCTATCAGAAACAGCAACATGAACGCTCTCAAAAAGGTGACACGGACATCACATGTCATTGATGTTACTACACATGCCAGTACATGACTATACATCATCATCTTAATAAGAAAATGTGGAGGCTTCTTTCTACAGCATTATATTCTTAAAATATTTTAATGCAAGTTAAAGCACTTTTGTAATTTTTGGCCCTCTAGCAGTTTGCAACTGTTAAAAAAAATCCTCTCCCGTGGCCTCATGGGATAGTAAAGTGTCCATTGGATGCGCACTTTAGAATCGCGCCGGAAGTAGTAGATCACATGGGTACTTTTTGCATTCTGAATTCTACAAATTTGGACATACTACACTTTTCACATACTGTTTTTCACATACTATATACACTCTTAAAAATAAAGGTGCTACACGATGCCATAGAAGAACCTTTTTGTCTAAATGGTTCCATAAAGAACCTTTAACATCTGAAGAACCTTTCTGTTTCACAAAAGGTTCTTTGGGGCAAAAGAAGGTTCTTCAGATTATAAAAAGGTAAGAAAGAGATGGTTCTTTAAAGAACCTTTGACTGAATGGTTCTTTGTGGAACCAAAAATGGTTCTTCTATGGCATCGCTTGAAGAACCTTTTGAAGCACCTTTATTTTTAAGAGTGTAGGCTATAGTAGGGAAGTAGCCTATGTGATTTCGGATGCAGCCTTGGTCTCACTGTGTGTACTTGTGAGTGAAAATATTTTTCACTTATACATACCTCATCAGTAATTTTTGTATTAAAATTTATTCTAAACTTACAAAGAATATAGAAACACCTGAACATATGCAAAAATAGTCTTGGTGGCTCTACAATCACTTTAAGATTGTATGCAGGTTATGCAGAGGTTATGCAGAAAATGCAGATATGTATGTACAGCTGGCTGAGTTTGACATTTGAATGTGTAAAAAGTTGTTTATTGTGTTTAAAGTGGTTTGAAGATGGCACACTTGCACTTGATATCACTCGAGAGCCCTCTTTAGAGAGCATAATGTGTTCACTGAGACTGACTAAAGGTTGTAAAGGAAAGCCCTTATATGGAGATGTTTTTAATGCAAATTACTAACCTCGGGCGCACAGTCGCTCATTTACAATATTTCAAATTCATTTAAAAGCAAATTCTTGTGGATACATGTTGTGATTTAGGAAGATATTTTAAGTGAGAAGTCCTCCTGTGTGTATAAATATGAATAATCCACACAATTATTATTGATGAGACCCATTGTTTTAATTTTGCTTTGGATCTGCTTCTCTACATGGATGAATGTGGGATGAGGCACATGGATACAGAACATCTTATCAAAGCTGATGACCAAAAAAAATTTTTTTTGTGTTGTTGTTCTTTTTACGAATGGTTATTCCCCAGAGATTTGCTGTTTTGAATAATCCATGGACAATTTTTATTGTTCATTGTGGCAACAAACTTTCAGCATCATGCTATCCACAGCCAGAGCTGCTTTTCTCTGTGTACAGATATGAAGTGACACAACGCATATATGCAATTTCCCTCTAAATCTGCCTCAACAGCTCTAAAATATATTTAATATTATAATTAAAAATACAAATTATCAATTTGGGTACAGTAAAGAGATGGTTTAAAAAATAGATTTTTACACTCATTAATCAAAAAAGTTATGTAATGTTGTATCATATAATATTATAATATTATAAATACTTAATCTTCTTTTCAATCTTCCTCCCAGGTTGAGATCCCTAAGCGGTTGAGATAGTATCTGTCCAGTGTACGTGCTTCTACCTTCAGATTCCCCTGCAGTCCTCCAGTGCCCCGTCATCATGGAGGAGTCACTGAATCCTCAAGTTGAGATTCCTCCTTAACTGGCTCAGACACTCCGAAATACAGCCAGTTTGGATTATTTGATATCTAAACATTTGAGGTGGGACACTTGATTTTTCCAGAACTGACAGCTAAGCAGTCAACAGTCAAGCTTTGAGGGGCATCTGTTGGTGTTTAAGGATCCTCAGAGAAAGATTTGTCAAATAAATTAGATACATTTTGACTATTTGTTCTCAACTTTTGGCATACATACAACATTCTTAAATACTAATATATAATAGTCTTAAGTACTAATCATTACTCTGTCTAGAATGCAGTATGCTAAATAAACCTCTTAAATATTCTCAAAAAAGCCCCAAGTAGTGATCTTCCTTCATGGTATGTGTTTGTTAAATAGCAGGACCTTCTACATGAGATCTATAAACTATTCTGATTATGTATGTGGTATTGTGTTCAATTTCATGTTCAATCTGTTTATGGCCATGGATTTTTCATCTTTTAGTTTTTAGTTTGAGCCTCTGTATTACATTATATTCACAACTGTTAAAAAAATTATTATATAATTATAAAATAATTATTTTGTTCATCATGATTTCATTACAAATACTATGTTCATCAAACAACCCTCCATTTGTATCAATGACAGCTGTGCACACAATATACATTCTAGTATTGAGTTTATTAAAACTCAGTTACCTCATTAAACGTAAATATTAATTTATTTAAAACTATAAATCGATGATAGTGTACAGTACAAGGAGGAACATTAGAACAATTAGAACAACCCACTCCCTCTCAGATCTGCAAACATTACCACATCCATGGGCAGCATTTATTTATATAGAACTAATATATAATTTAGATATCACTTGAGAAGTATTGCATTAGCAAATATGATCTATACCTGAGATCTCTGTATATGTAATCTTACCTGATGTGGATTAGACGTTTTGTCTGTATTACATTGGACTTTATGAAGCATTGCATTGCATTGGATTTTATGAATTTTAGCTGGATGACAAATTGGTGAATTAACCTCCACCAATGATTCCTGGTATTGATTAAGTGTGATTTTTAAAAAGGGAACAGAGGATCAAACTATCAACTCTAAACTCTTTTCTTGTTTTCCCTGCAATGAATGTAATTAAAATGTGAAGTGTAAGTTTATTTTGTGGATAAAGAAGACATACCTAACTGTTGTCTCTGTACCACAGTATCATTTCATAACAGGAGCAATTCATGTATCGCACCTACAGGTGGCGGAGGGATCAAAAATACCCAAATGCAAAGCAGACACTAGATGAAATGTAGACTACCATTTTTCAAATTCATGCATAATTCATGTTCATTTCTCTGTAGGAGAAAATTGAAGACATGGTCTGACTACATGTCTATTGCAGTAGAGCAAAAAATAGCTGCAACGAAGAAAAATCAGCACATATATATTTACATTTACATTTAGTCATTTAGCAGACGCTTTTATCCAAAGCGACTTACAAATGAGGACAATAAAAGCAGTCAAAACTAACAAAAGAGCAACAATATATAAGTGCAAATGACAAGTCTCGGTTAGCCTAACACAGTACACGTAGCAAGGTGTATATATATATATATATATATATATATAAATATTATACACACACATATACACACAAAGAAAAACAAGTAGATAGAACATAAAAAATAGAAAGCTAGTGTTTTAAAAAAAAATTATAATAAAAAAAAACATATAGAAGCATAATTTACAGCAAAGCAATTAAATGACTTACTAAATATATTTTAGAGCATATAGATGTTCACAGAAATTCACAGCCCCTGTTTTTATTGGAAGAAGAAAACAGAAGTTATATTAATAGCTAAAAAAGACTGTTTCCCTCTTTTGTCTTTCACAGTTTTGTTAACAACACTAACTTGCATATTCGAATATGTACTTGCAAAGGCATCAGTGACAAAAAGTGTCAGCTCCACTGCTGATCAACTTCATTTCCTTCCTGAACCGAAGACTGCTATGTGTTTGCCCTTGCAGCAATGCCAGTCCCACTGCTCATTGCTCATTGGTCATTGGTTCCTTCTTTTGTAGGTTAGTCTCTCTCCCTCTCCCTCTCTCTCTCTTTCTCTTTCTCTCTCTCTCAAAAGCATTGTTCTTCTAGTAACTGATGGAACAAACAAGTGAGAGACAGTATACAGATTTTATCGTGTTATCATTGTGATTTTATGCTTTATTTTGTTATAAAGAGGATATCTTGCTTAAAGAGGATGTGATAAATTAGGGAGAATGAAAGTCCATCTAAAGATTCTCTCTGTTTTTGTAGGTAAATACTTTTTTTCCTGCTTGATATATAATCATTCATCTTGTACTGCAGTCGTGTGCATGTTAAAACAGGAAATGCATGAACTTTGTGACCTTTCAAGTGAAATATCCTAATGATAAATATTAAGTTAAATAAGTGTTTTACAAACAAACTTGTGTACTAAATCCACTTTTTTCAGTATAAAATGATCTTGCCTGAATTATGTGAGCACTTCAGAAAGAATTTAAGACTAATTTCTACTAAATATTGTAGAAACTTAATTTGCTGTAAAGTTGCTTTGCAACGATTTGTATCGTGAAAAGCGCTATACAAATAAACTTGAACTGAATTGAATTGAATTGAAAGACAGTCTCTTTGGTTATTAGAGATTGTTTTAAACTAATCTCATTACAGGCTATCAATGTAAATGTGAGTGCATCTCAACTGTTTCAGTTGTAGTTGTCTGACGACCGTCTGTATACTGTGTCTGCACGAAGTAATGACATTTTTAATTGTGTTTTCTCTAGTTTTGACCGGTGTGTTGATGAAGTCTGGAAATGTTTATGAGGGAACAGTGGGTGAAACGGTGGAGATCAGATGTCCATATCGAGATGACTATAAATATACACCCAAGTACTTTTGCCGTCATCCCTGTAAATCTGATCGTGTTTTGATTAAAAGTGCAAAGTCTGATCAGGTCGTCTCAAATGGAAGATACTCTTTGATTGATATTGTGAGTGGACTGTTCTTTACTGTAACCATCAAACATCTCAGACTCACAGACTCTGGTGTTTATCACTGTGGAATTGATCAATGGTTCAGTGATACACTGAATAAAGTTCATCTGTTTGTCCGTCCAGGTGGGTATTTATGCAAACAGTTTGTGAATAACATTGCATATACATGTATCTTCCCATTTAAATATTTCACAAAAATTTTAAATTCCTCTTTTTCTGTTTTATTCTCAGCAGCTCCTGTGAGCAGATCTACACACACCCCTGAAAACACACAAAAAACATATACATGGACAACAACACTCACCTCTACAGGTACATCCAGTCAGCAAATTAATGATCAGTTTTACAACAATACTTATAATTTAGGAAAATGTATTCAATTTAGTTAGGCCTACTTGTGGGAAACATTTAGGAAATGTTGTATGTATAAATCATACGTGATTCTCTCTTTTTCTCTCAGTCTCTCTTTCAGATGAGTCTGATTCATATGAGCAGTTCTCGCCAACATCATCAACAGTCCAGTCAAAGGGATCTACACCACTGGATAAAAACTCTGGTAGCAAAGTTTTTTTTTTTTGCATGTATTTTAAGATGACAATTATAATTTGTTTGCAACATTGTATAACATACATATTAGAATATTTAATGATTCTTCTTTTGTCTTTTTATCTCAGTCAGCATACCTGTGGTTTGTGCAGGTGTTCTGGTGCTGCTGGTGTTCGGGGTTCTTGTGGCGTTAGCGTCTCTATGCAGGAAAAGATCAGATTTAAAGTCCAGATGTAAGACCACACACACCCAATAATGAGTTGATAGTTTCATAAAAGACTATCCAATATTACAAATAATAATAATAAGTGATCAAAAAAAACCCCATTGCGTCACTTTTAAAAATCAAATAGAGAACATGTGTGACTGATGGATATTTAACAATGAGATGAGATCATGTCTTATTTTCTTTAGATCGCTATTGCAGTTTAAGTCACTGTGACTGGTTTCTACAGTATCATCATGTTTATGGTCATTTTTCAGGTCTGAAACCACCTGTCCCTGAAAATCCAGTTCAAGATTCACCAGATCTCAACTGGGTATGAAAACATCTGCACTTTATACATAATTTTACCCTAAAGTATCAGCATATATGATTACAAACTGTATGAACTGATCAACATTATATATGAATACATTTGCTTTTTTGTAGTAAAGCTTGTTGTTTAATATGATTATGGCAAACATGTTGGATGTACACTGAATTTACTTTTGGTATGTCAAGCCTTATGTCTCTTTCTCTTTCATCAGGTCTCTCAGACTGTACATGTAGATGATGTTCATCACCTCTATGATGAAATTGTGACTGAGTACAGCCTGGCTGGCCCAGCTAGAGATGGCAATTCTTTTATAATATGTTCCACCGTGCAGCATTGTGATCCTGCACCTCAGAATGATATGAACGCTTTGTATTCACTTATCACACACCACTGAGGATAAATGACTGTCAGTGTTATTCTCTCCTCAAAAATGTCACTCTTAAAACCCGGTTGACATGAAATGGTGCATGTGGTCAGCATGCTAAAAAAAAAAAACCTGCAAACATCCTGTTGTTAACGCATGGGCCAGGCTGTGAATTTT
>NW_015538026.1:2683898-2690244 GCF_001515605.1 Sinocyclocheilus anshuiensis | reverse complement strand
ATATTGTTTGCGTATTTGTTTAACAGACTTAGTTGAAGATGGGGTTAAATTTTAGAAATCCATAGTAAATCCACTTTTTTCTTATAACTTTTTCGCATTTTAGCCATATGGTGTGTATTATAAGACTTCCTTTTGTCCAAGCATCTCTTATATTAAAACTTGTTTTTTTTTTCTGTCTCATTTTCTTCTGAAAAGAGTCAATCACAGATTCTAAAAAGATGAAAGAATGGCTTCATGCTAATAACTCAGTTTGCAATAAAAAAAATCTGTTCAAACCAAAAGCTGTGTGTAAAAAAATCATGTATGTCATTTGTTGCTTTGGCACAGGAAGGTTTTTAGGAAGACACAATAATATAAATTAAGTTAAAAATGCAGTATACAGTTGAAGCCAACGTCAATAAAACATAATTTAGCCAAACAATGCTGATGTCAACAAAGTAAAAGAAGTGGTGGGTGCTAGGACTAGTCTGAGTTGAATTAGTGTGTTGTTTTCTTGAACACACTGAAATAGCTTAGGTGTTGCAACCTGGTTACAACACTGAGGCTGTTCCTCTTCACAGGGTTTCATTAACCGCATCTCTGGAAGAAGCTGCAATTAATCTCAGAACATACTGCACTTTTAAGTCTTTGTTTGTGTTGATTTCAAAAATGTATACTGAGCAATATTATGTTTGACTGCATCTGGTTATTGCTTGAAAAGTGAGCAGAAATATCCATTTCTGTAAGAATTTTCATATTTTACTTAGTGTCACTCTCTCTTGCCTCTAACATACAGTTTACTTTTTATAAAAGAGATTTAAAGTTCTAATTCTTTAGGTTGTACCACTTTAACTGCTTAACTGTCATTGGTTTAGAAGTCTCTCTCTTTCTCTCTCTCTCAGAAAGAAGTTTATCTGCCAGCTGCAGTGTGACAAACAGTAAGCAGAAAACTTTTACTGAGCATCACAGTTTATTGTTTGTTTTAATGTTTCTTTATAAATCCTATACTGATGTTTTAAGGCGGAGATGATATCAGGGAGAATGAAAACTCTTCTGAAGATTCTGTGTCTTTTCATAGGTAACATTTTTTATTTTTCCATTTTCCATTCATTTCCATAATATTTTCTGTTTGATAGACATATACCAAACTTCGAATATATTAGATTTATTGATGATCTATAAGTTATATTTAGAAATGTACAGATGAGCATCCCGTCCATCAATATAAGCATAATGCAACTGCGTTTGAAGATTTTTTGAGAACTTCTTTGCATTTAGTTGTCTGATGATTGTTTCTATTTTTGAAATTTGAATGGGTCAAAATGTAGGCTATAAAGAATGATTTTTATGTAAGTGTCTGTTTAAGCTAACTGAAAAACTGACTGTGTTTTCTCTATTTTTGACCGGTGTGTTGATGAAGTCTGGAAATGTTTATGAGGGAACAGTGGGTGAAACGGTGGAGATCAGATGTCCATATCTAGATGACTATAAATATACACCCAAGTACTTTTGCCGTCATCCCTGTAAATCTGATCGTGTTTTGATTAAAAGTGCAAAGTCTGATCAGGTCGTCTCAAATGGAAGATACTCTTTGATTGATATTGTGAGTGGACTGTTCTTTACTGTAACCATCAAACATCTCAGACTCACAGACTCTGGTGTTTATCACTGTGGAATTGATCAATGGTTCAGTGATACACTGAATAAAGTTCATCTGTTTGTCCGTCCAGGTGGGTATTTATGCAAACAGTTTGTGAATAACATAGCATATACATGTATCTTCCCATTTAAATATTTCACAAAAATGTTTATTATACTTAAATTCCTCTTTTTCTATTTTATTCTCAGCAGCTCCTGTGAGCAGATCTACACACACCCCTGAAAACACACATATAACATATATATGGACAACAACACTCACCTCTACAGGTACAAGTTCATCCATTCAGCAAATACCATCAACAGTCCATTCGCCAGGTTCCACTACTCCAGTCAACAGCACTGGTAACTCTTCTTTTTTTTATACCTGTTCGTTTATGTTACTGTTACTGAATTCTTACAATAACAGTAATTGGTCATTTATTTATTTTTATTTATTGTACATTAGCTTATTTTATCACTGCACTCACACTGCAGCAACTGAAATACTGTAGTAATTATATGATCTTGTTCTTTTTATTCCAGTTGATGTCACTGTGGTTTGTGCAGGTGTTCTGTCATTCCTGGGTTTCTGTATCCTTGTGGCTTTAGTGGTTATTTACAGAAGATCAGATGCAAAGTCCAGATGTAAGATTACAAACACACATTAAGACTTTAACTGCATAATGTATTGGTTTAACAACCCCCAAAAAAGAGTTGATAGTAATTAACTACTTGTTTAAAACCTATCAAATAAAAAAAAAGTGATTTAAAAAGCATTTTTATAACATGTTTCCATGATGCTTCCAAACGTCATTCTTTAACAATGTCTCATATTCCATAGGATTTTATATAATTCATTCTGACCTTTTAATGATAAATGAAATCTAACATTATTTCTATTATTCATATTTCTATTATTCACATGTTGATGCTATGAAACCTCACACCACTGAAGATACAGCTGAAGATCCACCAGACTTCAACCAGGTATGAAAACCTCTCTGTGTGGCAGCAAGAAGAAATTTGCACCAAACAAATTTATCTGATAAATCTATCAAAAGAAGAAAAAAAAGATCATCATTGCATGCATTTACATTTTAGTTTTTAGCTTTGAATGTTTTGTGAAGTTAAATATCTTGAAAATGCAGTGTTGAATCTTTACTGTATGAACTCCTCGTTTTCTTTTTCTCTCTGTCAGGCTGTGGAAGATGGCTGTTACCTCTGTGAAGAAACAATGGTAGTGTATAGTTTGGATGATCCACCTAAAGAAGACAGTTTTTCTCTAATCCATTCAACTGTATATTACTGTGATCGGATGACTCAGAAACAAAGTCATTCTGGAAAATACAGTTTCTGTAATAAGTCAATAAAAAAATAAATAGTTTGCAGAGTATCTTAAGCCATCCATTAGTCTGATGACCAAATGAACATCAGTTCACCATTTCCTGGGTGGCAGATCAGTTGCTCTGCTGCATTTAATTTTGACACTGTTGCAGAGCATTAGTAGTGTATGTGGTCAAAGAATAGAACATTTTGCAAATGTTTGTGTCTGTCAGTTGCAAACAAAATAAGGAACTGTCACTTACCGTTGACCTATGAATATCTGTGTAGTCGCTCATAGCCTAATTTACGGTGGTCAAATATTATAGCCTATGTTGAATATGTATGAGCACTAAATTGACAGTTTGGTGATAAAGCTATAAAGCTTTTAATTTCCTTGGCAGAACAAAGTCAAATTTTATCTCATAGCTGAAGGGTTCTCAAACCTTTTAACCATATGCCAGGTTTCCACTTGTTCAAAAGTAATAAACAAGGATTCTTTTTAAATGACTTTATAGCCTATCTATTGCACTAATCAAACAATATATAGAAGATGACATATTTTAGAATTATTTATCATAAATAAATTAAAGTACTTTCCATTGACGATGTCTCTTTAACCCGTTCGTGACTGTAAAGTGTGTCAGGCCAGCCTTCCGCGCGCTGCAGTGACGTTTGCATCCGCGAGAGTGACCGGAGTCTGAGCGCGCGGCGGAGCGGCGGGACACGGTGAGTGAACTGTTAATAAATTCCCGAACCACCGCGACCCGGCACGGCCATGCACAGTTACATTCACAAGCTCGCGTACTAAACAGCGTGTTCCTGGTTTGGGAGTAAGGTCGCTCAACAAAATCTTGTGTAAGGAACATGCTAACGTGCTAGCGCGAGCTAATGAGGCGCAGGCCAGGTGACTGAGCAGAGTTAACCCGCTCAGCAGCGCTAACTGCCTGTTGGAGTTCACACGAAACGCCGGTGCGTTTACAGGCCACGGTCTCTGCAGTGAGCAGACAAAAAAAAACAAACATTTGTCCGCATGTTAACGGTGAAATATTTGACGTGTGCGTTGAATGGGAGTACTATGTGCTGGTTAATAAGTTAAACTCTGAGTGTTTATATTTAAACTGCGTTTTGATGCACATATGAACTCTCGGTGTCCACACTGGCATACAGTCTCACTCGACAAGTGACCAAAATGACATTACACTACAGCTGTTAGTGTAGACTAGAGGAAGGTTTCGTGCAGACTGGATCCTACAGCTGTAGAGGAGATGCAGTCTTGGTGACACTAATTTTATTTAACCGTCAACCGTCTAGTGGAGACATTGGACAACTGTACACCTGTTGCAGTTTTATCTGTATTTGTGATGTTTGGTTTAATCTGATCATATTTAAAGGTGTAAACAGGGAGTAAGTCAAAAAAGACTAATAGATTAATATCACTGGTATGGAGAATGGCAAACTCGTGAAATTGCTTATAGTGATTGACATTTATACCTTCATTTGGACCTGTTTGAATTTACGCAGGGCTTTTTTTCGTTTCATTTTCTAGAAATTTATAAGTTAATCACAATCACTGAAAATATTGCTATGCCTACCATTAAAGGTGCAATAGGTGATTGTCTTAAGAAACATTTTTTGTTATGCTGGTTGAAAGTCTCTTCACATCCCGATAGCAATCATTAAGTTAAGTGGTCTAAATGTATTTGTCTGTATTTATATATTCTGTGGAAGGCATAGGATCAAGAAATGTTCGTCCAATCAAAACGCTCGGTCCGAGCGTTTTAATATGCTTTCCTACCTGCCTGTCAACGTATGTATCTGCATACCTCTGCGCACCCGGTTCGCGCAGACAAGATACGTCATCAGCGCGTTCACGCACGCTGTGCAGACAGAGCAAGAATGGCAGACAAACATCAACAACCCGATCTTCCTTCCTGGTATTGTAGTATTTTTAAAGTTTTCTCACCGGTGAATGACACATGATGTAGCCCAGCGGTTAATCCAGTCCTCGCACCAGCTCGTTAGAAGTGAGCTACGTGCGTGAACTGTGTTCCGATCGATATGATCCCTACAAAGTGTTCATTGCTCCCTACTCACTGAGCACGGAAATCCGTTAAAGTTTACTTCACTTCGGAACATGGGCTGGAATTGGGAACCGCTGAAGTAGCCTATTGTAGTAATGTTGTCTCTGGTATTCTGGTCTGTGAGCGTAAATGCGTTCAGGGGGCGTGGCTTTGGACGGCGATTGCAGGGAGGGTGGGACGTTCGCTTTCAGTGCTATCAGGCTAAAGTTAGCATTTTCCAAGATCTCCTACTGCACCTTTAACTTATTTGCTTATTTACTGAACAAGATGAGATTTTAGGAGGGTAGGACAGTATGGAATTACTTTTGTGCCAATAAAATGAATGTAACTTATGAAAATATAAATTGAAACTGACAAAAATGTCTTTGAAACTGAAAAAATAAAATAAATCTCAGGCAAAATCTTTTAAAAAAGTTTTTAATACACTGCATGCTTTGCTAACTGTTTTCTCCTCTTTCTTTCACTGATCTGTACTTACAAATGCACTTCCAGAGTTTTCATTTACGCTTCAGGTTAGGGTTGCACCAGCCATTTGTAAGTTTTGACTTAAATTAGAACGTTAAGTCCACACTAGAGGTTAAATAACTACTAGCTAGTTTGAAACTAAATCTATGCATTATTCGGTTGCACCAGTAATTCATAAGGCAGGACGTAGCTAGTAGTTTGTAAGCTCTCAGTAAAGTAATGCGTAGTCGCATAATATGACGTTTACCCTAAATGATCCAATAGAATCCTTCAAATACACGAGCAGAACTTGTTTTAATGTTGTGAATTTCAATTTATCATTCATTGTAATTTATTTTGCCTCATGTAACTAACAGTAAAAATAAGTTTCCATTAAAAACAATGCTTAATCTTGAATTGAACATTAGCCTTTAGGTAGGCTATTTTTATATGTAAATAACATTCAGAAACTGTAATTGAAATATAATATAAGTATCAATAAATACTGAAAAAAACCCATAAGAAATGCCATTTATTTATTATTACTGATTTCATTTGACATGCACAACATGGAAAGAAGCACACAGATGCGCTGTAGCTGGGGTGTTGAAGAAGCACTAAAAAAGAAACAGTACGTTTATTCACAAATTTTTCTCTCAAGATATCGGCATCGGCTGTCAAAAAACCAATATCGGTCGACCACTAATGCTAATCCAAGATCAGCATAGACTAATAAGAATAAAGTGCAACCGCTTGTGTACTTGTGAACTGTGTTTGTTTTAATCTAGAGCTCCAAAAACATTTAAATATTTGCATAATATCAGGTGTGTGAAGATCAAGATCCCAGTCATTCAAAGGTGATGTGTGTCGCCCCCCCC
>NW_015538026.1:2680050-2683854 GCF_001515605.1 Sinocyclocheilus anshuiensis | reverse complement strand
GTGTGTTGTTCCCCCCCCCCCCCCGGAAAAAGCATGTTAAAAAGGCTTTACAATTTTAAAGTTGACAGCGCTCTCTGGGAAACAGGCAGTGATTGACAGCACTCTTGTAAAATGGCATCAGTCATTGTCATATACAGTACATTTTGTGCTGTACAGTACTCTATGTACTGGGGGGAAATATGATCTAATCGAAGCAAATATGATCTAATTGAAGACTGTAGCTGTATGTAGATAACCAGGTCCTGTAATGATTGAGATGAATCAAGACAACTTACCGTGAGTATCCAGTATCCTGAGATTTCTGCCAGAATGATGAACAAAATCTCAGGGAGCGTAAATGAAAACTTCAGAAGTGTAAATGAAAACTTTGGAAGCGCATTTGTAAGTACAGATCAGCGAAAGAAAGAGGAGAAAACTGTTAGCAAAACATGCAGTGTATTAAAAACGAAGTCAAATATTTTGCCTGCGATTTATTTATTTTTCAGTTTTAAAGACATTTTATTCAGTTTCACTTTATATTTTCATAAGTTTCTTGAAAAGTTACATTCATTTTTATTAGCACAAAAGTAATTCCATAGGACAGGATGACAAGGTAGTTGACTAGTGGAAGGTTTTGATGTGTATGGGACTGTAGTAAAGTCACCAAGAAATCATGATGATTTTTAGGGAATATTTGTCTTTCATAAATGATAATTGCATGGATTGTGCACTCAACAACATTTCTTCTCTGATGCTGGATGGAACAATCATTCCTCTCCTCCAGTGACGTGTCACCCACATGCAATCTCAGCAATTACAGTAGCAAAGAATTCCTGATGGACAAAATCAACTAATACCTTATATTTTCCTCATTCAAGAAGCCGTTTTTTATCTGATATGCATCACAATAGAAGATAAAATGCTTTCATAATTTTCATTTAATGCTGACTTTAACTTTCCTCAGTGTTCAGAATGTTTTAATTGAGCCTCTTTTTCTAGATTTGATTGCTTCAGGCTGAATGAACTGGTGCATTAGCATAGCATCAGTTGGATCTCCTGCATGCAGTAGATAAGCTTTGGTTTGGTCATTTTGAGTGCATTTGCATCCTTGATCACAGTGGAATTTAAAGTGCACTCTGAATGATCTCAAATAGCCCTGTAAAACATTTGCTGGGAATGTGCATAGCTGTAATGACAGTGCTTTAAAATAATTTTTTAAATAAGCAATTTATCAAAGAGTTATTTTACCATGCAAACTTTATAACTAAAGCATGCTATTTAAACATGGCATGAAATGGAAGTTGTGGTCGTCTTTTCTTTAGTATTGTGAGTGAGGGTGGTGCTTGATGTGTTCCATCTGGAAATTGTTGGTACACGTGATCAGAGAAAATAATTTTGGTTTCATGGTGAATTCAGAGCAACACTAAAAAAAAAATCTAGATTTAAAATAATGTAGGCAACAGGGCGCTGTATGACTTCATACCTAGTAAGCCATGAAAATCTTTATAAAATAGTGGTATAAATATGGTTAACATTTATGGTTTTGGAAACCTCAGTGTGCTAAGCACGTCCTAAGAAGACCAGAAGCCTGTTGAGAGCTTCAAACCTTGCACTGATGAATGATAAGTGTGTGTATGTGCTGTGATTGAATCTAACAGGCCTCAACAGAGAGACCCACAATGCGTGAATATAAGCTTGTGGTCCTGGGCTCTGGAGGCGTGGGGAAGTCTGCACTGGTAACTTCAGCATTATTAAAGTCTACACATTACTGTATTATAAATGGGCAGTATCTGAATGTATCTGTAGTGTTTTTCTCTCTAGTCTGTATTTATTCAAGATTTATTTGGAATGATTGAGATTCTGGTCTTTTACAGACAGTTCAGTTTGTACAGGGAATATTTGTTGAAAAATATGATCCCACAATAGAAGACTCGTATAGAAAGGTAAGTAAACCATTTTGGTATAGCTGAATAATACTCCATATAGGATTATACGCTAATGCAGTACTGACACCCTCTCTGTTTTTTTTTTTTTTTTTAGCAAGTTGAGGTTGATGGGCAGCAATGTATGCTAGAGATCCTGGATACTGCAGGCACAGTGAGTTTAATATAATGCCTGAACTCATCTGGCCAATTAGTTAATTAGTCTTCCATGTGAACTCAATAGATTATTGATTGTTTGCCTACAGGAGCAGTTCACAGCGATGAGGGACCTGTACATGAAGAATGGGCAGGGTTTCGCTCTGGTTTACTCCATTACAGCACAGTCCACCTTCAATGACCTGCAGGACCTACGAGAGCAGATTCTGAGAGTGAAGGACACAGAGGATGTGAGTCACTTAAATAATAATTCATTAACAGTATTATTATTAGTGGCAAATCACAAATCATTATTGTTAATAACAATAAATTATTATTTTGTAAAAAATAAAATGATCATGAACTGCTGTCAGCCATAGCAAGTTCTAACCAGCAAAACAAATAAAGCACAAAACTGATTTGATTTTACTGAGACAAGAGCTTTGAGACATGCATGAAATTTGCAGAAGCTGTATTCACATTTTGGCACACCACACTACTTTACCAGAGCCCCCACATTTTGTATTTACAGCTCTTGCTCATCAGGGATTGCAATTTCAGTTCTCTGAGCATTAAGTATGCATATACACTACTGTGAAATGTTTGGGGGTGGGTACGATTTTATTTTATTTTTTTGAAGGAAGTCTCTTACGCTCACCAAGACTGCATTTATTTTAGCAAAAGTACAGTAAAACAGTAATATTGTGACATGTTATTTCAATTTAAAAGAACTGTTTTCTATTGTAATATAGGCCTATTTAAAAATGTTATTTAGTCCTATGATAGCAAAGCTGAATTTTCAGCAGTCATTACTCCACTCTTCAGTATCACGTGATCCTTCAGAAATCAGTCTAATATGTTGGTGATCAAGAAACATTTCTTGTTAATATCAGTGTTGAAACAGTTGTGCTACTTAATTTTTATTATGAAAATTGTGTTGCAGTTTTGTTTCAAGATCCTTTGAATAGAAAGTTTCAAAGAACAGCTTTTATTTGAAATGGAAATCTTTTGTAGCATTATAAACATGCCACTTCTGAACAATTTAATGCATCCTTGCTAAATAAAATCATTAATTTCTTAAAAAAAAAATTGCATTGACCCCTGTTGGAAACTTTTTCCTCATCGAAGCAGAGACCAGGAGACGTTGGGATATGTTTCATACAGAAGTCACTCTTTATTGAGGACTCGAGCGTCGCTGCAGTCATCCAAGTCTGACTAACGTAGTGTTACATTGTAGTTTATATAAATTTTAAAGGGGGCGGGATACATTCCGTAGAGGTGGAGACAATCTAACCCATAGCATGCAAATGAAGTACAGGAATCAGCCCGACACAGGCATTTTCCCAGCCTTGATCTAATCAGTATAACAGTGTCATTCAATGCATAGGTGCTGATCCAATCAGTCTGACAGTATCGCCATACTTTCGCATTATCACAGAGACAAAGGTACAGCTGTGCTTTGAGCTTAAAAAGCCAGATGGTCAGGAAGAGCATAAAGACAAAAGGTCATTATCTCAGACACCTGGGCCTCTTGATTTGATCTCCTTAGAAAGGTCATCCTTTTTTTACCTCAAAATGTAAAACACAAGGTACATAACTTTTTCAGTATATATTCTATTACATTGGAACCTAGATTTAACATTTTATAAATTTGTAATACAACAAGTGCAAACCAGTGAAGTAACAACAGTGCAGATATAATGATTTGTAGTGCAAAAGAGCTTATTTAGACTGATTAAAGTGACAG
>NW_015538026.1:2673797-2675975 GCF_001515605.1 Sinocyclocheilus anshuiensis | reverse complement strand
ACATCAAAATGAAAAACACAAGGTACATAACTTTTTCAGTATATATTCTATTACATTGGAACCTAGATTTAACAATTTATAAATTTGTAATACAACACCCCAATGATTTGAACAGTACTGTGTATGTGAATCCATGTTACATGAGCACGGGACATGTTTTGTGCCTCTAAATAAGACACTGATCTTTTAAAAATCAATCAAACTAAAATCAAAACCATGTTTCTTTAAACTGTCAGTGATTGTGGTTAGGGCTGGGCGATATAGCTAAAAAATGTATCAACGATATAAACATCATCACCACATCTCGCGCGCCACTGATGACGCTACCTGATGCACACCTAACATTCAAATGCAAATGTTTATTTTAAATTCGACTAATATTCATTCTTTATTCACAATCTCCTCATCACAGGCAGGCACAGCACTCATTTCAGCATGTGTTCGTGTTTGTGTGTGCTGTCTGCGTCACTCATAGTACGTGCCTATATCGTGCACTATATCGAACATTTTTTTCTATCGATATCGAAGAAGGTGTACCGTCGATAAATAACGATACCGTTTTATCGCCCAGGCCTAATTGTGGTTTCCTATTTAAGCCAGATGCAAACAAGTACACACACTCATCTTGTGTCTCTCTCTGCTCTATAGGTGCCAATGATCTTGGTTGGAAATAAGTGTGATTTAGAGGATGAGAGGGTGGTTGGGAAGGAGCAGGGTCAGAATCTTGCTCGTCAGTGGAGTAATTGTGCCTTTCTAGAATCTTCTGCCAAATCAAAGATCAACGTCAACGAGGTGAGTCACAGTTTTAAAAAAATGCGCATGCACCAGGTCACATACGTACCGTCCTCTAATAAAAGTCCTTTGTGTTTTTGTGTGTATATCAGATCTTTTATGACCTGGTAAGACAGATAAACAGAAAGACGCCACTGGAGAAGAAGAGAGCGAAAAAGAAGTCAAACTGCATCCTGCTGTAACACAACTGCATCACTGCAGCAGCTCTGAGCCAGGTAGACAATCAGAAGTTCATTAGGAATCAGTACATGCACTATTAAGAACTCCTTTCATCCATGATCAATGATAAAGATTTCATCCTGTGTTTTTTGCATCAGTGATGTCTACTAGGGATGCACAAAATACCGGTTATTGAATGATAAATGCTTGATTAAATGGTTAAAAGATTTTTTTGTAATTAGGAGGATGTTTTAAGCTATGAATATTAGGGTTGGGTACCGAAACCCGGTACCAATATGGCACCGGTACCTATGTAACCGGTATGTACTAGAACCGAATCAGAACGCAGATTTCGGTGCCTCATTTCGGTGCCATGCCTGAGCGATCGATTGAAATATTTCCTTCGGTTCTCCGAAACGGACGTAAGAAGCATCATCACTGGCACTGCACGTGAAAAATAATTTCCCGACTGAGAAAATGCACGTGAACTCAAGTCGGAAAGCTCTAATAATACAAATCCAACACATTTTAAACTGTTGCCATGGGTTGATTTTCCCAAGTGGGTTAAAGGTTTGAAATATTGCATAAATTACATTTTACATATTGCATAAAAAACATTTTGCATTCTACCTGTGATAAAACTTTCATGGACTTCTACATTAACTGTTCCCTCCTGGTGGAATGACCTGCCCAGCTCAATCCAAGCAGCGGAGTCCTTAATATTTTCAAGAAACAGCTGAAAACACATCTTTCATATTCATTTGACCCTTTAACTCTAGCACTCTCTATTCTAATGCTACTTCTAATTTTATCTGCTTGTTTTTTTTTATTAAAAAACTTGATCCTCTAACATTTGCACTCTCTATTCTGTTTCTGTTCTAACTACTTATTTTATTTATAAAGAAAAAAGAGCCTCTAACACTAGCATTCTCTATTCTTTCTCTATTCTTTAATAAGTATCGGTTCAGGCACCGTTTAGGCACCGGAACCGTTTTAAAAGTATCGATTTGGCACCGGTATCGAAAAAACCCAAACGATACCCAACCCTAATGAATATTGCAGGATGTTTTAATGTTACGGAGCAGTGTTAATTTCGTTGACGAATAATTTTCGTCAACAAAATTTTTTTCACCGACGACAATGAGACGATAACGAACAAAAACTCTTTTTGAATGACAAAAACTAGGGCTGCACGATAAATCGCATGCGATATTTAACGCGCATCTT
>NW_015538026.1:2661160-2673314 GCF_001515605.1 Sinocyclocheilus anshuiensis | reverse complement strand
CCATCACGTGCGTGCTTTCACATTGAGCAGCATTAACTACACAGAGCCGTTGTTCACTGACGAGCACGCAGGTGATGGAGATTTACCGCTAATTACAGAACCGGCTTTCTGACAAGATGCGCATTAAATATCGCATGCGATTTACCGTGCAGCCCTAACAAAAACTGTGACGTAAATCTATTGACATTTTCGTCAACGAATAAAAACGAGACGAAAATGTTTGGGAGAGACGATTTGGGAAGAGATTAATTCAGAACAAATCTGCTGCGTGGTTTGGAGCTTAGTTAGATGCGTACAAAGAATAAAAAAAATCTGCAAAGTTACAAAGCTCAAAGTCCACTTCAAAAGGAGATAAAAACTACAACGAACGACTCGTTTGGACTACAACGCATTAGGGATATGCCGGTATCAAATTTTCATGTTGCGATTAATTGCTAATGCTTTTATTACAGTATTGTCACGATATTGAAATTTTGTTTAAAAAAAAGTGCTGTCATAATACCTTTATGAGAAATGGTTTTATTTAATTTTAACATAAAGGCATGTTGTGTGTCACCGCAGTTAAATCGGTGTCTATCATGATAAAACCTTAATATCAAACCTATATAATTAGTTTGGGAATTTTAGGGAAATGCTTAATAAATGCACTATAACTAAACCCATTAGATTTTAGCCGACTAAATTTACTGTAGATTTAGTCGACTAAAACTAAAAACAATTCAGATTACTAAAATGACTAAAACTAAATGGCATTTTAGTCAAAAGACTATGACTAAAACTAAATCAAAATTTGCTGTCAAAATTAACACTTTTACAGAGACCACGTATGTTAAAAGATTAGTGAAAATTTGATTTCTCATGTCATGACCCATTTAATATCAGTGGATCTTTAATATCTGTGGAGATACCTGGAGTAAGCTATCAATAAGCATTCCCATTCATCTTATTGGCATTATTTGTATCTTGCTGCATGATTAAAAAAACAGCACCACTTGCTGGAGCTTCAGCATTGTTGCATTTATTGCAAGACTTGTATGTCCTGTGATTCAGATTCTAAACCAACTTTTTGGTTTAGCAGCTCTGCGAAGGGGTTACTTGAGATGGATGACATGATTTTTTTCCCCCCTCATTCTTTTTAGATTGCTGAAATGAAGAACTGTTGCCCAGCTGGCCAACATTCCGGTTAACCTACAGTTATTGGCCAAACAATTAATAAGGCAGAACACCAGACTCCTCAACTAAAACACAGACTTGACAGAAAAAGAGAGATGCAGCCTCTGCCTTTTCTTCCAGAACAGTCTTGAAAATGGTCTTCCCCCCCGCTCCTTGATTACTGTTTTTTTTTTTAAGGAGATTCCACACTAAAGATCTGTGTCTGGAGCAGAAGCTCCGTCTGTGACATGGTAAAAGTGGGGTTAGACACTCTGGGAGAGGGTTCAGGACTTTCTTAATGCCTGCAGAGAGAATGGGGGACATTTCAAAAACATGTTCATGTTTGTAAAATGATCAGAAATGTTTTTTTTCCCCCATAATGTTTGGACTATCACTAATCATTTGTACAGAGAAGAAGCTGTCCTTCATTCATCAAAACATTTTCCTGAGTGACTTTTAACACTCTGCTTTCATATTCCCCATAATATGCTTAAGATTCTTATTTCCTTTTATCTAAACAAACTGAAAAATTACAAATGTCTTTTTTTCTTTTGGTGGTAAGGGTAAAATAAGAAAGTTGGATCTGTCTATCTTCAAGATAAAGATATATTGTGCTGAAGCTAATGCATTTGTTTTTTTCACAATCAAAATTACATTAATATTTCCAGCTTTTAAAGATAATTAACTTTTAGTATATTTTCTTCCTTTTTTTCCCTTGGTTGTATTTTGCGGTAGGCTGTAGCTCAGCCTGGGATAAATATCAGCCGTTTTGTGCCTGAGCAGGAGAAGGGTGAAATCAGATCTCTATTGCAGAGATGACTTCTCCTCCGATAACCGCTAAACCAATAATCAATAGTCAGTCCTTGACACTTCATTTGCCAAGTTAAATCAGTGTCAAATATTTTATTTTAGCTTTCATTGTTCTGCTCCGTGGTTTTGTTGAGCATTTCAAACAAAGTGTCTGGCTGGCTTTTGATTTGTTTTTAAAGTAATGTGTGTTTTGATTTTTTTTTTTTGACAGATTTAAATAAATGTATTTCATATTGATGTGGTGTTTTATGTGTATTTCTATATTACCATTCCTCACCAACATAGACCATTATAGAGAAACAAGTTTTTCAGTGTGTCTCACTTTGTGTACTGTAGATACAGATATAACACAAAGCCATATAAATAATTCCACTTATCTTACATTTTTCTACAAAGGTCCTTGCAGATATGGAATGCAACAAACATAGGTGATTCATACTTGCTGCACACCAGATTACATGCTGCATTTAAACAAAAAAATCATAAAGATTCATGATCAGACGTGACAAAAGCAAATATTCCTCAAGACTTGAATGAAATATCCTGTGCCTTTTTAAAATGTACTCTTATAGGCCAACAGGAACTGTATATTTTTTAATTTTATTTAAAAAAAACAGTATCCCACATCACATCATGTATTAAATAGCTCTGAAAACAGGTATAGAGACTATTTCAGGACCAACAGCCATATATTTATATCTATTACAGAAAACAGGTAGGTATTTGAATTTGCTCAGTTTAAATTTTTTTTGCATAGCAGTTTAGCATCATTGCATAGTTTTTCAGTCCAGTACAAAGCAGGTTTATGCTTGCAAAGCTAAGACATGAGTAAGACATTTGTGAAAAAGCACCAATCAGGACTTTTTCATAGAATGACTGACAGGCCTAAACCTAAACAGATGGACACAAACATCAGCAGAAACAGCATTAGGCTCTCAAGGGATCTCACAGAAACACAGTAGGGCAACACAATGTGACTGAATTAATATTTTTTTCTCTGCTCTGCCATGCTTACATCACCAAAAAACATAAATGCATTCCAGAAATGTTTACCTAACATAATTTTGGAATCAATAGTTTCTGGAGTGCTACTCCTCTCACTTGAGGAAGAAGGACAATATTACCTCTACATCGGCAAGTGGCAAGCAAATCTGTTGCAAATGATGTTTATCGCTCAACTTTTACAGTTTGCTTCACATTTAGTTTACACATTTACCATGAAGATAGAAATATTATTTTATCATTTTCAATTCAGATGTAGTTATTTGGGTTTGTTGTTCACAATACAATTATTTTGTTTAGACTACTTTCGACTTGAATATGTGACAATAACAAATGGCTGACTTTCCTACGTGCATTTAAAGGCAGGATTGTGATTTGACAATTGCTTTTACGACAATTTTGATCATAAAATCCACTAATTATGTCTAACAATTGCTAATAATATGTGTAACAGTCTCTTCCATGTAGAATTATATCAGACCCACACAGCTGAGCTGTAATCAAACACAGATGGATGCTTCCCTACAATCTCCACCCATCCTCTGTCTATCAAACCCTCTGAGCCCCGATAGGGCATGCCCTCTTGTACAGTGGTTGTGGTTTTCTTCTTCATTCCTCTTGTTCTCACCCAGAATGGCTTGCTGACATCAGATTTTGACTTTCTGCGTGTGATCTTTGGTTGTTTACAGACATCCATTGCTTTGCTTTCTTGGTGGTGCTGTGGCCGAACGAGGCGTAGGACCCGTTTGAAGATGCTTGCTGTTAGTGAGAGTTTCTTGGAGAGATCTTGAGAGTGACTGCTAGATGATGACTCCGAAAGTGTGTCTTTAAGAATCAAGTCATTCCGCTCCTTACCTGCTGTCTGGCCTCCAACATCAGGCAGGTCCAGCCAGTTCCCAACCAAATCAGCAAAAACATTGTCACCCAATACCAATGGCTGTCTGTTTCTACTGTGGTTCATCAATGAGGCTGTCCAATCCGTGGAGTCATCGATATCGTATGAAGATAAATTGTTGTCGGTTGTGTCTTCCTGAGAGGAAAAGGAGGAAGAAGTGCTCAGACTTCCTCTGTAAATCATCCTGGGTTCATGTACCCTGGGAGTTTGGCGGTTCTCTGCTGGAGAACTAGTGAGGAACAAAGACGGTTCCATGATAAGCTCAGTCTTGAAACATTCTTGTGAAAGAATTTCTTCTGGATTCTGTGTTCGGTTCAGGTGGGTTATTCTTGAACTGCAGTTTATCGGATCGAGCATTGTGTGAGTGTATGAAGAGGCCTGGCTCGTTTTACTGGAGAACTCCAGCTCCTCCAGTGCAGTCTGGACCTGCAAGAGTTTGAGCTCCTGGAGAGCGCCGATCACAGAATTCATCTGAGCTTGGAGACCCTCATCTGACTGCCACAAAGAATCCTATAATGGGAAAGGCAAGAAAGCAAGAGAGCAATTACTATAGACATAATGAAGCAATTATCAATGAAATCTGTTGTGACTGATGAATAACGCTTATCTCACACTCACTTCACAGTAATTATCAAAAATCAATATTACACCAAACAGTCTGCAATTTCTGCCCAGTGTGCCATCACAGATACCTGGCTCAGCATCTGCTGAAGAGAATGCAGATGTTTTTTTCCTTGTCACAGCTTCCAAATGAATTGCTTACTGAACTACAAATGAACTACACTACTGATTGATCAAAAATGACAATCAAGACTTTTATATTAGTATAAAAATGTAAAATAAATGCTGTTCTTTAGATCTTTCTATTTACCAAAAGAATCCTGAAAAATTCTATCACGGTTTACACAATATTAAGCAGCACAACTATTTTCAACATTAAAAATAATAATAAAATAATTGTATTGAGCACCAAATCAGCATATTAGAATAATTTATGAAGGATCATGTTTTATTACATGTTTATGTTTATTAGTAAATACATTTTTTTGGACAATTATGAACATATAAAGTTGTAAACATTGTAAAAGAGGTTGTAAAAACATAGTTTTGTTAAATGTTAATGTGATTTATATGGAAAAGCAAAATGTATGTCTTTAAGCAAAGTTATGAGCCAAAATGTTTATATACATTTTTTATATCCCATACTGAGTCTTTGTTTAGTTGTATTTATTTATTTATTCCATCTCTATACACTACAAAAATGCCCTTTTTCTTGTTACAGAATGTCATCCTACCTTCTTTCACCCTGCAGTCTTCGCGTTTCCCTGTCTTTCCTTCTCTCGTCTCACTCCCTGTTTTCTGTTCTTTCTCTCCCTTACAAGTGTGATTGATCACCAGCCAGTCTGAGCACAGCAGCACACCACTGATGCTTTTCTCCAGTAGTATTGTGTCTCAAGGCATGATGGGAGATGTAGGAGCTTATGTGAGTGAAGTGACTAGACTGTAAGTCATGGGCGAACAGCTGAGGCATGTATTTTACTGGGTTGGTCATAAACGGAGGTTTAGGGAAGGACCTGAAACATTCCATTCAATATGAATTGGATATTCAAACAGGATGTTATATAGCCTGCTTATGTAAGCAGTAGAGCCATAATGTCATCATAAAAGTCACTTTTACAATGAGAATTCTGTTTTTAAAGTTTAAAGAGGCAAACTATTGCAACTAATCACTTTTACGTATATAACTTAGCCCTGTTTGCTAGTTATGGCAAGTTCCTTGTTCACTATTTCATCAGATTCTGGCGTAGGTCCTATTTCTCATTGTGTGATGCCACTGACTTCTCCAGTGTCAGTTTCCTTTGGGCTGTGCCCAGACAGACAGCAGTATTAATCAGACATCACTGACCCCACCAACAAATGATTGATGTTGTGAGTAACATCCTTGTAGCCCTGTTTCCTCATTTGGCAAGCACTCATTCTCTCACTCATTCATCTCAATCATACAAATAAAGGTTATTTAAATTAATATAACGTAAATAAATAAATAATTTAATTGTTATCTAGGATAAATAAATATGTTTTTTTTATGCCATAAGGGTTTATTGCAGCGCTTTTCTACCGCAATGTTGGATGTTTTAATCTGATCACAGAGCCAACAGCGTGATTTTGTTTGACAAAAATCTCACAACCTGCACTTAAATTTTAAAACATTACAGAAGTGCCAGTGCCGGCCAATCAGCGGTCTCCTTTTAAAAAAACCGCTGCCAATCAGTTTGCACCTTTTCTCCTGCACCGGACAACAGCTGGATAAACATAAACACACAGAGGTGCAAAACTGCGCAGGAGAAAGGCGTATAAAATTGTTTATGAAAACATTATAATGCAAAGTCATACTAATCATGACCTACATATCTGAGAAGATTCAATAAAAACACACCTGTCCCGTAAAAGCAGAAGACAAAAGAGAAAACGATCAGGAAAATCTCACCAGTTCATGTTTTAGACGCCGAAGGTTGCTACCGGGACCCGTTTTCTGTTCCCCCATAACTGCTGAATTACAAAGTAAAAAAAATTTATTAACTAAACGCGGGTTGATTCGTTAAAACTTAGTTGCTTTTGATGTCGCTATCCGCTGAGTTCTTTGGTTTCTTCCGCGTTGCTTTCTGATGGTCAGTCGTGTTTGACCAGCGATGTTTGCTAATATAATATTCCTCCTCTATCCTCTCGCTTCTGACACACTGCTGATTACATTCAGATGACATTACAGCCCAGCACATGCGAGGAAGTACAGTCAAGCCACTGAAGTATACGTGGTGTCATGTAGCTTCACGTTGATTTGAAGGGAAAGTTCCTGAATAGGATTTACAAACGGTTGATCGTCAACAAAACGGGTCATGCTTTCACACCAGCGATGAATGGAGGGTTCATGCATAACAATAGAGCTACAATTGTACAGCTTTAACTCAGATTTTAAGATTCACTCTGATTGGATATTAGAAGGGGGAAGAGCCTTAGTCCATTAGTAAACGTTAAAATATAACTGAAATAATAACAATAATGTAGAATTGAATTCCTTGATGTCTTCCAAAGCAGCAAATGTTAAATCGTCTTTAAACTTGCTGGGACAAACTTTCAGACGACGTGTAATTACAGTTTGTGGCAGGGGATGTATTTGATGTGGTATTCAAAGTTTGCTTTAATTGAACCCCACTGAAGTCAAACGTCTCATACAGTTGTTAAAAAAAGCTACAACTCTGCGGTTTCTTTTACTTCAATTTCATCGCTTGTTTATGTCAACCAAGTGTGTTTGTCGCGGATGTTGCTGATATTTTAAGCGGCGTTTCTATTTCTGTGCGCAAGAGGGCGAAGTGACTGAAGTAACTGCTCAACTCATTTATTCAGCGTCGAAGAACTGAACTACGTGCAATAGAAATATGGCGGCATCCACGAACGCAGCGCATGAGCCGCAAACCAGAACCCGGACAGAAGATGTTCAGACTAATGGGGGTGTCGAGTTCAGCTCTTTACTCCTCTCAAAACCTGTGCTTGAGGGTTTATCTGCTTCTGGCTTTCAGAGACCGTCCCCCATCCAGCTGAAGGCAATCCCGCTGGGAAGATGTGGACTCGGTACGAGACCCGTTCCAAAACAAGCCTAAACCAACAGTCTTGCCGTTATTCACATACCAAAACTAACTGGTCTTTAATGACAGGGGTGTAATGTGACATTCAAAAATATAGTGCATCAATGAAAACGTTGTGACTGTATTTCATGCACCTGGAAATAATGTTGTTTATTGACGTTTTCTTCTGTCCAGATCTTATTGTTCAAGCCAAGTCTGGCACAGGAAAGACCTGTGTGTTCACCACCATCGCTTTGGACTCTCTTATATTGGAAAACACAACCACACAGGTATTACTTTTTCCAATATGCAGCGGAATGTAATGTGTTACTAAATATAATGTCCTTTCTTATAGGGCCTATAAGAATTGTTTTTATATAAAACGGAATAAAGGAACTATGGAGATTTGAAAGACTCGTCTATCTTTTGATGTTAAATGTAAGCACCCAAAACACGAATGTGTGCCTGGTTGACAATAATGTGCCCTTCTCCTGTCCCATCAGGTGCTGGTTTTGGCCCCCACTCGGGAGATTGCGGTGCAGATTCATGCTGTTGTCATGGCAATAGGCAGCGCTATGGAGGGCTTGGAGTGTCATGTGTTCATCGGTGGCCGACCCATCAGTCAAGACAAATTTCACCTGAAGAAATGCCACATTGCCATTGGTTCACCAGGTATGAGCTAGTTGAAATTCTTACTGGACTGATATGTTAGATTGATTATTATAACTGTAACTTAACTTAAGTTTAAGTTTAGATTTGCTAATATTGCATATTTAGATGTCTTTGTTCATGTTTAGGCTTGATAACCTTGTGGCTTCATTACTTAGTTATTTAAAGTTGATGTGTGTTTATTGTGCCGCTAACATCACCAACATTTTTTTCACTGAACACTTCTCTGCTGCTCTGCCATTGGTCTGTCTGTTAGATAGTCCCACACCAAACTGAACCATTGGTTGCTTTTGCTCTGATCAGACTGCTCAAATAAACAGCAAAGTTCTATAGTTTCACTGAGCCGTAGTTGTCGCACTTTTTGTGAAAATCATCTTATCAGTAGCTATCTGTAACTTTTATGGCATCTAAAATTTGGCATGAAGTTAAAATTCAACCCTATCTATTTTCCAAATGCGTGTTATTTATCTTATTATGAACAATTCATTTATGCTTTTTTCATTCTTTTGGAACTTTTTAATCACAATGTCTTGATTCAGCCTTCCAAAATGACAGACTTCTGTCTGGTGACATAAGCTGGACTCTCCAATCATTTAAAGGGGTCATATGATGCGATTTCAAGTTTTCCTAGAGGACTTACAATAATGTACAGTATTTGAAAAATAATGTGTTTTTTGAACATTAAAGCATGTCAACATATTCTGTTACACCAAATACACAAAATAATGATCTTTAAAAAAGCATCATATGACCCCTTTAATCTGCTTAAACTCCTTGTCTTTCTTACAATCAACTGCAAGCTCACATTCAGTTCTGCCACCATCCAATCAACACCCGATAGATTGATCCAAGGGCTGCTGATTTTATTTGCCTGTTTTAATGGTTCAGTTCATTCGGATGTTCATATGTGGACGAAAATATGTTGCATTTCATCATGACTGATATGAAGTATTTTAACAAAAAATATGCTTGTTTTAAAATGTTTCTAATATGTTATTAAAATATGTTCTTTATTAAATAGTTAGCCAAAGTGAGATATTTGTCACTATCTCATTAGGAACTTGTTTGGAATAGTATTTAATACAGTAACTAGAGGCTTCTCTAATAGAGAGTTTGTGGTTTTTATTTTATTAGGCAGTGTTGATGAAGCTTTGTTGTATTTATAGGTCGTATAAAGCAGCTAATTGAGATGGAAGCCCTGACTACATCCTCCATTCGCTTGTTTGTTTTGGATGAGGCTGATAAGTTGCTGGAGGACAACAGCAGCAGCAGCTTTCAGGAGCAGATTAAGTAAGTGTTGAATAGGTGGTTCTGATTCAGAGACTTTTCTGTATTGTTATTCATCAGGTTTGAGTTAATTGATCTTTCTGTTTTCTCTCTGTCTGTCTTAGCTGGATCTTCTCTTCTTTACCAGCAAACAAACAAATGTTGGCCCTTTCTGCCACTTACCCAGAATCTTTAGCACAACATCTGTCAAGATACATGAGAGAGCCAACGTTTGTGCGACTGAACCAAACAGACCCTGGACTCCTTGGTCAGTCTGCAGTCCTGTCTGATTTGTTGATGCGTTTCTTTCATGTGATTACGCTTTCAAATCTGAATTGAAACAGTTTGTGTTGTTCTTGTGTTATATTCTCTCCTCCAGGACTGAAGCAGTACTATAAAATCGTGCCATCTCATTCATTACCTCATAAAGTGTTTGAGGAGAAGGTTCAGAGTCTTCTTGAACTTTTCAGCAAAATCCCATTTAACCAAGCATTGGTATTCTCAAACCTCCATACAAGGCAAGAGCTGCCACACCTTTCCAATTACTTCCATTATTCTGAAAACATGCTGATGTGTGTGATAAGAGTAACAGATACTGTTATAGCACTGGCCATTATTATTCAAAGACTTTTATTAACAAAAGAATTGTGATCTTTATTGAAAGTAATGAAAGACTGACTTGAGCTGTTGTTCTGCAGAGCTCAGCACCTGGCTGATATCCTCTCCTCTAAAGGTTTGCCTGCGGTCTGCATCTCAGGTGAGCTTCACATTGGGTCTCTTTTAATATCTAATGAATGGTCTTGCTGTATATTGAACAGGCTTTTACTTCTAGGACAACTTCCTAATGGTAAGTAAAGGATTCGAATTGATGAGCATGTTAAAAAGCACTGCTCTATGTTACTCCGAAACCTTTAAAGGGGTCATATGATGCAATTTCAAGTTTTCCTTTCTCTTTGGAGTGTAAACAAGCTGTTCGTGAATAGATAAGATCCCTGAAGTTGCAAAGACTAAAGTCTCAAACCCAAAGAGATATTCTTTATAAAAGTTAAGACTCGTCCTCGCCCTCCTAAAATGCCTCGTTCAAACACGCCCCCACATGTCTATGTCACGATGTGGGAAGATTTGCATAACGCCGCCCAAATGTTCACGCAAAGAAAGAAGGCGTAACTTTTATTCTCGCTGTAGTATTGTTGCCGCCGCCATATCTTGAAGACGCTGTGTGTTTCGTTGTTAAAGCAAAACTACTTTGTTTGGCCTTCCAAAAGAGGACACGACTAGAAATCAGTGGTTAAGTTGTATTTACAACACTGTTACAGAACAGTTCAACCCAAATATTCAGATGTGTGCAGCGCATTTTACGGAGGACGAGGACTGTTTCCTGGGAGAGTAGCCTACAATGCCGGTGTTCCAGTGAATTCAGTTCCCCTATTTCCCCTTTGGCGTGCATGCTGACCACAGTCAATGTTGCTGACAAATAATGCTCAGGCCTTGCAAAATTTCTAAATCCCTGGTAGCCCTTTGGGCAGGTACTCTTCAGATTTTGGTAGCCCGAAAATTAATTTAACTAGCCCAAATAAAAAAAGACCTTTTTTAAAAAAAAAAATATATATATATAGAAAATCAGATCGGAGTTTAAATGTCAATCAAAAATATTTTCAATACACAAATATCAACAAATATGAAGGAAGGAATTTTATTTCACTATTTACAGGGTATCCGCAGAATTAAAAAAAAATAAATGTAAGGCAATTTATGACCCATTTTAAGAGCTGCACAAGTAAACTGAACACAGTATGAGTGGGGTTGGACAATGTCTATGGTAACATACAGTGCTGAGCCATAAAATTACATGATTTACAGTTCAGATACAGGTTTTCACAAAAACAAAAATTTTATAAAACAGCATTTCAGCCTTTAGACCACTTTTATGAAAAGGGATAAATCAAGGATATAAATCATTGTTAATATAAAACGTATAAATATTACTTAATTGTTTAGATTTTTAGAAGGCACATTATCTTCTTTCTCATTTACAACTCTGTGTTTGCTGCGTAAAAACCAAAAACGGGAGTTGATATTTGCATTGATCTGACCATAATCACAAAGAAAGGCTTACTGGAAATGCAAATTCATTCTCTGCCACGAGGTGGCGCTTTAGGAGTGCTGAAATATTGCGGTTTCCCCGGTAACGGCTGTACACAAAGCAGCTCCTCGCTCATAAACGCTGCTTTATCAGAAATTATAGGTAAAATGAAATTAAAATACCAACGACACGTTTCTGAGGACAGTCGGGTCCCTTCAAGTACATTCAAATAAAGACATCCATGCCGCATTTTGACTTGAAACATGCAGCGCTCATATTTATTCAATGACATCATTGCCTTTTGAAGTTTAATCCAGCCGTATCGTGACTCTTGTCTTTCCGTCCCCAACTGTAAGACCTCTTGAAATTATAATTAAGACATTTCTTATACCATTTAACATATTTAAAACTTTTTATGGCCTTAAGTTTGATACAACTCACTTTAATAGTTTTTAAGGACCCGCAGGATATCTGCATTCAAGATAGCCCGTCGGGCAGAGTGGTGATACATTTTGGTAGCCCGACTGAAAACACAATAGCTAGCGATTTTGCGAGCCCTGCAGTGAAACTAGAAATCACCCCGAATAAACTTGAAATGAATAATAATGAAAAACAGAAGCATTTAACTTACAATATTTAGCTTCAAAAAACAAGAGT
>NW_015538026.1:2654536-2661043 GCF_001515605.1 Sinocyclocheilus anshuiensis | reverse complement strand
GCGATTAAGGGACGGGCTGATGCTGATAATTAGGGGGAGGCAGCCGACTCGTCACAGTGTGTTGATATCCAGCCGAAGAGCAATCAACCATAACTTCAGGCGAGCAGGCTCAGAAGTCAGTTTGAACAATCCGGATAAGCGCAAGTAAGTACCATTTTCATTAGCTGTCATACCTACAATGACTGTGCACTGTGTAACCAATGAGTGACGTATACGCGCGAGAGATCACTTCCGGCGCTTGCGTAAACTACGCCAGAGCGCGTACACACCTCACGCATCGGATGCCGTGCGCACACTCAAGGAAGTTGAACATAGTGGTGTATTAGAGGTAAAAATGATATAAATACTTCTACTGTCTACTGAAGAAACAAAGTCACCTACATCTTGGATGCCCTGGGGGTAAGCAGATAAACATTCATTTTTGGGTGAACTATCCCTTTAAACTGCATAAACACATTTCATTACACCAAATACACAAAATAATGTTCTTTTTTTAGCAACGTCATATGACCCCTTTAAAAATACTTTGTTTCCATTTAGTGTTTTGTCATATTACTTTTGAAACTTTTTTGAAATGTCAGCGGTTTGATTCTGTGGGTTTGATCTCAAGTGACCTAAAATTATTAAATGTATGGTTGCAACTGATCTTGAGTCAATTATATAATGTAAGTTCATAAAAAGTCAATAGAATTTTTTCATTTTTTAAAAACATTTTCTTTAAAAGTATGATTACAAAAACAAATTCTTAAAATTCTGACTATACCAAAAAGGCTTTTTTGGTACACAAAATAAGTATTACAAATTAATAATGGACTACATAAGGGCCATTCACACAGAAAATGTTTTTGTTAAACAGTGTAAGACACAGGACAATAGACTGGAAAAAATGCAAGGTCTCTGTTTTTAAAAAGATGACTTTTAACTTAAGCTCCGTTTTTTTGTTTTAACAGTCACATATATAAGCAATGGAAAAGCAGCACAGTGCATCTGTAGGCTGCTCACTAGTTTTTGGATCAGAATGATACAATTTAGAACGTGGGCATGCAAATGAAGGCCCAAAATGTATGAAAGCCATTATTAATGGTTATTATGTTTAAACCCCTTGATGTGTGTGTTTTGTATGTAGGTGGTTTAAGTCAGGATCAGAGGTTAGAGGCGATGTGGAAGCTGAAACAGTATCAGTGCCGAGTTTTAATATCCACTGATCTGGTGAGGCTCTGAACCTATTATAACACCTACACTGGAAAATACCCAATGTTTAATACCCAAGCAACATTAAATTTTTTATAAATCTCTCTCTTCCACAGACCTCACGTGGTATTGATGCTGAAAAGGTGAACTTGGTGATTAATCTGGATGTTCCTCAGGACTGGGAGACCTACATGCACCGTATTGGTCGTGCTGGACGATTTGGTGTGTCTAATTAAAAAACAATTAAGCACCAATATATGTGAAGCCTCTACTCTGTGGGTTTTAATTAATGTGTGTCTTGGGCATTTACATGAGAGTGCTTAATCAGAAATCATCTGCTCTGAGACAGGGTCAGAGACTGAAAGGGCAACTATGGCAATCAGTTTTATAATTAGCTGCTAAACACAAACTCCTCGAGCTTTTTAATGACCGCAGCACTCTAAAATCAGAATTCATAATTGGAACCTGAACGTGATGTTGTTGTAGACGAATTCAATCTTCATTCATTAGAATTATAGAAATGGATACGATCAGCAGTGTTTTTCCTCTGATGGTAACCTCTGTCTGTTGTGTTTCAGGAACTCTGGGGGTTGCTGTGACCTACTGTTGCCATGGAGAGGAGGAGAACAAGATGATGGCTATTGCTCAGAAATGTTCTCTGAATCTCACTCATTTACCAGGTACAGGGGAAGACAAAGTTCTTAGTCATTTTTAAAGGAATATTCCAGGTTCTGTGCAAGTTAAGCTCATTTGATAGCATTTGTGGCATAATGTTGATCATCACAAAAAATAATTTCCACTTTGGGTAACGGTGATGCACTCACAATGGAAGTCAGTAAGACCAGTCGGTAAAGTCACTATAGTATAAGACAAATATACATTTCTATAAATATATAAAAAATTATAGAAAGTGTAAATAAAGTTTATATATAAATATCCAATAAAATACTAACTAAAACATAGTCAAAAGGCATAATATGCGTTGATTTAAACTTGATTTTAGTGTTTAAAAAATAGCTTGCTTACAGAGCCCTTTAAGAGATATGGTAATAGTAATTAAGATGAGATTGGAGGAAAAATTGTATTTAAATGCTTTTGCAGTCTCTCGCAAAACATTTGTGTTCGCTTGCAAATCGTTTGCATCCCCCAAGAAACTTTGTGCATTAGCAAAACTTTTGTGATAGAAATAATATGAGGTGGGAGAAAAAACTATATTTCAGTGCTTTTCAAGCGAACACAAAACTTTTGAGAGAATTCAAAAGATTTGCGAGAGAACGCAGGGGAACTCAGTACTTTTGTGAGAGAATGCAAAATCTTTTTTTCCATCATGCCCCTTAGGGGCTCCCTAAAGCAGAGGTTTTTAAACTGTTTTATATGTAATGTTTATAAGCAAGTCCACCTCTGAATGGCTGAAGAAAAACAAAATGAAGACTTTGGAGTGGCCTAGTCAAAGTCCTGACCTGAATCCTATTGAGATGCTGTGGCATGACCTTAAAAAGGCGGTTCATGCTCGAAAACCCTCCAATGTGGCTGATTTACAACAATTCTGCATAGATGAGTGGACCAAAATTCCTCCACAGCGCTGTAACAGACTCATTGCAAGTTATCGCAAACGCTTGATTGCAGTTGTTGCTGCTAAGGGTGGCCCAACCAGTTATTAGGTTTAGGGGGCAAACACTTTTTCACACAGGGCCATGTAGTTTTGGATTTTGTTTTCCCTTAATAATAAAAACCTTCATTTAAAAACTGCATGTTGTGTTCACTTGTTATCTTTTACTAATATTTAAATTAGTTTGATGATCTGAAACATTAAAGTGTGACAAACATGCAAAAAAAGAAGAAATCAGGAAGGGGGCCAACACTTTTTCACACCACTGTGTATATATATATATATATATATATATGAGTCCCGTTCATTGTTATTATCACTGTCAGTCATTGCGATTTCAAGAGGGAATCCGGCATTTATATGCGGATGTCACTCCTGAAACTTTGCAGTGTGTATGTCCTGTTGGTCCTCTTAGCAGCATGCAAAAACTTTTATTCAGATTTTGAATGGATTATTTAAGAAAGTGTGCACAGAGAGCTCCTTTTATAATCACTAAAAAGCTGCCACTCATTTCAGTTTATTGCGATCACACAAAGTTCTGTTCAATCAATGAAGCTCTCTACATTGCACAATGAATCTTTTATTTATATCGTGTCTACACTTAACTCGGCTCTAAACAAAAACTCCAGCATTTTGAGCGGTCAGTGGATTCTAACTTACACCTCTAATTGGCCATTGCGTTCATGAAATCAACAGACATGTGATTGGCCACATTGCTTAACGCTGTAAAAACACATTGTAAATAAGAAACCTTTGAAGCCACTCTCCACAGCACAAGAACAAATATGCGTTGGAATCTGCCGTGATCAACTTTCGTTTTGTTGTTTATTTTGTTATTAAAGTTACATTTGCTGGTTCCTGCATCCTCCTTTTGTGCGTCTTGAACTTTTTTACACGTGTATATATATATGGTTCATTTTCACATTTGGTAAATTTTCCTTCATTGGTCAGCAGGAGGCGCTTTCACTTTAGAAAAAAAAGCTGTTTCCTCGGTAACGACTGTACACAAAGCAGCGCAGAAACGGGCAGCGCTCATTTATTTGTTCGTGTTTTAGTTGGTTAGGTTTGTATTTCGTTATGTTCTGTTTATTGTCAGATATACATATCTCTGTTTATTGTGAGATGTAGTAACTATAGCAACGGCGGCGCCCATTGCCGTATGTTGCCAGGAACTACCGTGAAATGCTTAGTATAAACACTTAGGTAAGGGTGACAGTTAAGACGTTTGTTGCAATGCTTTTAAAGAAATCCCTTACCTTAGGGATTTTTTCCCCCTCAGGGATACCCCTAAGTCAAATTACTTAAGGACTTTCATGCAATCGGGCCCTGGGCCTTAAAGGGTCATGAATCCCCAGACTACTTTTTCTGAGATTTTAGCAGAGGTGTTTGTGTTGCACATCATAGAAGACAATGTTAGCATCCGATAATTTTAACTGTTGGAGAAAACTGGTTAATTTTAAGCTTTTTTGCGCTATTTTCATCTTCCGGGTTTAAAATCTACATTGTGTTGATGTCACAATTTGTGACATGGCAATGGACTATAGTACATCGATGACGCTTCGGTGTCTATTAAATTATTCATGAGCCTGTGTGTTCTTATCCTATGAGAAGACGCTTCACTTAATTATTCACAACAGCATGTGTTGATTTGCTATGACAGACGTTTCAGACTGTGAGATGACATCGCGCACATTAACTGAGAGAAACGTTCATGGATCTAAGAAGAGTGTTTTTGCTTTGTAATAAGAGTTCGGCACAAACGCTATTCATTCACTTGGTGAGCAAAACCGTTTTTACAGCTCTGTGACACAACCCATCAAAAGGCTTATATAAACGCCACAGAATAAACCCTTTTAATAAAACCCCAGAATAAATTCATGACCCTTTAAGGGGACTTTCCCTCCAAAGTTAACTTCATTGCCATGGTAACACAATACTATGAACCCTAAAATGGCTGTAAAAAGGAATAAAGTTCTGGTTGAACTTTTATTGAACTTGGAATGTTCCTTTAACTTGGCGCGAAGGCTGTTAAGCATGTTTTCCTACCTTGTGTTACAGATCCAATACCCCCAGGGATCATGGAAGAGGCTTGTGACTGGGACGTGATCATTGAACCTCCTTCAAAACCCACTGAGAAAATTTCTGACATTCCCAATCCGGGGAAGAAGAAACAAGCAAAATCTGAAAAGCCATCATTGAAACCCTCCAGAGAGCCTCACATCTCGAAGGTCATCCCAGAAAGGGCAACAAGTGATAAATCCTACAGTGGAGCTGAAATCAAGGTTAAAAATCACTCACCCAAACCTGGGAGGCAAAAACCATTACAGTCTGCTACAAACCTCCAGCATGACTCGACTCCTACTCAGAGTGAACAGAATGACACCCTTCCCAGAATCCCTCCACTATCGTCTTTTAAGTTGCATGCACGAAAACTTATGACTTTCAATGAGGCTGTGGCGGATTATGAGAACTTCATAACTGAAGGTCCGGGAAGATCTGTCGAAATCATTCGCCTATATGACGGATTCATTAGGAGTCGAGATGCAGTTAATGGACTGCATAACAGCCATGATGATGATGATAATGATAAGGTTTATAAATCATATGTTCTAGAAGAATCACACTCCCATCAAGATCTTCCTCCACTGCAGGTTTCAGAGTTGTCCTCTGAGCAGAAGACTCTTTCCGTGTCATCTGATGATTCTTCTTCAGAGTCTGAGATGGTGGTGGAGAGTGAGTCAAGCTCTTCTGTCCCCAATCGGTCTTCACATTGCATACCTGCTCTTCCAGACAATCGAGTCTCAGAATTGAATGAATTCCCTTTACCTTTGGCTAGAGTGTTACAACAGACCAGCAGAAACAAGCAAAGGCATAGTAAACCTCAATCCCAGAATCCTGCTAACCACCACAGCCTTCCCCAGAAACACCGACCGGCCTCTAAATCTGGCAGGAAGGCTGCCTCAGCAGGACAGAAGTGGAAAAAGAGAGAGCCTGATGACCTGGGAGAGGAAGTGGCCAGGCAGGATTACTGGAGTTCATACAGAGCCTGGGTTGAATATTACAATTCTTATTATCACCATTCACCCTATAACTGGATAACTGCATTTTATATGAATTCTGTCTACATAAAAGAAATGATGAAGCACTAAAAAATGTTGTTAGGATTGTCAAGCACATGACTTTCGAGCCTTGTAATGTTCTCATTTGCATTGTGTACATTCACGTAGTTCTCTAATAAAAAAAATCATTCTTAAAGGGGTCATCAGATGCAAAATTCACTTTTGTTGTTGTTTGAACATAAATGTGTGTTGGAAGTATGTGTACACATCCACCCTATAATGATAAAAATCCACCCAGTGTTTTTAAAAAAAAATCCCCTTTCTCAAATCAGGCTGTTCTGAGATTCCTGTCAGAATGATGCACAGGCCGGTCCCACGATAGTTGATTGACAAGTCTGTCTTACCTTTAGACCTGCCCTGAGTGAGCTGAGAGCATAGACTGTATAAAAACATGGACATAGTGTCCGTGACGTCACTCGTAGTTTTCTGGTGAGTGTTTTTGAAGCTCAAAGTGGGTGGAGCGGGGAGGAGCAGGCCATCGCCATCTTGGCAGCGCATCACTGCACGTCACTCTTGGATAATCGAAAATGGGCAAAGAGGCGGGAACTGGTTGCTGAAGCCACGCCCACCTAGCTCGACGGTGGTGAC
>NW_015538026.1:2629593-2654461 GCF_001515605.1 Sinocyclocheilus anshuiensis | reverse complement strand
GGATAATCGAAAATGGGCAAAGAGGCGGGAACTGGTTGCTGAAACCATGCCCACCTAGCTCGATGCTGTGACAGCAGCGGCAATCCACCTGTCACTCAAGTGGCCACGCCCTTAATTATGCAAAACTTTAAGGCTTAATATAATTTAAACGGATGAGTTATACAAAAATTCACCCCCCTCACAGTTGTCATGAAGGACAAAATTAGCTATATAGACCAAAACCACTTTTTGTACCAGGCTGTAAACTTTTTTTTCTGCTGTAAAGTTGGGCATTTTAACATGGCAGGTCTATGGGACTGACTCCCTTTTGGAGCCAGCCTCTAGCGGCCAGTCGATGAATTGCAGTTTTAGTCACTTCCATGTTGGTTTCACGAGAGAGACCGGAAGGTTGCCGCTTGGCTGAGAGCTGTCAGCCATTGTGTCGACTCCGGTGCAGGGGAAGACAAGAATGTCTCCGATTAAGTGATTGAGGTGATTTGTTGTTGGATGTAATAATGAACATAGCAGTCGTCATTTACTCCTGACATCTGAGCCACTGAAGACGCAGAGGATTAACATTACTTTCGTTTTTGAAAGGAATGCACCGATCCCGATCTGCCTAAATCGGGATTTAAGTTCCCGCGAATCATTCATGATCTAGCTTCATTTACAGAAGAAGTGAGTATAAGGGTTTTTTTATGAATCTTTTCAAATCGCCTTTCCTAATATGTGCTAGTTAGCAAGTTTCACGGCTGAAGTTTACAGTCTTTTCGTCACCCCACGGAAGAGAGGGGCGGGGTCAGCAGAGCTCATTAGCATTTAAAGCAACAGACTAGAAAGGTGTGCTGAAAACAGCTGATTTTGACACAGTAAAAAGGGTGTTTTTTACACTACCATTAAGAAATTTTAACCAAAGTATGTTATAGACTTTTCATTAAGACCCTAAAGAATCATATCAACTTGTGGAAAATGGGCATCCGATGACCCCTTTAAGATATGTGCAATT
Organism: Sinocyclocheilus anshuiensis; assembly: GCF_001515605.1. Taxonomy (NCBI): domain Eukaryota; kingdom Metazoa; phylum Chordata; class Actinopteri; order Cypriniformes; family Cyprinidae; genus Sinocyclocheilus; species Sinocyclocheilus anshuiensis. Next base: position 2,653,476 of record NW_015538026.1, on the reverse strand, counting down.
ATCAAATATTTTGTTACAGCTAACTGCAGTTATATTAAAATATCTGAAACTATCATTATGAAACATAACGAACATTTTACATAAACATCGCATATGGAAACAAATCAGTTAGTCATGTATACATACAGAAATGTTTAAATAAATGTTTGAAAGAGTAATAACTTGTCCAAGGTAGGACTAGCCTATATTTTTTTTCCATATTTTTGTCTCCGTGCGGTCTCTCTATAAGTAAACTTGTAAAATAATTTAAGCATGAAATATTTGTCAACTCAAATACATTTTTTAATGTTCATTTATTTATTTGGTAAGCATATTTGTAAATTGTCGGGCGCTCCTTGCAAAATAAACACCGACAGGTTAAGTTTCCTGGAAAATGTTTTTCTTTTCATAATTTCAATTATTTTTAATTGTTTATATATCGATTTTTTTTAGTAGCTAAGTAGGCCTAACCGTGTAATAATCGTAGTAACATGCAGTGAATCGGTCATTTTTGCGAAAACAAACTCCTTGTGAGTAATACAATATCTCATAACAGCCTACTTGCATGCCCTTGTGCAATTTGTTGCTCCGGATGAAATTATTGCTGCTCCAATTAAGGATGAGATGGAGGAAATAAGAGTGGGGGTGGTGGGTCAGAGAAGGGTCTTAAACCCAGTCAACCCCCAAACTGCAACTGTATCGAACATGCAGGACAATCAGACACGTAATTGTTGAACCATGCAGGTTTATGCGATGGGAAATATAACACCTAATGTGACCCCAACATATTGGAATGAACCATCCAGCACGCGCTTTCTGATCTTCAATTCATTTCTCCTTAGTTTGACGTTTTTATTCGGAACCTCAGGAAACCTGCTGGCTTTCTGCGCTGTTCTGAGAAGCAAAAGTGTGCAGACATCCGGCAACGCACTGCTGTTGAATTTATCCGCCGTGGCCCTTTTCAGATGTTCTTTAGATTCACCAGTGTTTTTAGGAGACTCGGTTGGGCTTTTGCCGTGTTGCATTCAGCAGTTCACTTTCTCTCTGTGCAGCTGTGTGCAGCCGTGTGCTCATCATAAGTGTGGAGAGATATTTGGCCATCGCCTTTGCCTTCAAGAAGAGGACCGAGAAAACAGGGATAGGGATTTTGTTTATCTGGGTTTGTGGGCTTTTTATCGCGGTTCTGTCCCTGGTAATGTGTGATAATTCTTGTTACGTGATGTGCCAGCATTTACAGAAATCACCGGGGTCACGCACGGACCCCTTTGGCGTGTGCTGTTTCCTGTCTGGGGTTTGTCTCTGATACTGATAATCATTCACTATTTCCTCATCTTTTCTGTTGTGAGACTGCATACAAACAAAATCACTGACACGGGTGTTCAGTATAGACCTTACTTTGGAAGGCACCTTCAAGTGGCGTCTTCAGCAACCGCGCGGCTGGAGAAATCAGACAGCGCCTCAGATGTGTTCGCACCCGTTCGCACCCGCAGGAATCAGCACGCAGCCCCGCGCATAGCTGGTGCGGTGTGTATTCTGACCCCGGCGGCCCGCGAGCTGGGCAAGAAGAGGCTCGAGGGCCGCGTGGCGAAGAGATTCGGCTACATCATCACCACAGCCACTGTGTTCTGGGCCCCGTTGTTTATCATACTCGTGCTGAACGTGTGCGAAGACTTCAGAAATAATCAAGTGAAAACTCCTTTATTTATTTTATGTTAGATTAGACAGAACATTGAAATATGACAAAACTACTTTTGACATTGTTTGTTTGCTTATTTATTTGTCAGCTTTCTTGTTTGTTCTTACTTAAAAGTTTTTATTTTATACATTTTCTGAGATAACGGATACTAAAAGTTAAATTGTCCACATTCATTCATGCATTAATTTGTTTTTGGGCTGAATTTGTTACGGTGAATAAAACTGTTTAAGATTATCTATAAGTTCACTTGTCCACATTTTGAGTGATTGATTGATTTTGAATTAAATGGTTATGCTGAATATAGATTCCATCAAATAATAATAATAATAATAATAATAATAATAATAAAAACATTACATTTGGAAATTGTAAGCTTTTTCAGATTTTGGACCCTACTGTTTTTTTTTTATTTTTTATAATTATTTATTATTTTATTTAATTTTTTAAGACATTATAGAGTGTGTGTGTGTGAGTGAGTGAGAGAGATAGAACTGAGAACATTTTCATTGTTCACTGTGTCCATCGGTTTATACTGTGTTTTGTAGCGCTGGCTGCTGCGCGAGCTGCGCACGTGTGTTCCTGCAGCAGCGGAGCCGCTCATTTACACGCTGCTCCATCGACAGCTGCGCTCACAACTCCACAAACTACTGCCGAACACACTCATGAAAAACAATTGACTGATGGACCGGAGCAATTAGAGCGGTACTTGATTGGAAACATTCCTTAGTGCTCGATGTAAAGTACATGTTTTTATCGTGATACAGGTGATTCATTTGTAATATTATTTAAATAGCCTAATGCCAAAAATCATTAGTTAATGTAGCCTACATTCAAGTAGTGAGATGTGTAGTGAAACTAATATATTAATTGAATGTACATACTACTATGTTAAGCACTGAATTCTCTATCAACTTTATCAATATTTATTATAAAGTGTTAAATGAAGGCAAGATAAATGAAACATGTAGCTCTTAAATGGATAGTTGACCCGAAAATGAAAATTGTAGTCATTAACTCACCCCCATGGGGAATAAAATAAGATATTTTGAGAAATGTCTCACTGTTTTTTTTTTCTTAAAAATTGAATGGTTATAATAATCTTCAAAATATCGTTTTTTCACAGAAGAAAGAAAGTCATACAGTTTTGGAACAACATGAGGGTGAGTAAATGATGACAGAATTGTCATTTTTGGTTGAACTATAGTATATATATATATATATATATATATATATCCCTTTTCTGGTTTACAAGGCTTGATAACTTTAAGAACACGACCATGTAAATCTGAAGTAAACAAATATCACAGACAGTTAATCTGCTATGAATCTATAAAATATTTTTTAAACTGCATTGCAAAATGTTAGTCAGGATATGTAAACAGATTTAGTAAATATAAACAGATTTAGATGAAAATATCTAAATATATTGGATAAAGTCTACAAGGTTTTTCTTAATGGTTTTTTATGTAGGTCCAGAATGTAGGGTAATTTTTTTTGTAACTTTATTTATTTATTTTAATTTTCCCTTAATAACCTAAAATCCAACTAAAACTCACAGATTAATGTGACCAGAGCTGCATGTGACTATCGTTAATAATAACAATACAAAATCGACAAAGCAAAATGGTATTGTGGCAAATCATTTTGTTTTTAAACGATGGAAGGTATGCTTTCATATTGAATGATTTATATGGGATGTGAGAAGCAAATTTTCTGTTTGAGGTGCTCAGAGAAATTCAAGTTTATAATGGAGTCTGAAAGGCCCAGGCCCGGATTACTTTTTCAGCTGCAGCTTGTTTCTGCATCTTGCCTGGCTTATCTATTTGTCGTGATGTCATATCTATACTTTATTTCATCTCCGTAGTATTGTTATGAGTTTGTGTTTTCATCATTAAACTGCCGTTAGATTGTGGTTCAGCATTGTCGGAGGAACTGAATAAACAGCAGATGTATTTGTGGCAGATACAATTCATTTATCAGGCGTTTCACAACTGTGACACAAGACAAGATCATAAATAATATTTAACATCTGACAGTGAACAGGAATCTGCTGAATAGAACAACATGACTATCTCTGGAGAAAAATAAAATGAAGCGAAGAAGAGAGTAAAAGAGTTAAACAAGCACAGACACACAGAGGAAGAAAGAAGACCCTCGGAAGACAGGTGCACACATACAGATCTCCACTTGGTAATATATTCAAAACAACCTGTTCTGTCATCTGAAGGAACTGCACAAATGAATTATTACAAAGCTGTTAGGATTCTAGAGTCACTTCTATTACATTGATGGTTCTGTAGTGTCCCCTGCTGGGCTGGATGTAAAGACAAAGCGAAGGAAAAACTCCAACACATTACTGCTCGCCAATGACCACAGGTGATCCAATACTCAACATTTATTACCTTAAAATTTAGAATATATTGGCCACACCTTTGCCTCTTATTAATTAAACATTAGATCATTTCCATATTTCCCATCTATTATGTACACATGAAAATCAATAAATCACAAAGGGACCAAATATTATTTGGACCATAAAATCGGATCATTAGAGGTTTGCTATGGATTGTATGTACAACAAACAGGAAGCTAATCATCATATGAATGCATGGGCCATCAAAGAACATTTTGGTAAGAATGGTGTGGGCCGGATACCCTGATATACCTAAATGTCACAATGTGCTTTTCCCTGTAATACTGGTGTCCTAGAGGTTATGTCCAGCAAATTCTAACTCATTTTTGTTTAACCGGACATCCACTTCCGGCTTTAAAGTTCAAGTATAGGTTATGTATCTGTTATGTAGCTAATTATTTAATCATATTTATCTTTCTGGAAAATATGGCTTATTCTATCTAAAAAAAAGGGCCAAAACAAGATTAAATGTATTGATATGAGGTCTAGTGTGTGTTTGCTCTGAACACTAAAACTCTGGCCCTGGAGCAATAACGTCCTGAGGGGGGAGGGGGTCACTTCCTATGTATGCTGGTGTAAGAGGCACAAGTGAGTGGGGTTTAAAGGGTTAGTTCACCCAAAAATGAAAATTCTGTCATTAATTACTCACCCTCATGTCGTTTCAAACCTGTAAGACCTTTGTTCATCTTCGGAACACAAATTAAGATATTTTTGATGGAATCTGAGAGCTGTCTGACCCTGCATAGACAGCAATACAACTGATGTTCCCAAGTCCAGAAACGTAGCAGGAGATCTGTAAAATAATCCATGTGACATCAGGGGTTCAACCATAATTTTACGAAGCTACGAGAATAATTTTTGTGCGCAAAAGAAAAAAAAAAAGACTTTATTCAACAATTCGTAAACAGCGTATGCTGTTCTGTGTCAGCTGCGTCACGCCGGCTCTGTTTCCTACGTTGTTGTGATTTGATCTGAACGAAAACAGCGTATCGGGCGTGACGCAGCTGACACAGAACAGCATACGCTGTTTACGAATTGTTGAATAAAGTCGTTATTTTTTTCTATTGCGCACAAAAATTATTCTCGTAGCTTCGTAAAATTATGGTTGAACCCCTGATTCAACCGTAATGTTCAGCTACAAACGCACTCCATACATCGAGGAGACCGGATCGCAGCCTCCGGTAAGGCTAAAGGGGGAGGTGTGTGTGTGTTTATTAACAACTCGTGGTGCGGAGACATACAGACTGTTTTTAAGCACTGCTCGCCAGACGTGGAGTTTTTATTGCTGAAATGCCGTCCCTATTATCTACCGAGGGAATTTACTGCTGTGTTTATAGCCGCTGTTTACATCCCCCCGCGAGCTAACTCCACAGTAGCGCTAGGCAAGCTCCATGATGTACTAAGCGCACTAGAGACGGCTCACCCTGATGCCGTTTTTATTGCAGCTGGCGACTTTAATCAGTGCAAATTACGGACTGTTCTTCCCAAATATCACCAACATGTGGACATTCCCACCCGCGATAAAAACACACTGGACAATGTTTACAGCAACATACGCGATGCATACAGGGCTGCACCCCGCCCCCACTTTGGATACTAAGACCACATCTCTTTGTTCATGTACCCGGCCTACAGACAAAGACTCAAACAAACAAACCCTGTCACCAAACAGGTTAAGCTTTGGACCCTACAAACTGAGGGCATCCTGCAGGACTGTTTTGCTCTGACAGACTGGGATGTGTTTAAAGCTGCAGCCACTTTGGAGGACTCTTCTGTCAGCATACAGGATTATGCTGAGTATGTGACTGGGTACATTAGCACTTGTGTAGATAACATTGTACCCACCATACAAGTCAGGAATTTCCCCAACCAGAAGCCCTGGATAAACAGTCAGGTACGCCACATGCTACGTGCTCGATCTCTTGCATTTACATCAGGCAACGAGACAGAGTACAGAGCTGCTAAGTACGGACTGAGAAAAGCCATTACAGCGGCCAAGAGACAGTACAGAGAGAAGCTGGACAGTTTCTACTCTAATGCTGACGCCGGGCGGATGTGGCAAGGCATGCAGCACATCACAAACTACAGGACCACCACGAGCACCACTATCAGCTCCTCAGACAGCCTGCCGGATGACCTCAACACCTTCTACGCCCGCTTCGAGACCTCCAGCATCGACACAGAGAGGAGGCACACACACACTCTGACCACTCAACCGCCCTCCCCCCCACCCACTGTCTCATCAGCTGCGGTACACAAAGCGCTGAGGAAAATCAACCCCCACAAAGCAGCAGGGCCAGACAACATCCCTGGACGGGCCCTCATAGCTTGTGCTACGGAACTGACTGATGTACTCACTTCCATCTTCAACCAGAGGAAAACTCACCAGCCACTGTTTATCCGAGAGCTTGAAGTGGAGAGGGTGAGCAGCTTTAAATACCTGGGGGTCCACATCAGCGAGGACCTCACCTGGACACTCAACACCACCCAGCTGGTTAAGAAGGCACAACAGCGGCTGTACTTCCTGAGGAGGCTGAGGAAGTTTGGCATGTCACCTAAGATCCTCAACAACTTCTACAGCTGTGTAGTTGAGAGCGTCTTGACCAGCTGCATCACTGCATGGTATGGCAGCACTACAGTGAGGGACCGCAAACGTCTGCAGAGAGTGGTGAAGACTGCTGAGAAGATCATCAGGACTCCACTGCCCTCTCTGCAGGCCATTTACCATCGTAGAGTCCACAGAAGAGTTGCATCCATCATTAAAGACCCCACCCACCCCCAACACAGACTGTTTACACTCCTAGGGCATATGACAATATACGCGATGAATCCTTCTGCATGGTATGGCAGCACTACAGTGAGGGACCGCAAACGTCTGCAGAGAGTGGTGAAGACTGCTGAGAAGATCATCAGGACTCCACTGCCCTCTCTGCAGGCCATTTACCATCGTAGAGTCCACAGAAGAGTTGCATCCATCATTAAAGACCCCACCCACCCCCAACACAGACTTGTTTTCCTCACTGGGCATATGACAATAAACGCTTTGAATCCTTGAATCCTGATGTCACATGGATTATTTTACAGATCTCCTTGCTACGTCTCTGGACTTGGGAACATTTCAGTTGTATTGCTGTCTATGCAGGGTCAGACAGCTCTCAGATTCCATCAAAAATATCTTAATTTGTGTTCCAAAGATGAACGAAGGTCTTACGGGTTTGAAACGAGATGAGTGAGTAATTAATGATGGAATTTTCATTTTTGGGTGAACTAACCCTTTAAGGAGATGGGTGGGGTTTAGAGTCCTGGGATGGGGGTTATGGTACAAAAGGTGGAGCTCAGGGGATCATGCGGTTGATTGCTGGCAGTTTTGAGGACAGTGAATTGTAAACGACACAGACGAAACGGACTTTCCACTAACGAGTACAAATTCTCTCATTGGCAATGCCGTTCTCATGAACATGGCTGACAAATAAAGGCAAAGACGAGAAAAGTAGGGAGTTTAGAGGGAGAGAAAAGAGATGGAGAATATCTCTAATTGATTTGTACGGTTGACAGTTTCTCCTCTAACAGCAACATATGACTGGAAATCTAGTTAACAAAAACATTCACTGTTAATGAAAAAAACACAAACATCAAAAGTTTCCTACCCATGTAGTTTTACACAAACTAGACAGTTTTAAATACCAATTGAGCGATAATGACAATAACACTTCGATCAGAACAACTACAGGAAGCAGGCCAGCAGTAGACAGAGGAAAGGGGCGGGGCAGACAGAAAACGGCAGGGCAGACGAAAAGGGGGCAGGGTAGGCAGCTGCTCTGGTTTTGCCAAACAATGGCTAAATATTACAAAATATTCTATCAACAATATTCACAGTTAAACCAAGGCTTGATACACATTGTAATCACAAAATCTCAGAGACGCCTTGTGCTTGTAGTCAGAGTTTTTAAAAACACTTTCATGTTTCTCTCTCTCTCTTTTTTTTTTCTATATTACATAGTAATGTCTGATAGGCCACAACTAACGTTACAAAGTCGCCTCAAGGTTTTGGACTTGGGGAGAGACAGTGGCTTAAAGAAGAAGGAAACTCTCCTCCGCCTGAGAGGCACAAACTGTGTGAGAGGCTGAGAGTTTGAGGGATGATTCAGTAATTCTTACACACACACATACACATATACATACACGTGGGGCAAAAACATTTAAGTTAGACCTAATTCTGACCAATCATACATATACCAAAAATAAAAACTTAGCACAGTCTAAGAAATACTGTCTCCCTCTGACCTAAAGCAGATTTTCTCTTATCCTTTAGGAATTATTCTAGATCAAAATACAACTTAATTGGGATAAAGAAAGCCGAGGCTGTCTGCAATGTTGGAACAGATTAATGGACTGATATTAAACAAACAAGACTTACGGATAAAAACAAATGCTTGACCTCTTGCCTCCATCTCTAGTCAAATATTAATCTTTCTGACGATTTAAAAAAACAGTATGACCCAACAGAAAACGAAGAGGAAAAAGAAGACGAAAGGTTTAATGCACAGTGACACCCTCATCTTTATCAGTACTGATGGAGAGTGATCGAATACTCATGGTCGTCCTGTTGTTGCTTTCGCCTTCTCTCTCATTTACACAGACGCATCGTCGTTGATCTATTTCTTTCACGGAGTCTGATTCAGTGCACTCCTTCTCCCACTAGGGGGCAGGCTACTCATCAGTTTCTCTTCCTGAGTTCTGTTTTCTCCTACAGCGCAGAGATTTTCACCACATCAGTGCGAGTGTTCGGAAGAGGTGGAGCGTCTGGGTTTGGAGGGGGCGGAGCGTTGGGACTGGCTCGAGAGTTGTTCGAGGGAGGGGTTGGGATACTGATTATTGCCGTGGTAACCAGTCCACTGCTCTTGCAGTTCAGACTCCCTGATTCATCCGACATCAGATTGAGACTGGAACGACTGAGACAGAGACAGAGACAGAAAGAGACAGGTCTTAAAACACTTTTCATACTCTCACTTGTTTAATTTGTCTACTGTTCATGAAATGTCCAGTGGACATGCATGTATCACTTATTTTATACTGAACCAACAAATGTCATTTTCACATCTGTATTTTTTTTTAATGTATTTTGTTTGAAAATATCTGTGGGTGAAAGTTACACATTTTAAAATGTTAATAAAATGGCAGATTCCTTTGATTTGCTATGGTTAATTTCAAATATAGCATTTAATATATCATAAACATACTAATACATACACATTTTTGCTTTATTTGATAGAAATTATCTTGATTGGAAATGATGCACCAAATATGCAATTTACATGTAATATTTACATTATAACTCTCACCTTCTGTTGAGATTGACCCTACTTTTTTTCTTTGTTTGGGGCCCTAATAAAGATATTAAAATGGTTTATGGTAAAATGGCTTATGTCTATTTTACACTTTGTTTAGATTGTCATAGTTTTTTGAATTTAGTAATTCATATTTTTTATGATGGATTTTCATAGTTTAAGATTGAAAGTCTGGGTCTGTGACAAGGGTAAACAATTAAAACTATATATTAAACAGCATTTAAGAAGTAGCAAAATGATGAAGGCATGGTTATTATTATTTTTTATAACCGCTGTCATGTGACCTTCACATTCACCTTGCAATGCAGAAGTAAGCTATTTTCTGTGAATGAGTGAGACTTCTGTTTATTAGCCACTATGGAGAATAAGAATAACAGTTGTAAAACGGTTGTATAAAAAAATTGTATAACAAATACCAGTTTGCAACATTAAGCAGCATAACAGACTGCCGATGACACCGGAAGCCTTGCGCGTTAAAGGTACAAACGACTGCACCTGATCTAATGTAAAAAAAATATATAAAATAATAATAATAAAATAAAATCAGGTGGATAATATGAAAAAGTTAAAGTCTTTTAGCTCTAATAAAAAAATCAACCCTTAGAACAATGCTGTGTATGAAAAATGAGAGCTAACCTGGTGTTTAGTGGATGCTGTTCCCCACACTGGATGTGTAAGGCGCTGAGCTCCTGCAGGTTGTGCGTGTGTGAGTGTGTGTGTGTGGCACTGAGAGGCTGGATGTTCTTCTTGGTTCTCCGAGAGCAGCAGGTGCCTGTGATGCCCTCTTCACTGGAGAGAGATGGACTCTGCGATGGGAAGTTCTGTAGTGCTGTCTGCAGGTACCCCTGTTCATACAGCCGCTCGTCCACAAACTCATGATTCTGAAACACAACGATTTTTTGCTTGAGATTATTGGTTTCTGGTGTTTTATTTACTGTTATACACTTTTTTTCTTTGAATTCCCTTTACTTCAAAGCCTTTACATGCATGTTAACCTTTAAATATAAAAGAGAATATGAAACAGCATTGATGCATTTTTACTTCAGTAATGTATAACAAATGGGAACAAATCAGAATCAAATCAGTTCATTTTTATCTCAGTTGTGTGTGTTACACAAGATGAGTTTTTGGATGCATTAAATGCACTCTAAAGAGAATATTCAGTGGTTATTGTAAGGTGGGACTTGATTTGATTGAATTGGCAAAGAGTGAAACTATGATATTATTGGTTAATATTATTTTTTGATTACATCACTGCTAAGAAAGGGCATTGCAGAGACAGAGAAAGTTATTACACTTTGATGAAAGACTATTAAAACAAACTTTTCATTAAACTTCCTCAAGCTGTTTTTTTAGACTTGATGTTATAAAGCATAGAGCAACATCTACATTTTGTATGTCCAATACCTGCTTTTAAATATCAGTTGTGAAGTTTGTGTTTTGTGTAAAAATATTTTGATAATAAATTACATTTAATTGACATGTTTTTTATTTATTTTTATTTACATTTGTTAAAGTTGCTCTAAGTTTTGTGGCTTTTAAAATGTGAACATTTTATTTTAAACCTTAAAGCAACTAAAAAAAAAAGAGTAATCTCTAAAATACTTAATCCCTAATCAATTTGTTATAGTTTGCGTTTACATGTTTCTTTTTTTTTTAAACATTATTTGTAAATGTATTTTTGTTGTTTCTTTTTCAATGTATGATGCTTGGATTAATTATTGTTGGATTATCATAACAATAATAGAAAGGTTTTAATAAAGGTATTTACTTATTTATTTAACTTATTTATTTATTTGTATGCAGCTTGTGCGTCACTTCTGCGGCGTCGCATAGCCCCGTTCTTTAACACATTAGAGTAGGCTGTATTTTATGCTGACTTTAACTTGAGAGCGATAGAAAGCTTCTAACTATTGATGGGAGAAACAAAGCTTTTTTCGAAACCCGTTGCTTCCAAAAAATTCACTTTTCAAGCATGAATGATTGACAGTTTGGCGGCTCCTGCTGGTAAAGAAACGTTGTAAATGCAATAATAAAAAACAAAAAAACTCAGAACTCAGCCCAAACATGTATAATTACACATTTTACAAGCCAATTGCAAATGTTTTCATGAAAGTGTAATCTATTAATGTAATCTACAAATAATTAAATGCCATTAAATATGAAGGTTCTGTAAAATTTGTGTTCTTTTATTGAAGTGTAGTGCTTGTTTTGCTTGTCATTAGGCAGGGCTTGGCAAACTAGGGCAATAGGAATCAATAAACTATCTTTCTTCTTTTTGAATTATACATGTGTAAGTAATAAAATTCATTAAAATAATAAAAAATATCTACATTATAAAACTGACCCGAGATCAGTTAAATCAAGGCCATCTAGCACGAAGCCTCAGAATTTTGAAATGTTTTGAAACCAAAGTTTGTGAAAACACGTGATTTGGCGAGTTTGAGACACATTCTGAACCACTCGTTCGAAACAAAAGATTCGTAAAGTTTCATTTTGTAGTGTTTCAAAAGAAGCCACCACTACTTCTGACTGACCGTGGTCTTTTCCAGGCAGTGCAGAAGATGGTGATGTTGACTCTCCAGCAGAGATGTGGTCTTCTTCAGTTGCTGGTCCTCCTCTAAGGAACCCTGCAGAAACACACACAAAATTCACATGATTTTTAAGGAATCACCACGTTTCATGCAGGAATAATGAAGTGGAGAGAGGGACAGAGTGTGTGTTGTTTGGCTCAGTACCTGTGGTGAAAGTTTCATCTTGTAATAGGGGAGCTGCTGTTGTGTAAGAGTGGGAGGGAGAGACATGGAGAGTGGTTTACTGTTTTTGGAAGGAACTTCATCCATATCAGAGCAGCACAATATATCATCCATAACTTTAAATAAACACAGCTTGAGAGAAAGGAAGGACGAGGGGCCTCAGAGGATTGGGCGAATCAGAGTGATTCCACTTTTCTATTTCACAGATCCATTGGTAGTGGTACGGTTACTAAAACTCCACATATCTCTCTTTTATTGTAAAGCTTTTGCCAGGGAGCTTGTGCTCGCAAACGTGGCCCTCTGGCTGAACACACATACACTGCTCCACATTTTCACCATTTCCACAACGTCTTAACACGACGCGAGCACCAAAATAACATAAGTGAGTCAGTGAGTGATGTGTGGGATGAGAGAGAGAGACAGAAGGAAAAAGAAAGATATTGATAGAAATGAAGAGAGAGCAAAATTAGGCGTCTTACAGTAACATACCATGAGTACTCTTATTCTGAGCAGACTGCATGCTTGCATGTGATCTGCAAGGTATTTATGAGCTATTCAGACAGGCTAACCTAGAAGCAGCTTCTTCAGTTTGATGCAAAGCCAGACCATTCTTGGATGAATCGCATGAAGAAACCTCAAATTAACTCCAAAATTAAAGGACTGCATATTATAAGAATACTTTTCATAAAGAAAATGAAGCTTATGTTTTAGGACCGTTACAAATTTTTCCATTGTGACATTATTTTCATGACAGTTAAGCACATAACCACTATTTTAAGTGTTCTTGTGTGATTCACCCTCAAAGATCTGATTTTTGGAGTAGAAAAAAACCTAATGTGAATTTTTAACCCTCCTTTTTTTCTGTTGATTTTGACTTTACTGTTTTTATATTTGGAGTCTCGGACAACCCAATGATGGATGTGTGTAAAAAAAAAAGTAGAAATTTTGAAATTAATCATTTTTGCCCTTTCCCAGATTCTTTTAGCTCCCTTGATCTGATCCAACCTCAGTAGACTAGACAGAAATGTGATCTGTATCTATTTTTAGCATTAATATTAATTGAATTAATTCATTTGTTTATACTAGGTGTCTCATTTGTTGTTGGATAAATTGGATAAAACCATCTGCCGAATGCAAATGTAAATAGAAATGAATTATTATTTAGTATTAAAATATACATTACCATTTAAAAGTTTGGAGTTATGTTTTTTTAATTATATCCAGTATTAAGTGTATTTTATTTAAATTTGAATTAATATTCAGTATTAAGTACATATTTTCATGCTGTTATGACAGGCTGAAGGCCTCTTAGGCTCCAGAATGAAGCTCAATTTTGTCAGGTTCCCGTCTGCTTCACTCTCTGGACCTCTCTGAGGACGTTCTGTGAAACTGGTTAGCTGTCTTTGGAGTGACCTGCAATCTGTCTCTGTACGCTCTGTTCACTCTCAGCATGTTCCCCGTTCCTCAAATGCATTTGACGCATTCAGAAAATGTCAGGTTTCTTTTTTCCAGGAAGGCATTTTATAGGAGTTGGACAGCTTTAAACAACCGCCGTAATAAAGACCAGATCTCCCGTTCACACAAATTTGCTCACAGCCTACTCACTGATGAGGGTGTTTAGCAACACATTAAGACATTTTCACATCAGTTCATCACTCTGTCCTGATGAATTAGATGTCATTGAGTTAATTGAGCTGATGTTTGTGCAAATATGCAAACACAAAAATCTCATAATCGCTCTTAAGTGCTGAGAATTGGATCACCCCATGTGAATCTCTAGCCTTAAACACTTTTAAAGCAAAACAGCCAACCTTTTTTAATTTTTTGTATTTTTTTTAACTCTGCAGGAGCTCTTGTTGAAAACCATGCATAATGTATGGCAAATAAAAAAAGAAGGCACCAGAAGTCAAACTGAAACAAAATATGGAAAAAATGAGTATCAATGTGTGTGTGTGTGTGTGTGTTTATATTTATGAAACAACATGTGTGAGTGTGTGTGTTTCTTACCGTTAGCTCTAGTGATTGGTTGAGTCCATTTCGTTTGCTATGCGGGAAGGCGCTAGAGCTGCCACCCTTGGAAATTCTCATTCGGGCCAGTCTGGCTTTCTGTCAACACATACATACACAAAGGAAGTTACAACTCAGACTACCAGTGCTTTTCCATCACAAAGGTCTAAGTTTCAATATGATCCCTGTTGAAAGAGCAATTCAGATCAAAGTACTTTAAGAAACAAAATGGATTTTCACATAGATTGCAGTCCGTCATGAGATGATGAAAAATGCAAGTGGCTTCAAAAAACTACTGAACTAATCTGAACTACCAGCCATGCAGTGAAAATGTGCAAAGATCAGGGGAGAAGAAAGCGATTGCTTGCTTGCTCTACAAAGAATAAAAGAATGGTAATTTAGAGAAACGCAGCTGTGTAATGTTTAATTACAGTAAACGTCTTGTGTAATGCTGAATTACGGTTAGCACAGCTGTGTAATGATAAATGATAGAGCAGCGGTTCACATTCCCTCAGTCTGTGCCATTTCATAGGCACAGCATGGATGATGGGTGGAAACCAGCAGTCAAATCCTCTGTGGAACATCAAATTTTAATATTTACAATGAATGAGAGTATTTTAATCTTCTCAGATCCAGAGGCATCAAATGATCTGATTTGTGTTCTCATTCTCTCGTCATCTCATAGAAAACTGATTCTCTCTCTCGTTTCAGATCCCTTAAGATGTAAGAAGCTTTATTGACATGATAAAAAGGGTTTACATTGGCAAAGCATTAATAAACATTATGTATACACTAGATTTATATATTTTTGTGAACGTGTTAGGGTGTCGTGGGTGGTTGTCAGGGTGTTGCTATGTGGTCACAAAGGTGTTTTGAGTGGTTTTCAGTGCATTGCTTTGCAGTTGCTATATGTGGTTGGTTTCTTGAGTGTTGCTAGGTTAAATTAAAAGAGCCTATATAAGTCTCTAATTTGTTCTGGTCCCAATGGTTAGTGCCGCTCCTTCATGTTTTTTTTTTTTTTGCCATTGTAATATTCCAAATATTCCAAGCCAAATTATGCAGGATAATATAAAAGTATAACACAAAGTCATCTATCACTTGGTAGAAGCTGAATAAGACGAATTATTAGCTGAATAAGATGCTATTCATTCAGCATATGTCATGTTAATAACTTTGCATATTGTTGAGGCTATGCAGTTTATACTAATACATTTAGGGCCGGGGCAAAACAGGGCAAATTAGCATGAGACCACAATCCCATTAAAGGGATAGTTCACCCAAAAATGAAAATTACCCCATGATTTACTCACCCACAAGCCATCCTAGGTGTATATGACTTTCTCCTTTCAGACGAATACAATCGGAGTTATATAAATGTCCTGGCTCTTCCAAGCTTTATAATGACAGTGAATGGTGGTTGAGATTTTGAAGCAAAATAAAGTGCATCCATCATAAAAAGTGCTCCACATGGCTATGAGGGGTTAATAAAGGACTTCTGAAGCGAAGTGATGTGTTTGTGTAAGAAAAATATCCATATTTAAAACGTTATAAACGGTAATCTCTAGCTTCCGCTAACTGTTGTACTCGCGTTCACAAGAGAGTGGTGTTCCAGCGGATGACGTGGGACATAGGATTAGCATAAGCTCCGGTGAGAATATAGTCTTGCTTTTATTTAAAACTTTATAAACCGTAAACTTTACAAACCATCTCTTGCTTCCACTAACTGTCATACGCATGTTCACGAGAGACTGGCATTCCAGCAGATGATGTAGGATGTGTAGCGTAAGCTCCGGTGAGAAGTGACAAAGGCTGAAGCGCAGAGGACAGAGCAAAACAAAACACCGGTCATGAATTAGAAGTACAAAATGAGGATTTGTAAAGAAAAATGTAGGAGGATTTTGATATAAGCCAAGAGGAGCCTGGTTATCCTTTGCTGTAAACAAAACTTGGTTCTCGCGAGACTAGCATATTCTCACCGGAGCTTATGCTAATCCTACGTCCCACGTCATCCGCTGGAACACCACTCTCTCGTGAACGCGAGTACAACAGTTAGCGGAAGCTAGAGATTACGGTTTATAAAGTTTTAAATATGGATATTTTTCTTACAGAAACTCATTGCTTCGCTTCAAAAGGCCTTTATTTACCCCCATGGAGCCGCGAGGAGCACTTTTTATGATGGATGGACACACTTTATTTTGCTTCAAAGTCTCGACCACCATTCACTGCCATTATAAAGCTTGGACGAGCCATAATATTTTTAAATATAACTCCGATTGTATTCATCTGAAAGAAGAAAGTCATACACACCTAGGATGGCTTGAGGGTGAGTAAAGCATGGGGTAATATTAATTTTCGGGTGAACTATCCCTTTAAAATAAATCTAACAAAATTTAGCAATGTTTATGCATAAAGCAAGAAAAAATATATATTAAAATAATAAAAAAAGGAATCTTGTTATCATTTGCCAGGCAAGAATAATTAGTAGAAATATCTAAATAAATAAAAATGATTTGAAGCTAAATTATGCAGGACAAAATTATGACAGAATTTTTATTTTTGGGTGGACTATCCCTGTCCAAGGATGTCTGGACAGTTTTACTGGAGAACATGACAAAATGTATTTACGTATTTCCTGCAGGGTATTTGTGTTTTAATAATCTGGTTTAGCTGTGTTTTCATTCTCTCATACACAAAGAGGCTTTTGTGTGGCCCCCTGTCAGGTGTGTAATAGGACCAGCTTGATTTTCTTGTTCATGGAGCTTGTCAACTTCACACACAGGCGGTAAGTGTTCATGGCCAGGACTGTTAATAGCTCAGCTAAATGCTGGAGATCAGCTCCATGGGTATAACAGATTATAGATTCACAAATGCATTTCGCCCCAATGAGTGTTTGTATGCGTGTGTGTGTTTTTAAATTATTGAAGAGGAACAAATTGTGTCTCGATTGCATCAGAGACCTCGCCGAGATCAAACCAGTATTCTGATGTTCATTCATTTCTCACACACACTTGAACACAGATTGAAAGAACATACACCATCATTAAAACCCTCACACACATACACAAACACACACACACACACACACACACGCACGAGTCCCTGGGTGAGTGGAGTGCTAACTCTGCTCTTTTCGCAGGAGATTGCCATCACATAATGGAATCAGTTTGGGCCTCTGAGACCGTTTGTGTTTCCAACAAATCCTGCAACAATTTTCGGCTATCGTGGAAAAAAATGAGGAACATTTTTCCTGGGGATCTGCCCCTTCAGAACATGAGATGGGGTTAAAACCCTCACACACACACACAAACACACACACACACACACACACACACACACACACACACACACATGCGAGTCCCTGTGGCTGAATGGAGTGCTAACTCTGCTCTTTTCACAGGAGATTGCCACCATCACATAATGGAATCAGTTTGGGCCTCTGAGAACGTTTGTGTTTCCAACAAATGCTGCAACAATTTTCGGCTATCGTGGAAAAAAAAAGAGGAAAATTTTTCCTGGGGATCTGCCCCTGCAGAACGTGAGATGGGGAACAGCCACAGTAATGCCGAGGTTCTCTATCAATTTGACACAGAATATCGCTGCTGAGAACAGTTGTTCAGGACTAGGCGGAAGCTAACCGCACTATGCTGAGATCAGATAGACCAAACAAATTCACAGATCATATTTCAGTTATACACATACAGTTTTATAAAGCCCACTGTGACACACCTCATGGCAGTGGAGAAGTCTACTCTCTAATTTTATCAGGAATATTATGAAGCGAACTGCTTTATGAGGCAAATTTGTGGTCCGTGACCAATTTCAATTCACTGTAATCATATCATAGTGTTCCTATTTGAAATAAAAATACATTTTTCACACTGTGTATTCAATAGAAATATGATAATGTGCCATAAAATGCAGTTTCAATTTATTTCCAAGCTATTGTTATTCTGGTTGATTTGATTGGGTGGACAAGACGTTAGTCCAGGTAGATGGTGTTCTTCCCTTTTGAAAAATAAGGGCAGTTTAGCATACTTTTAAATTACTTATAATATGCTAATATGCTTTAAAAGAATATACTTGTGTGCTAACTGAATATAATGTTTTCAGACACTTAATTGCATGTTAATTGAAATTGAATGAATATGTATTATAGTTTTAATTTATATTAAAGGAACAGTTAAATAATGAAAATTTGTCATTATTTACTTACATTTTCTTTCTTTTGCTGAACACAACTGAAGAGATTTTTCAGACGGTGGGTAATCAAACAGTTGCTGGTTCCCTATGATTTTCATAGTTTGGAAAAAAAATTATGGTAGTCAATGGAGACCAGAAACCATTCGGTTACTCACATTCTTCAGAATATCTTTTTTTAGTGTGTGTTCAGCAGAAGAAAGAAACTCATACAGGTTTGGAACAACCTGGAGGGTGAGTGATCTATCCCTTGGTGATCTATACTTTTAAGTGCACTTCTTTTTCACAAGGGTTGACTCGGCTGCATACCTTCAATCTCTACCCTCCAGCAGAATCGGCCGAGTTTTTCATTAAAGTTTGTGCTCAAGTGTTGCTGTTTAGTCCCACAGAATCAGATTCCTGTGGAGTGGAAAAGTGTGACCTCCACGAATGAACCACATAGACGTCACTGTGAAAGGGGAGATTCCAAAATCACACACTGCGGATTGTGATTGGATGGTTTGATCGTGTGTCAAAGTATTTAATTCCCTTTATAAATGAAATTGTTACTAGGGATGCTGTCTAGCATGCGATGTGCATGAATTGTTTATGCCTGAAGCATTGGCTCTTGTGCAAACCACTAAAGAATGGTGTGGACAGGTGCTGAGAGGCGCTTTCTTCATCGCACTATTCTCTGAAACAACAGGCAGCAGTGACGAGAAAATATCCACAGTGAGTGAGAAGTCAGTGCTTATCGACCTGTACATTTGCTGTACCCTATACAGTCACAGACATAGTTGTCACTTAAATTAATCGCCCACCGCAAGGCCTAGTATGTCTCCAGCTCTGTAAACTCTACTTAAGCATTTATGTTGTTTTCAACAGCTTGCAAGAGTCTCAAGATGATTTCAACTTAAATAGAAAATTAAGTTGCATTTATTTATTTATTAAAGTATAAGTAATGTATAAGAACCTTGATTTTATTTGAATAATGCTACTAAATTATTGTTTGGACATTTTCATTCAGTTTAAGTCCAAGGCCCCTTGGAGTGCCATAATGGGCCCTTGTACCCTGGTTGATAACCACTACTTTTTATAAACACGAAACAACTGATCTGGGGCCTGATGTATAAACGTACACACAAAATGGGCATGGAAATGGGCAATTTTCCACACACATATCGGGATTTATAAAAAATAAACTAGGCGTAAATATGTGCGCACCGTACGGACACTCTAGACCAGGGGTGGGCAAACTTGGCCCTTCCAGGCCACTTTCCTTCAGAGTTTAGCTCCAACCCTAATCAAACACACGTGGCCTGGAAGGGCCAAGTTTGCCCATCACTGCTCTAGACCAGTGGTTCCCAACCCTGGTCCTGGAGGCACCCCAACACTGCATGTTTCGCATGTCTCCTTAATCAAACACACCTGATTCAGGTCATCAGCTCATTAGTAGAGAATTCAAGACCTAAAACTGGTGTGTCAGAGAAAGGAGACATGCAAAATGTGCAGTGTTGGGGTGCCTCCAGGACCAGCGTTGGGAACCACTGCTCTAGACCATGCGTACGCACTCTTTTACTGGAGTGAGTGAAATAAGGAAGCAAACAGAATGATTTTAAAGTCTGCTTTACATTTGACATACACATTTAGATTAAATATGGCACTCTGAATAATGAAGTTAAGCACTGAAATTTCATGAAATTATTATCCAGAAATTACAACATTTGTATATGAATTTAAACGGAAATATTTGCAGTAGATGTCCTGCTTTCGAACAATTTTCCTGTGGTATGTGATAGGGCTGCACGATAAATCGAAATCGCGATTCGACAGAAGCTGCGATTGTCATGCGTATCTTTCAGTGAAGCACGGTTCTGTGATCAGCAGTAAATCTCCATCCAAAGGCCAGAGGGCGCTCTCGCAAACATGGTGTCACGTGGATGGAAATATGCATGGAAATGATATGCAGATGACGTTATGCATATTAAAACTAGGCGTTGTAAGCTCCATATATGGCTATTTCGGGGAGGAGACGGGGTGGAGATTCATGTACGCACAATCTTCCGCTGACAGGGTATTACAAAGGAAATTTTGCGCATGTTCTGGCGTATGCATGGCTTTATAAATCTGAAAACTTTTGTACGTACGCAAAAATCCAGCTTTTGTGCATACGCACACATTTAGGATGAAATCTACGTAAAGTTTTATACATGAGGCCCCTGATGAGCTGTAAAAGGTAACTTCACAGTGTATGTGAAAACATGGTATATCTCTTTAGTTTAATTTTAAAATGACTAAAATGATACCTGGAACTACAATATGGTTGTAAGCTCCATAAATGGCTATTTCGGGCAGGAGACAGGGTGGAGATTCATGTACGCACAATCTTCCACTGACTGGGTATTACAAAGGGAATTTTGCGCAGGTTCTGGCGTACGCATGGCTTCATAAATCTGAAAATTTTTGTACGTACGCAAAATCTAGCTTTTGTGAGTACGCACACATTTAGGATGAAATCTACGTAAAGTTTTATACATGAGGCCCCTGATGAGCTGTAAAAGGTAACTTCACAGTGTATGTGAAAACATGGTATATCTCTTTAGTTTAATTTTAAAATGACTAAAATGATACCTGGAACTACAATATAATTATACAACTGCAGGGCCTGAACAAATCTGTTAATCTGTGAGTCAGTTCAATGACGTACATAGTACCTACTTCCATTTGCTTTACTGTAGTTTACAGCCATGAAACAAGAACATGGAAATGAAAAGAAATGGAAGCTCAGGAAACTTAGGTGGATTTTTTATGTCAATTAAACAAAATCCTTCTATGCACTTTCAGTGTTTGCTCTATGCAGTTCAGTCCACAACAAAGAGCAGATAAGCGTTAGATGTCAGTGCTGTAAATACAACGTTGAAGAAAATATATATTTTTTTGTGTTTTATTGTATTGTGAGAAGGTTGCTATGTGCTTGCTAAGGTGTTTAGATTATTTTGTAGACTGTCGTTAAGTGGTTGCTAGGATGTTGGCTCCAGATATGGCTTGGGTTCCTTTTTTGGAGTAAGTGTGATTTAAAAAAAAAAATTTTTTATCTGTTTTTTGATGGCTTAGAAGCAAGAGCACTTCTCCTTAACAAGCTGCATGATTTGAGGTATCGGTCATGTCCATAGCACAAACGTAGCGTGACAAGTTACATGTCAATCAAAGCTTAATATTAGGAGTGGAAAAACCTTGCCTTAACATTCACCACTATATAATGCTGTTAAAACGAAATCACAGATCTTGTTCATATTTGTTTTGTGTGTATGTAAAGCAAGTGCTGAATTAATAATGAACAAGTCATTAACATGCAGTAAAGTAACACAGCTAACACTGTTCTCAGGACTAATAAATCAACCCAAATTACTGGACCAACTTTGATCAAAACTATGATTCTTTGGATCAACCATGAGAGTTTGAGCATAATGAGATCATTGAGTGATCAGTCATGAAAGAATTGTGTGATGTCTAGGAAACGGTCTGTTCTTTTTAGCTTTC
This sequence comes from Sinocyclocheilus anshuiensis, assembly GCF_001515605.1. Classification (NCBI taxonomy): domain Eukaryota; kingdom Metazoa; phylum Chordata; class Actinopteri; order Cypriniformes; family Cyprinidae; genus Sinocyclocheilus; species Sinocyclocheilus anshuiensis. The sequence goes on along the minus strand of NW_015538026.1, from coordinate 2,631,561 downwards.
TGGCTGTGCAGATTTGCATTAGTTATTAATATGCTGCCCTGGTGGGTGTAGTTTTCTGTAGTCCCTAAAAAAAAACTCCAGCATGTTTGTGAGGTGAGACACAATCAGCTACAGGAAGATGAAGTCAGCATATAAAATCTGAGGCTTTCCACACTTTGATCAAAGTTTCATTAAGCTGATGCTCACTTCGATGGTTCTGCATCAAACTCAGCTGTCATATCTGCAATGTTCTTAATTCAGAGTCTTCTGGAAAGCTCTGGAATGCTCTAGAAGTAAGCTAAAGCCCTCGAACTGAACAAATCTCATCAGGCTAGTACAGATGTGGCAGAAATCAATGATGTTACGCTCTAACAGGTGTCTGTGCAATGCTGGAACAATAGTTAAAGGGGAAGGTCACAAAAAATGACATTCTGCACTCTCAGAAAAAAGTCATATAGCTTTGGAAAGACATGAAGGTGAGTAAACGACAAACTCTCTGAAAAAAAAGGTAAAAGAGCTGTCACTGGGGCAGTACCCTTTCAACAGGTACTAATATGTACCTTTTAGGTACAAGGGTGTGCCTTTGGAAAAGGCACCGGCCCAGTGACAGCTTTTTTTACCTTTTTTTTTTTTTTCTGCTCAGAGATTTTGTCATCATTTACTCGCCTTCAAGTCATTACAAACCTACATGATTTCCTTTCTTTTGTAGACATGTATAGTCCCTGTCTTTTGAATTGACTTTTATATGGGCTGTTGCTTAACATTTGGAGTCTAAGCACATGCACTGCAGTGCTTATGGGTTTAAATCTGGCCCAGATTGTGACCCAAAAATGTAATTGTTATATTGTAATTATTATGATGATATTATAGGTCAGTAAATGTTTGCAAAGACCTCATAGTGCTGCCATAAAAACAATTAGTAATTTAATCACCCCCACATCCACATATTTTGTTTAACTGTACATGATTAGGAGTGCTAATTCAGTTCTTCAGTTCATCACATACGGATTGGTATGAATCTAGAATGCATCCACTAATATCAGATCTGTAATATAAAATTTTTAGGCTGTTTCAGAAATAATGGTCTAGTGATTTGGTTTATTAATACAGATACATGGTTTTGGTGCAGTACCAGTGCTGTATTTTGGCTACTGGGCAACAGGTGAGAAGGAGGAAGGTCACCTCCCAAAAGTGAATGCTGAAATAAACAAACCCCTCCCCACAGGTCTCGTCTGGACAAGCTATTTGTGGAAGGACTGTCATTAGGATGAACGTCCCTTCTGGCTCTCTTTCCCTCTCTGTGTCTTTCTTTGTCTCTCTCACATGTCCTTTGGACAGTAAGCACAGCTGTTCCTGCGGTGGATGTTAACTTGGGGCTCGAGGCAGGTTAGTGCACTTAGGCCACTCTCTTCTTAGTTAACCGCAGGATTAGTGCTGGGCGGTATACCGGTTCATACCGAATACCGGTGTTTATTTTTGTTATGATATGAATTTTTAAAATACCGCAATACGTCGCTTAAACAACGCTCGGAACGTGACACTGTTTGAAAGGGGTCCCTTTTCACTGTTGCACTGTTGTGAGGGAACAGCTCTATGTGTTACTGAGCGTGAAAGTTCTGAAACTGAAGCTGTAGAACTAATAGAACGTGATGACACAGAAGAACTCATCCACAATATCCACATTGACTGCCACAAATATCCACCGCCCCCTGCCATCAGCTCCCGCGTCTCACACACACGAGCGCGACTTTAGCACTAGATTTAGCAACTTTCAGACCCTTTTAGCGGCTTTTTTCCATAGAATATTCATACTGACATACCTAGCGACTTTTTTGGATAAACCTTAGCTATGGTTCAGTTGGAAGATTCGCCAGTGCTGTCCCGCGAACGCGAGGTCTGACTTTCCCGGAGAAGTGTCACCTCTCTCGGCGTCTGTTCTGTGCAGTGAGCGGCAGAGAAGCAGCGCATTCAGTTGGCCGCACCGCAGCC
>NW_015538026.1:2621325-2629554 GCF_001515605.1 Sinocyclocheilus anshuiensis | reverse complement strand
ACTCAGACGCAGGCAGTGCGCTGCATGAGACAAAAAAGTAATATAGCCAACACAACCGCATAGCCGCTCTTTAGTGAAGATGCATGTTAATTTTATCAGACAATGCCGCGATTATAAATGAGAATGACTCCTGGTTAACATTAAAAGGGGTCGTGTTTAGTTACTATTTAGTGTGGTATTTTTTTACAATATTCACTCATCATGACAGTAAAATAGGGCATTCTAAGTCAATATACTGCAGTATTTCCTCTCTCAATCAGTAGAAAATATGGTTAACACCTGGTCATGCATGAAAAAAAAATACCGTCATGTACCGTGAAACCGGTATAATTTTGAAAAATACCGTGATATAAATTTTTGGTCATACCGCCCAGCACTACGCAGGATGTGTTTAAACACCCACCCATACACACAGAACACATTTTTTAAGATGGTCCTAAGAGATTTGGTCGCATCTGGCAGCTTTAGTTTGGACTTGAAACTGAACTCGTATCCCCTGCGGCTATGCGTAGAAAGGGCAGAAAATCTTTGAGGTGAGATAACGTGCAGACCGGGCACTGCTGCAGTGGGAACGCAAAGAATTCTGGGTAATAATCTGCCATTCTGGATAAACTTTAAATTAACCCTAAGTAAAATGCTAAAGCCACTGGGAATCTTGCCTGCGGAGACAATGTGGCCCTGTAAGCCCACCCAAAACCTTAGTATACATTAATTCCTCATTAGCATATATTAAATCCATGACTGCAAGCATAACATACCGCTGAGTGCTGGAGCTGATGTCTCTCTCTCTCTCTGTGCACACATGGGATGTCATAGGAGTTGCCTTGGCATTGTTTTTCTGTGATCAAGCTAATCTCCAGTAATATTTGCAATTATTAGCATAGCAAAATCAAGCTGAGAGGCCCGTGGTGATTTAACAGATAATTACGCCCAAACTAAATAACCTTCCGAGAGAGATATAGAGACATTTCGGAGGAGGACAGGGAGGGATGGAGTGATAGATGGATAGATGCAGGGCATGCAACCCTGCTGGGATCTCATTCAGAGTCTAGACTCAATCTTTTGACGCCATGCTGCCATTAAACGAGTGACAGGTCATCCCTTCATTCCCCCGGGGAGAAGAGAAAGGCTTAATTTAACATTAAGGCTGTTTATTTGAGGTGTTATTTCATACGAGGACCGAAAAGTATGGCGGAGTAGTACTATTATTCTTGATGCACCCGGAAACAAACAAGTTTAATAACCTTATTCATCAGACAAGGGAAAAGAGCAGCAATATGGCTGAGTGAATATCAACTGAGAAAAGTCATAAAGAACAATAAAATACCTGTGGTAAGGCAGGCGATTGCGAGAAAAGACATTCCCCTACAACCTGCCTCAGCTGCTCAGACTATCAAAGCTATAAAAGTAGATTTGGGATTTTCCGTGAGGGATTATGTATTTTACTGTGAAGCTGGGACTGGAACACCAGTGCCCTGGCAACAATAATTAAAAAAAAAAAGGCCATGGTAGTACCATTATATTTTTTGAACTACCTTTGTAAATACTATGTTAAATAAATATGATAATCATTCAGTACCATGGGATAAAATGTTCAAAATTTTGGGTTGGTAAGATTTTTAAAATGTTTTTGGAAGAAGTGTCCTATGTTCGCCAAAGCTACATTGATTTGGTTAAAATACAGTAAAAACAGAAATATTGTGAAATATTATTACAATTTAAAATAAATTGTTTTCTATTTAATATATTTTAGAATTAAATTATTCCTGTGATGCCAAAGCTGAATTTTCAGCAGCCATTACTCCAGTCTTCAGTGTCATATGATCCTTCAGAAATCATTCTAGTATGCTGATTTGCTCAAGAAATATTTCTTATTGTTTTCAGTGTGGAAACCAGGTATTCAGCTTAATATTTTTGTGGAAACGGTGACACTTTTTTTTCAGGATTCTTTGATGAGTAGAAAGTTTAAAATGTCTTTTGTCACTTTTGATCAGTTTAATGTATCTGTCCTTAGTGACCCCAAACTTTTGAAATGTAGTGTATTTTAGATTGCCATAGCATTATGGTCTGATACCATCACTGTACCATGGTACCGCCACAGGGGATAACATCTGTCACCTGATTTTACCCACAAACCCCCCGTCATTTCTCCAGCCTTGACTACCCTTACGAAAAAGAAGTTTATTCAAGTGTGCTATTAGTATACTTCTTTTAAACTAAAAATAGGAAAGTATACTTTTAGTCTACTTTTTATGTACTTCTCAGAAATGGGCTTTATGTACTTCTCAGAAATATACTTAAAATGACATTTAAATATACTTGACTTATACTTAGAAAAAGTCTAAATACATTTTAGCTATAATTGTGCTCCTAGAATCCGTGTTTTCATTGTTATACTGTAGGGGGTGCTAGTACACATCTTCTGTACAGAATTTCCAAAAAACACAAGTGAAGAAGAAACCGAAACAACAGATGCTTCCACATGTATTCTAACTAGGGCTGCACGATAAATCGCATGCGATATTTAACGCGCATCTTGTCAGAAAGCCGGTTCTGTAATCAGCGGTAAATCTCCATCACCTGCGGGCTTTCACATTGAGCAGCATTAACTACACAGAGCCGTTGTTCACTGACGAGCAGCGCAAAAAATCGCGCCAATATGGACGTGGTTTTGCGCAACTCGTCAGTGAACAACGTTTTAGTGAACAAAGTTTACTACTGTTAAACTTAAAAGTATACTTTTATATACTAGAAAGTGGGCCAATTTAGTCCCAAGGAGTATTGAAATAGTACACTTACAAGTATACTACTAGTACACTGATATTTGTATACTTACTACATAAAGTATACTTAAAAATATACTTGAACTTTACTTAAGGATACTTACTAAAGTAAACTTGAAGTATACTACTTTTTGGTAAGGATAGTAGCCTTCAAAACTGCTCTTGGGACCCTAAGAAAATCACTTATCTTTATTTAATCGTAAGATGGAAAAGGATATGATGTAATTTAACAGGAGCATTACTCAGAGGTAAACATTAGTGACCTACTTCTCAGTCAAAGCAGTTCCGGTCAGAGGAGACAATGCCCCTCAGGGAGTTTTGAGCCCCACTGACCTGAACTTTCTGAGCCCGACGCTTATCAACTCTCTGGTTCTGATGGTAGATGCGGCTGAAGTTGGAAACGATGACGGGAACAGGCAGAGCGATGACCAGCACCCCACTGAGAGAACAGATGGAGCCAAAGATCTTTCCTGCTATAGTCTTAGGGACCATGTCTCCATACCTGCAGAGAAAGAGCAAGAAATAGAGACATTAGTCACTGAAATATGCACAAGCTGCTTCTACACGTTCTTTCTTGTTTAACAGCCTAGCAGCAATAAAAAAACAGACAGATACATCATATCACACCTACACAACTGTAGCTCCTTATAATAATTATATTCCATCTGGTTTTATTATTATGTTCCAAATGTAGTGAATAATCACAAACTCTTACTAAACATATTCTTATGGTTTTATTGCAGACTGGCACTTCCACATGCCACCTAAGACAAAGCAGGAAAATTAGTGTGATACTGACATTAGAGGTGCCAGATTTTAAATGAAATGCATTATTATTGAAACGGGAGGTGACAGAGGCGTGAGTGGGATGAGACTTTTATTGGAATATCCATTTGTTTAAAGAGCCATTAGTCTGCAAAGCTGTTTGTTTGGAAAGTCTTTTATTTTGACAATACACTCTTAAAAATAAAGGTGCTTCACGATGCCATAGAAGAACCTTTTTGTCTAAATGGTTCCATAAAGAACCTTTAACATCCGAAGAACCTTTCTGTTTCACAAAAGGTTCTTTGGGGCGAAAAAAGGTTCTTCAGATGGTGAGAAAGAGATGGTTCTTTAAAGAACCTTTGACTGAATAGTTCTTTGTGGAACCAAAAATGGTTCTTCTATGGCATTGCTTGAAGAACCTTTTGAAGCACCTTTATTTTTAAGAGTGTAGTTTGGAAAGTCTTTTATTTACTAAGCAATTTGTTTGGAGAGTATTGAAAACTGTTTGTTTGGTGAAAGTTTGTTTTTTATTTATTAAGCAATTGTTTGGAAAGTCTTTTAGTTTGAGATCAGTTTGTCTGGTGTTTTTTCTTTCTTTCAAAAGCTGTTTGGAAAGTTATTTAATTTGAAAACTGTTTGTTTGCAGAGTCATTTGTTTGTCAGCTGATTTGTTCATAAAATCTGTTTACAAATAAAATCTTTGTCTAGTGAGTGGAGTATAGATGGATAACATGTCCCTCAAGATGAGGCCAATATTATCAGCATGCTGTGAATATCATCTTTTTAAAAAGGGATGAACTGAACAGAACAGGAGCCATTTAATATGTTTAAATTAGAGCATTTAAATCCCTCAGTCCAATGCCCTGGCTACTTCAAGGACATCAAATACAATTCGATACAGTTATTTAAAATGAAAATACAATTACACGCACCACTGTAGATCTTCCTCAGCAAGCGTGATGGCATGCCATCTGAATTCAGCAGTGAAGAGTGGAAGGACGTTTTTTTAAGATAAGAAAGTGGCTGACCAAATAGCTATTCAAACAAATTGGATGGTTCAAGGTGGCTTTAGCAAAAAGGAAGACATTAGTTCAAAAAACTTCAGACTAAAGTAATTGGATACTGATGGAATACAACCACAAAGCGAATAAGAAAATAAGACAGACGCACCTGGTGGAACGGAAACAATGTAAGTATAACCATAATTTATATACGTAGACATATATGCATTGTTTTAAATGCATACAGTATGTACAGATGTTCAGAACTAAAACAGTTTTCATTTCAGCTAATCCAAGTCAGTTCCTACCAGTGAGGATCTAATTAACAATGGATAATCCTCTTCCTTCATTAAATTAATTTGGTGCAAGTGAGGCACAATTCAAACAAACACAATCAGAAAACATGCAGCCAGCCGAGAATTTGTAAAGAGACACTAAAGTTGGAATTTAAATGTCTCAAATAATCAAAATAGCTCATTAGGAGGCATTTCTGCTGTGAGTCGTGAAAGTAGTAAAAGGAATATTCAGAGTTCAATACAAGTTAAGCTTAAATGACACACAAAATCAAGGTTATGGTGAAACGGGAGTGAATTGAGGGCATTTTTGGAGGATTTTAAAAGCAGAAATGTGAAGCTTACAATTTGGTAAACACTAACATTAATTCTTCTTTTAAATTATTTAACAGAAGAATTCTTCTATATAAATCATTCTTCTGTATATTATTTGAGCTGTAAAGACCTTCTCGACCTTCTTGAGTTATGCTGTCATGGCATAAAATTTGTACATTTACATAGACAGTGTATTTTTATGCAAAATAATCTCAAAAAGTCGAATGAATTTTTGTGATAATCAACATTATGCTACAAGTGACGTTGAGTATGGTTAACTTGTATTGAACCTGTAATATCCCTTTAAATAAGGGTGCTACTGTACACGCTCGCATAAAAGTCCTGCAGTCGGACAGCTGAACAGGTTAATCGCTGTAGGCCGATGAAAGATGATTCAAATAACTCTTTGTCAACACTAGGACAAAGAAAGGGCTTATCCACGAATCTGTGTCGAAGCTAATATTTGTTTTATTTTTGGAGGCTCATTTAACACTTTCTGAAACTCATTTCAAGAGTCGATTAGAGTGTCATTCTAAGAGGACTGGATTGTGCCCACATGGGAATATTTCTGAGCGAGAGATCTCAGTGTGTTATATAATCTAAACTAATTTACACTTTAAACATGCAATATACACTACAGAAGAACACACGATACAATCTGGGACACAGAGATGAAACACAAAAAAGACACAACTAAACACCCAGCAGGATAGAAGGCTTAACAGCTCTGACTACACAAACTACAGGCCAAACAAAAGCTCCCTCTGGACTGAGTTAAGGATTACGGCTTACTTCTAAATGGCCCATGCATGTATTCATGAGTAAATTCTGTATTCTCATTCTGCTTTGATCTATGAAGACAAATGCGTGTGTGTCTGTGTGTCTAGTACTTATCCAAATTATAAGGAAGTGTATTTTGAACTATCAAACCTGAACAACCTGGAGCGAATCACTGTTCGGGAGAAGAATTGCACCTGAACGCTGTGTTTACCCCAAGAGACAAAAGCTGTAATTGCTTGAAATGGTGTCTGTATGAAATGTTCAAAAGCTGGGATTGGATACGTTAACAGAGACAGCAAAATTCAGTTTTTATTTAAGTAGCATATTTTATAACGTAAATAAATGTCATATTAAAGTAGTTAATTTTGAATTTCATTGCTCAGAAATAATATCACAGAGAACTGCATTTTGAAGAGGCATTTGTAATTCAGTTAAATGAGAAAATTGGTTAAGGGTTTGAATACTTTTGCAAGGCATTGCGTATGTGTGCATCTGATCAAAACAAATGCAGTTGATATAAATAAGAGACGTGCAGGCTCTCGTGGCTGGATCTGACTGAAAGTGTGTTTGTATGCTGTTCCACTTCCATCCAATGTCTCGCCTAATGCATTCGCACAGACACTTCAAGTATTTGAGTTTTCTGATTAGGCCATTGCAAGAGATTTAATGGTGTTTGCAATCAAGGCTTTGACCTTTATTCATTCAGCTAAATCTTAAATGGATAAATTAGACGATAAGAGCCTCAGCCATTTATTGATTGTAATCAAAATGCAGTATGTAAAATACTAGCTCACACACATAGAACTCACTTTAAAAAACTCTCAAAGAACTGCACATGTAATCTGTTTTTCCCCTGCTTTCTCTACATTCCTCTTGATCCAGAAGTGTATCAGCCTACTGAGGCTTATACCATATCTGCATATTTATTTTTTTCCACACCTTCCTATCTGCTTTGGATCTGACTGAAAGTGGAATATTAATGGAAGAGTGAAAACAAGAGAAAAACAAATGAGCGTTGGTTGTTTTGACTGTCAGAGCAAAGGTATCCACACTCTACACTGAGCTAGATGTTTGCTCAGAGATTTCACTGAAGTTTTCTTTCATTTATAGAGTTAATAAGGAGCTCCACTCTTCTTGACATCAGGGGACTGATTCTGATGGCTTATTGTGTCTGTATGAACACAATAACGGGGTTTGGTTCAGACTCCAGCTGGTAGATGCCATAACTACACCATTATAGGGGCACCAAGGTAACAGTGTACACTGATGGAATATATATATATATATATATATATATATATATATATATGCAGGCGATATATAAATTGTTAATGTTATGTTGTAGTACACGTTGTGCCATATATAAAAACACTACTGTCTGCAAGCTTTTTTTTTCTCTTTAATGCTCACCAAGGCTGCATTTATTTGATGAATAATACAGTGTTATGAAATATTATAAAAAATTATCTGTTTTCAATTTTAATATATTTTACATAATTGATATATTTATTCCAGTGATGGCAAAGCTTAATTTTTTAGCAGCCATTACACCAGTTTTCAGTGTCACATGATCCTTCAGAAATAATTCTAATATGCTGGATTGGTGCTTAAAGTCCCCATTAAATCAAAATTAAAATTTTTTGGGTGTTAGTATCAATATGTTAGTCTTAAGGTTATCTATAAGGCTGATGGAATATATATATATATATATATATATATATATATATATATGCAGGCGATATATAAATTGTTAATGTTATGTTGTAGTACACGTTGTGCCATATATAAAAACACTACTGTCTGCAAGCTTTTTTTTTCTCTTTAATGCTCACCAAGGCTGCATTTATTTGATGAATAATACAGTGTTATGAAATATTATAAAAAATTATCTGTTTTCAATTTTAATATATTTTACATAATTGATATATTTATTCCAGTGATGGCAAAGCTTAATTTTTTAGCAGCCATTACACCAGTTTTCAGTGTCACATGATCCTTCAGAAATAATTCTAATATGCTGGATTGGTGCTTAATTTTTGACGTCACATCGTACTTCAGCTTCTCATCAAACTTTCTGTCCAATCAAATGCTCGCTAGAATCCGAAGCGCCCACCCCACACTATAAAATAGACACTGAAGCCTCGGTCACTTGTCCACAGTATTAGTATTTTCTGAACAGTGAATGGCACGTAGTGCACTATATAGGGGACAGGGAACGATTCAAACAGTGTAAATATGGTTTCCATTGAGGAAAAAAAGAAGTCTGGTTTGGCACAGTGTCACGCTAACCAC
>NW_015538026.1:2617247-2621197 GCF_001515605.1 Sinocyclocheilus anshuiensis | reverse complement strand
ATTTTATAGCAATATGGATGAGATTGTGGCTGGCATACCCTGTCAAATGTGGCTTTACAGAGCTCAACGGCTCTGAATGGCTCTAGCCCAAGCTGTCATATAAACGAACGGTATTAGCTATTTTAAAAAGGGGCGGGGCTGCTTGATATGTCCCGCCCTGTCTTCCTGTTTCAGTTAAAATGACGTCAACACATAGAGTAACGCTGCGTGTTTCTAAGCATTTCAGGGGACCTTTAAAGGGTTATGAAACACTGAAACACATTTTTTGAGATATTAGCATATATGTACAGGTTGCACATCAGTGAAAACAATAGCACTCATTATGTCTATTATTAATGGAAAAGTGGGTATTTTTATTTATTTTTTCATTTTTTGGAGCCATTTCGTTCTTTTGGTTCAAAAAGCAAAGTTGAACCAACGTCATAAAAAGTGACGTATATGCGTTAATTTGGAGTGATGATTGGCTGCCGTGGCAGAGTACAAATCTACGTCATCAGTTTTCTGAGCTTTTCTCAGTATTATTCATGACAATGTACCCTTATGATCCAATCTCTGTGCTGTATTATGCATGAGGTCATATTACAGTGGAGATTTCAAATCACATTCAACCACAATGTTACGCTAGCTGTCACTGTTCTAGACTGTTTGTTCTGCCTCTGAATATGAAAAATATAAATTAAAAACATTCACAAATATATTTTTATGTCACAAACACAACTTTGCCTGGATGTGCTACGACTGGTTAGCAAAGTGTGGCTGTTATCTGATTGGCTTGATTAGACGGTGGGTGGAGTCCACGCATTTATGGATTGACAGTGTCTTGACGCTAGAAATGTTTCAAAATCCACAAATGCGTGCAGCGATCCACAAATGCACAGAAAGCCATTCAAATGTACAGGGAGCATTCCACAAATGCATGCAGCAATCTACAAATGAATGCCAGGCAAAGTTGTGTTTGTGACATAAAAAAATATGTGAATATGTTTTTTATTTGCAAATCTTATTTTATTTATTTGTGAATTTAATTAATGTTTGTGAAACTCTAAGATTTATTTGTGGATCTCATTCTATTTATTTGTCAGTATGTTTAATCTCTTTACATTTATTTGTGGATCATAATCTATTTATATGGAATTATGCAACAATTCTATCTCCGTAGTTGCTGCGCTGAATGCCGCGATGAGTTTAACAACACTCGCTGAGCTGGTAGTAGTTCATATCCAGACTGGAGCAAGCGTGTTTCAAGTTTTTGTGAACATATTTAATATTCTCTCATGCTCTAAACATGATCCAACACTGTATGCGCACATATCATGTTTTCTTCAAATGGAATATGCTCAAATTAGGGCACTGATACAGCGGCACGTCTGATCATGAAGGCAATGACATGACGGATTATTGTGATACACAGCAAACAAGAATATAGAACGAAAATTCAAAGAAGAGTAAACTAAAAAATAAATATGCCTTTATTCTTTCTGTTTTAAACTGATGTGTCATTTTTTTCAGAGACTGTAGTGCTGGTAAACATGAAAATATTATTAGAACTTTTAAATGTTCTTCTTCATTTTTCATATAGACCAATATCTCTGCTGATTTGTTTATTTCAAATAATAATTTATCAAAACATATTTGATTTGTTCATGATAGTTGTTAGTAGTCTCTAATGATAAGATTTCTTGAGAGTTTGTTATCATTATTATTATATTTTTTAAAATATATCAAATTGGCCCCTCGCTCCGTTGTTGTTTATTTTTTTCTCTCTTTCTCTGCTCATATATCCATTTGTCTGTATAATGAGTGTGTTGTAGGTCTGTGTTTTATTGGTTGTTTTCTCCCCTCTTCACTCCCAATTTTCCACAGCTTCACACGCCCTTTTCTGGAGTCTTTTTCAAATCTAAGGTGTGAAAGACTAGTGTTAAAACAGGGGGGTTTCATGCCACTTTATGTAACATTTCTAAGTAAAAAACAAAACATTTTTAAGTAACAAAATAGTTGTGCTGCTTAATATTTTTGTGAAAACCGTGATACATTTTTTCCCCAGGATTCTTTGATGAACAGAAAGAATAGCATTTATTTGAAATATAATTTTTTTGTAATATTATAAATGTCTTTGCTGTCAAAAATCTTACTGACCCCAAACTTTTGAACGATATTGGATTTGGTATTTATTGATCTTTATCTTGTTAGTGACTGTCATCTCCAGGGTGATTAGTCAAATGGCATTTATTTACTGGCTCAGGTAATTGACTTAAAAAAACACCTGTACCCTAAAAAAACGTTAGCAATGTTATCTCCATATTTCTCACCGAGTAACAGCCAAGGACAACTCCCTCCAGCTACCTCCTTGGTCTCTCTGTGTGTATTACAGTGTTTAAGATGCAGGAATCAGCATTTAAACACCCAGGTGAAGGAGAGTGTCTTTATAACAAAATTACAGCAGCCACATTATTCATGAACAATTGTGAAAAATTTTGAACTGAAACCAATGATGGTGCAGCAAAAAGAACACACACACACACACACACACACACACACAGAGAGACAGAGAGAGAGAGAGAAACTACTGAACAGTACTGTCCATGAAACTGCACAGCATATCAAAGGAGAAATCAGAGGATTGTGGAACAAATCTGATGCCAAACTCTCTGTTTCAGAGTCTCATGAGTCTCTAAGCTTTACAAAACCTCCAAGGATCTGTTGAAGCTGTCATAAAGGGCAGAATCTGAATGTCACATGGCATTAGCGTCTCTTTAACACACGTAATCACATACAGTTTCTGTCATGCTTGACGACCGCTTGATTCGACTGCTTTTATTGCCGCTGCGACTCCACTGGCGTAGTAATGCGGAGAGGGATGTCGTTAGCATGGACAGCGTGTCATTAGCCTTTTAGCGCTGCGGGCTACAGACTCACGCTTTGCGAGCAGTACGTTACAGCCTGACTGCTGTTACACAACACGCTAACTCCCAAACCCAAACTCTCATCCCACTCTCATCTCAAGCTCTGCCTCTGTCCCATCCTCCTCAATCCTTTCTTTCCCTCTTCCCACCCCCTCACACTTTCATATCCACTTCCCACGGTGAGTCGGTGTGACCCGCTTGGAGCCACGATTCCCTCCGAAATTCACGAGCCCCAGTGATGTCTGAAACAACAATTCGACAGCAGATTAGCTCAGTTCATTCACCAGCAAATCTGCTGTATGAGCACTGAAGGATTCCACTGAATAAACAGAATTTATACCACCAATCGCCTCTACGTAAACAACCTCCGCTTTTGTGAGGAATTGGACCAGCTGTGGGGCTTCACATGCATTATTGAGCTTTTGAGCAAGAGTCTGTCGTAGGCAGTGTTGGGGAGTAACTAGTTACATGTAACGGCGTTACGTAATTTAATTACAAAATAAATGTAACTGTAATCAGTTACAGTTACTAAGAAAAAATGTGTAATTAAATTACAGTTACTTATGAAAATGTTAACGATTACAAAGGGGATTACATTTGAATATTTACACACATCCACATACAGATTTAATTGATTTTTTCCCCAAATTACACTGACTACTCTGAGACATACGGCCCTATAATTTCCGCGATGCAGAAAACACAGACCGGTTCGTAGAATCCAGTCATAAAAACAGAATTCCTATAGCCTAACGCGGACGGAATATGCCACATTTTGGAAGAATAAATCAAAAGTAGGTCAGTACACTTGAATCAAAACGCGATATGGACTAGTGTCTGTGAATATTAAGCCGCAATAAGACAATATATGAATCCTGCACGTTCTGCGTGTCTGTGGAAATCAGGCGCGGACGGGCCATCGGGAGAACCGGGACAATTCCCGATGGCCTGGCAGCCGATTTGGCCCGCTATTTTAATATTAATATTGTATAATTGCCTGCCGAATGTACTAAAGCGATTATTTCCGAATTCGCCATTCGATAATTA
>NW_015538026.1:2605528-2612691 GCF_001515605.1 Sinocyclocheilus anshuiensis | reverse complement strand
AAATCAGTTTAAACTTATTGGAAAAGATTAATTTCTATCAGTATGAACTGACCACCACACAGAATATGAAGAATATTAAAAACATTAGGAGTCAGCTGTCTTCAGCAGTCCTTAAGGTACCAGCACAATAACACACTCAGCAAAATATTGTCTAATTATCGTTATCGATAAAATCCCATAAAATATCGAGATATAATTTTTTGTCAATATCGCACACCCCTACTGTAAGGTTAACCCTGCATGGTGTAAATGTTGGAAAATGATTAACAGTTGCAAATAAACATTCATTAGAAATTTAGAAAAGTAATCAAAAAGTAATCAAAAGTAATCAGTTACATTACTTTAATAAAGTAATTGAAAAAGTTACACTACTATTACATTTTAAGTAGGGTAACTTGTAATCTGTAACCTATTACATTTCCAAAGTAACCTTCCCAACACTGGTCGTAGGGTTGTTGTCACGATACCAATATTTCAGCAGTTGATACCAAAAGCAGGGAAATTTCACGATTCTCAGTGTTTTCAGAGGTTGCTTTTATTGTCTTTAGACCCATATTTTGTGTTCTGTACTTATGTGTGAGTGGTTTTCTCTGTTTCTTATCAATATTGTTCTTGATTAATGTAAACAACATAACGGCCAGTAGCAGGTCATTAAGCTGCATTTCGCACAGATCCAATATTTTGACGCATATCAAATTTTTGTGTTTCACCTGTTTGCATACAGTGCGCTTGTAGGCAATTGAAAGTCTGTCAAGACTGTAAAGGGTTTTTAATTAATATTTTATGATATGTCCTATGGAGAGGACACCAAGAATCAGTTAATATGAAAATGAAAACAAGAATCTATTACCAAAACAATGCTTTTTTTATATTAAATTTTATATTCAGTATACCTGCCAATTTCCAAGCTATTTTTTCTATAACTTGTCCTCTGTAAAACGGATATGAGAATAATGTTGGAAAAAGAAATTTAGAGAATATTCATATTTTGCATTTTGTATGCATGCTAGTGCCTGCATTTAATAGGCGTTTATTGGAAATCAGAGTTTTCAGGACTTCGACAGCTCCAGGAAACTTCCACCTGAACCAAACTTTGCACAAAGATTTGTCCAAAATTCCCAACTATGGTATGAAATATATTAGAGAATGATTTGATATACTATCTTACTTTATACAATATGTGTCCTATTATAAACAATGTTTCTATTTATTGTCTCTAATTTGCATATTCATGTGTTCTTTGGGCAACATGTACACTCTTAAAAATAAAGGTGCTTCACGATGCCATACACTCTTAAAAATAAAGGTGCTTCACGATGCCATAGAAGAACCTTTTTGTCTAAATGGTTCCATAAAGAACCTTTAACACCTGAAGAACCTTTCTGTTTCACAAAAGGTTCTTTGTGGCGAAAGAAGGTTCTTCAGATTATAAAAAGGTAAGAAAGAGATGGTTCTTTAAAGAACCTTTGACTAAATGGTTCTTTGTGGAACCAAAAAGGGTTCTTCTATGGCATCGCTTGAAGAACCTTTTGAAGCACCTTTATTTTTAAGAGTGTAGAAGAACCTTTTTGTCTAAATGGTTCCATAAAGAACCTTTAACACCTGAAGAACCTTTCTGTTTCACAAAAGGTTCTTTGTGGCGAAAGAAGGTTCTTCAGATTATAAAAAGGTAAGAAAGAGATGGTTCTTTAAAGAACCTTTGACTAAATGGTTCTTTGTGGAACCAAAAAGGGTTCTTCTATGGCATCGCTTGAAGAACCTTTTGAAGCACCTTTATTTTTAAGAGTGTAATGAAAAAAGAATAATAACAATAGTAGCAGCATTTTCATATAAAATCTCATATTTCATAGAAATATTGATATATAATTTCTTTCCCTATTCACTTATGTCTCCCTAAAATGCCTGATAAGCATGAAGTATGTCCTGGTGTCCACTTCAGTGAAACTGATGCATGTCTCACAACAGAAAGTTATATTCTGCTTTGAATGTAACTCCACTAAAGTTGTCCTGAGATGTTTAACAATGACAAACAATTTGAAAATTAGTCTGATTTAAATGATAATTACAAAATATTTTCATATTTCCATAAGAGTGACTATGTTTGGGGATCCTTGGCATCAGAAAGTTTGAAAATCCCTGCAGAGATACCGAATTCTGTCAGTACTCAGTATTAACTGAAGGTTTAGGCTCAGGCCTGACAGACTCATCACGTAGATACTCTGGCTAAAGGGATCTATCTAAACCCTAAGGTAGCTCACACACCAGAAATTACACTTGCCACCTGCTCAGATCCAGTAAAGTGTCAGTTTCTGGGGCTTCATTTCAGATGTACACACATACACACACTCTAACTTTTGGCATAGATTCAGCCACAAACATTCCTAAAGGATTCATCAGCTCATCTGAATTCCACCGCCCGCTTAAGTTTTGAAGTTTGTAAGTAGGTTGCTGAAGAAACTAGGCCACTCCTCCTCCACCACCATGCTCCAGACGCGATTTTTCTTCTTTCCCTGTCCTCAGTCGAGGAGACCCACCACCCCAGTTTTTATTCACCCCATTACACAAATACACACATAAACAATCTCCATCTACTCCAGATGTGACATCCTGGAAGATGGAAAATGTCTGCAATACAGGATGAGAAAAAACTCTTTGAGAGAGAGAGAGAGAAAACACCTGTACACAGCTGAACACACATTCCACATGAAACTTTGACCTATTACTCAACCCTGTATCTTCTTTATCAGTATTTTTGCCTTATTTTCTAGTAAAAATATCTATTTATTTATTTTTCATATTATAATATATAATTTTTTTTCTCATTTTAAGTCGAATCACATTTATTTATATAGTGCTTTATATAATACAGGTTGTTTTGAAGAAGTTTCACGGTAATAAACAAGAAAATAACATTATTAATGCTGAAACGAATACAATTTCAGCTCTAAAGCAGCTCTAAAAAGACAATAGTGTCATTATTTAGCTCAGTATTGGTTCATTTTTGTTCAGTCATGTTGTAAATATTTCAAAGTTCATTATTAAGAAGCAAACTCAGTTCAACTATAAAGCAGCTCTAAAGAATATAATATTGACGATTTTCAGCTCAAGTCAGTTCAGTGTTGATTCAGTTTAGTTCAATAATAGTTTATCAAAAAACATGCTTAATTCAGCTATAAGCAGCTCTACAGAAGTCAATAGTGTCGTTATTCAGCTCAAGTTAGTTCAATGACGATTCAATTCATAACAGTGTCGATGATGCAGAGTTCATTAATTTGAAACATATTCAATTCATTTTTAAAGCAGAAGACAATGCTGACAAAGACAATGAAGTCATTATCCAGCTCTATTTAAAGTGTTGTTCTCGTCCAATTTAACCCCGAACTTAAGCGGTCACGGTTTGCCTACTGTGTCGGAACGACGGACCGCGGAGATGATGGAGGGAAATGAGGAACAATCTTTATTAATCCACATAAAGACATACATGGGCAGGAACACACACGTAGCGCAGGGGTTATACATATAAGACTGGACGCAGGACTCAGGAACATACAGGGCTTAAATTCAGGAACTAAATGGGGAACACCTAGAAACAATGAACATAATCAAACACGGGAGAAACTGGGTCATGGGGAGCAAAACACAAGACACGGAACACAGGGGCAGTCCAAGGGCATGACATAAGCATAAATCTCTGTACATTTAGCAATATTTATTCATGAAACAAGGAAAAAATAAGGATGTGTAGAGATCTTTTTAATAAAAAACAAGACAAAACACTAAAAAAAAAGAATTTTCTGAGTTGTAAATAAAGATTGGAGTATGTTTACAAGACAATACTATTAAGTTTTTCTTCTTTAACATTTCACATTTAATTTTATTGGTTGCTTTTTCTTTGTAATTTTTCTTGTGAAATATAATAGGAATTGTAAAAATTGTTTCTTCTTTTAGTGTATGTGTTCCAGGTCCAAGGTGAGAACCTCTCCCGTACCATCAATACTCATCTCCAATGATCAATCCAATCAAGGCCAACACACCCTCTTCTGAAAGCAGCACCTGTGTCTTATCAAATGCAGTTGCGTCACTGTCCCGATCTGCAGTATCATGACTAATTCATCCATCTTCTTTCACTCAGCTAAATAATGCTGCCCTCTGAACCTGTGCCGTTTCTTTCTGGCGAGGGATCGGTTACACACGCAGGTCTCAGTAAAGTGATACACGGTCCAGCTAACGCTGGAAAGGAAGCTAATATCCAAGGACACACAGTTTCAGGCCAGTCAGAATGGAGATGTGGGTTAACGCAGGAATCACCAGAGCGATGTGCAGCGCTAAATGATCTTTGACCCAGGCAGGAGCGCAGCATCACCAGGAAACCACAGACAGTCATCGATCCTAATCAAAGCAGCTTCAGTTACTGCTACAGATATGCAGTTAGTGCACTGGCGCACACCTGATGCATCTCTTTGTTCCGCAGAAGATTTCAGCGCACTTAAACTGGCATGTAATTGGTGATGACAGCCCCGTCATCTGCCAGTGTCTTATCAGCAGTCAGTCACACTGCACTTATTCACAGCAGGGTTGGCCATTTTACGACATTGTGCACCTTCATGCATATTTGAAAAACTGGCAGGCTCAATGGAACTAACACCGAGTCTCAATAACACGATCCAAAATCGGCCCACAGAATTAAACGTGTCCGAGGCTGATGATGTCATGGGGGAAGGTTTTAGCACTACAGTTATCCTGTTCCTATGCTGAACTCTGAGAACAGCAATCAAAACGACACAAGAACATGAATAAACTAGATTTGTGTTTCCTGAAGAAAATACTGTTTGCAAGGCTGAGACAGAACACAGACCAATACTTGGTTCAGGAAGTATTTTCCATTTGTTTTCTCTAGTGGCCGACCGATATATCAACCGATATTTGGCATTTTTCAAACAGTATAATACTTTCTCGTTTACTGTCAGTATTCAGCAAATGATGGTCCGTGCGAATTGAATGTGTACAGAAGGAGAGTTCAACTTCATTGGAGACGGTGAAGTTGCAGCACCCCCTAGCTCGGAGCTAAAGAAAAAATGGGGGTGCTGGGGGTGCGGTGTTAAAAATAAATACATTTAAATTTTGTAACAAAAAAGAAATAAAACTAATTTTATTAATTTGAATATTCATTAAAATCATAGGGGAAAAAAGCTTAACGACAATAAGCAACAATTGTCGCGTGACGTCACCACGTCCGCATCCGTCATTGAAGATTTAAAAATACACCAGTCAACATGGCGCAAAAACGCATTTCTGATTTTTTCGCGAAGCCCAAAAAAAATAAAAAGAGACCGAGCCTTGAGCTGGCGATAAGGAAGCAGACCTGGAGCCTATGCCTAGTGGGCAGCCAACCAGCAGTAGGCATACGCATTAATCTTATTTTGTTTTAGTAGTATTAATTCTAACAATAATTAATTCTAATTCTAACAATTCTTCCTGATTATCCAGTCAGTATGGTAGGCTACTCTAAGAAGCCCTTTATTGTGGTCACACTGTAAAACATGAGTTAAGTCAAATCAATTTGACTGTGTATAAGTTGTTTAAAACTTTTATCATATACTGATTAAAAAAAAAAAAAAAAACATTTGATGCCATGACTTTTTTGATCATATTTTTTCCCCCTATAACACGTCTGTACCCAAATTAAGAATTAACGAGCATGTCTACAGCTATTACAAAGAAACAGAGAAAGAGCGAGAGAGTCCATTTACCTCAGCAGCAACTATGTCGCATTCTCGCATCTTGATCTTTAACGTTATCTTTTCGTGGATCAAAACTAATGCTTAAGGTTGATTCAATATATAATAATAAAAAAAAAACGTTACATCAACAATAAAATAGTACAATGATGAAGTCGCTTAGCTTATATTAACCATAAAAACTGAACAAAACGAATAAACTGATGACTTGGTGTAACCTCGTTGTAACATAAAAATAAAGTCTTTGTATTTTCCCCTTTGTGGCAATTTTGAATGACAATTTTGTTTATAAAATTTGTAACGCAAATATAATGGATTTCCCCTTTTAAAACGATCGTAGTTTGTGGTTCATTGTTATTAAAACAGATCAGTCATAAAGTAGTACAATGGCAAATTCGCATTTATTAAACCTCTAACTCTTAAAGGGGTCATATGATGCGATTTCATGTTTTCCTTTTTTTTCCTTACTGAGTGTTACAAGCTGTTCGTGAATAGATAAGATCCCTGAAGTTGCAAAGACTAAAGTCTCAAAACCAAAGAGATATTCTTTATCAAAGTTAAGACTCTGCCACACCCCACTAAAACGGCTCGTTCTAACACGCCCCCACATATCTAGGTCACTATGTGGGAATATTTACATAATGCGCCCAAATGTGCACGCAAAGAAAGAAGGCGTGGTTTCAGTAACCGCAGTTAGTGTTGAAGCAGCCATATCAGAGAGACGCTGTGTGTTTCTAGGCGAAAGCAAGGAGGTAATTCTGACTTTGCTATGACAATCTGGCGCTTCTGAATCAGCGACTGCAAGTATGTTTTGTTACTAGTTTAAGTATTTGCTGTTGACTGATCAAATGCGGAGTTTTGCGCATTGTGTGTGTGCGCGCGCGCGCGCGCGCGTGGATTACAATTATCATGTCATCGATTCGGTTCAATTCGATATCATGATGCAAATATCCTCAATTTTAAATTTTACTTCACAAGTAAACGCGCCGAACGCACCTAATGTATGCTACGGCGACAAATGACGTCAGAAAAGCGTCAGTTATAATCGGTTATGTAAAAGCATCAGTACGTTATAATCGGTTATGGTCTATTACTGAACCGATACCGAATCGTCCTTGTCTGCATCGCGATGCATCGTAGAAACGATTAATTTCGACACCCCTAATGTTACCTTGGCTTTATTTAAAAATAGGATAACAGAATTAAGAAGTCATCTAAAGTATAAGTATGTTTATTTTACACATTTATTTTTCAGGGTTTCCGTGGGTCTTTAAAAAGTATTAAATTTAGTTGTATCAAATTTAAGGCCATAAAATTCTTTAGAATAGGGAACACATATTCACTATTAACAGAGTTTTCCCTGAACAAACTCCTAATTTGCTGCTTATTAATAGTTAGTAAGGTAGTTGTTAAGTTTAGGTATGG
>NW_015538026.1:2598211-2605415 GCF_001515605.1 Sinocyclocheilus anshuiensis | reverse complement strand
AACCTATACTTGCGTTGTAACCCAAATAAATAAGGTTTCCCTTATTTAAAACGAATGCTTAGTTTGTGGTTCATCTTTGTTTTTTAATGAAAACACAGCAACAATAAAGACCAACTCAGTTAATTTAAACGAAGAAATTAAACGTTTATTAACAAAAGTTCTCTTGCACTCTTGGATCCGCCACCAGTCATTTCGCTTCACTCTCGTCCCGTGACTCCTGCGGCTCCGAGCTGCTTGGAACAGACGCGTGGCGCCTCAGAACTGTAGCGTCCCATGTCCAGCTGAACTAAATTGATTTTATTTGTTTTATTTCTTGTAACATCTTAAATTGTACAAGAAAGTCTTAATTATGATTTCAAGAGGTCTTAAATTTGGGGACGGAAAGACAAGAATTGCAATATAGCTTAATGTGAAAAAGCCCTATACAAATAAAACTTGAATTGAATTGTGACGATTAAACTTAAAAAGGCGATTTCATTGAAGAAATATGAGTGCTGCACATTTCAAAGTCAGGTGTTGCACTGCTTTGTGTACTGCCAAAACCACATCATATCTTCCGTTCGAAAGTGCCACCTGCTTGCAGAGAATGAATTTGCATTTTCAGTAAGCCCGTCTGCTGTTTTTGTTCAGACCAATGCGCAAATCGAATAATAATTGATTGATAATAATTGTTTAACTTAATACAATAATTCATACTTTTGACTTAAAAATTGTTTAAAGGCTGAACTTTTAAGTTTATCATTTTATAAAACATTTTGTTTTGTGAAAATCTATATCTGATCTGTAAATCATGCTTTTTACTGTAATTTTACAGTATAATATGTTACCATAGACATTAACTAATTTTATTTGTGCAGGTCTTAAAAAGGTCTTAAAAGTCTTAATTAAAAAAAAAAAAATCCTGCAGATACCCTGTTTTTGAATTATTTTTCAAATTATTTCAAATTTTTTAAATATTAATTAAAATAAATACAAAAATACACACACACACACACACACACACACACACACACACACACATTTACATTTACATTCAGACATTTAGCAGACACTTTTATCCAAAGCGAATTACAAATGAGGACAATACAAGCAATAAAAAATTATAATAATTTGTAATATTTAATATTTTAATATTAAAATTATATGAATAATTTAATATAATTATATTATATAATTTTTAAATGTTTATTATACAAATATATATAGGCCATCCTGCTCTCTAAGATATCGGCATCAGCATCGGCTGTCAAAAAATAATAATAATTGGTCGAACACTAGTTTTCTCCATAGGGTGTTTAAACAGATCCTTCAGTTCCAGAGCTCTGAGCTGTGAACCAAACCAACCAGAGCTCTGGGATGAATCACAACATTGCAAACTTTGAAGCAAAAAAGTATTTGAAAATCTGAGAAAGGTACAGTACTGTGCACTTAGTCTTTTTTGAGGCAGTGAACTATGTATTCCATGGAGTATTGCAAAAGATGTAATCGAATCATATGGTACAATACAACCATTTCCAATTTTTGTTTAAAGTTTTTCATCTAATATTTATATTTTATTTGACTTCTGCTTTAATTTCAATTAACAAAAATGTTGTAATACTTTTAGTTAACGATAATAACCCTGCTTCTACAGAAGCATGTACATTACTATCATTAAACCATAGAGTTCATGTTCCATCTTGAAAGTTTTATGTTATTGTGGGCAAGTTTGCATAATTTTAAAGTTTTCAAAAGTGCTATTCATTTCTTTTTGCATCAGACTATCTTAATGAGGAAAAACATACTTGGAGCACCTTTAATTTCAAACCTCAAACCAGAATGTTTGAGGAATTGCCTTTCATGCGCTCCATAAAGGGAGTTTGGAGAGGAGAAGAGAGGTGACTTTTTGTGGTTTACTGCAAGATACATATCCCACTTACATAGTGTCGCAGCCTCTCAATGTGGCATGAAACATTTTTCGAATTTGAATATGCTAATTTTTAACAATGCAATTAGTTGCCAAGGTGACAGAATAAGACTGAAGGAAGACTGCTGTGTTATGCTCTCAGAAGCGGGAGTATATTAGAAACATTTGTCTCTCTCTTTGATCTTCTACTTCTGCTTGAGACATTAACCATGAAGGAAACTGGGGCAGGGGAACGCTCTCCGTCTCCCGTTTTCCTTAAAGACAATTTCTCTTGACATGTGGAATTATTACCATGACTCCGATACCCAGGGTCTCAAGCACCGGGGCCAATCAATACGTGTCTCCATGGTGATTTAAACAGCAGGGACCTCAGCTGAAACCTCCTCATTTGTCTTTTTATGCCAACCATCATCCGTAATCAATGATGGCCTGTATCATTCACTCATTCTTGCTTTGATGTGTCTCTGTCCACAGGCGTTCGTCTGCACTTGTGTGTGGTGTGTGTTTAAAGTAGTCAAAGCTAGAGCAGATGCCCCGTTAATGGATTCTCATCGATCGGAACGGAAAACGTTCCAACTTCACCGCACGCTGTCTCCTGATGTCCTTTGTCTGTCTTTCTCCTCATTCTTATCCAACTCTGTCTCCCTCTCTTTCAGCTCACCTCTAGTGAGCCTACTTGCTGGATTCCCTCGCTCAGGAAGAATGTGCGTGAGTTTGTCTGTCTCTGTACATGTGTGTTTTTTGTCTCTCTGCTTCTATATTGACTACATTAAAGGGATAGTGCACCCAAAAATGAAAATTACCCCATGATTTACTCACCTTCAAGCCATCCTTGGCTCTTCCAAGCTTTATAATGGGAGTGGATGGTAGCCCAAAATTTGAAGTCCAAAAAATGTAACCAATTCATTATAAAAAAAGTCCACACGGTTCCGGGGGGTTAATAAAGGCCTCCCGAAGCGAAGCGATGCGTTTGTGTAAGAAAAATATCCATATTTACAACTTTATAAACCTTAATCTCTAGCTTCCGCTGTCATACGCGCATTCACGAGAGAGTGGCGTCCAGCGGATGATGTAGGCAAACGCGGTGACAAACGCGGAAGTGACGAACGTGGAAGCGTAGAGGAGAGAGCGAAACAAAACACTGGCCACGAATTAGTAGTATAAGACCAGGATTTTAATATAAGCCAAGAGGACACTGGTTTTCCTTTGCTGTAAACAAAACTTGTTTCTCGCTAGACTAGCATATTCTCACCGGAGCTTATGCTACACCTACATCCTACGTCAACCGGAGAACACTCTCTCGGGAACTCACGTACGACAGTTAGCGGAAGCTAGAGATTAAGGTTCATAAAGTTGTAAATATGGATATTTTTCTTACACAAACACATCGCGTCGCTTCAGAAGGCCTTTATTAACCACCCGGAGCCGTGTGGACTTCTTTTATAGTGGATTGGTTCAGTTTTTTGGACTTCAAATTTTGGGCTACCATCCACTCCCATTATAAAGTTTGGAAGAGCCAGGATGTTTTTTAATATAACTCCGATTGTATTCGTCTGAAAGAAGAAAGTCATATACATCTAGGATGGCTTGAGGGTAAGTAAATCATGGGGTAATTTTAAATTTTGGGTGAACTAAACCTTTAAGCGGAAGGTGTTGATCTAGATGAATCATGGGGCTTTCATGAAGTAACATTGGGGACACATAAAAAAGGGCTTACGAAGTGTGTATAGGCCATTTCCGACTTACATGTTAGGATTTATTTAAAACAAACTTGACTTGAGAATGTCCATGCAGCCGACTTTTACTGCTGTCTGCATTTTAGTTACAAGAATGCTTCAATAATGCATCTTTCAGTCAGAATTGAAGGGCTATTTGCTGCTATTGATAGTTTTACATGTTTAACTGTGCAGTCAACAGCATTAATGCTGCAAAATAGGCACTAAAGTGAAAATTTATGATCAGAAAGCTTCGCATTCCATTAACTAATGTGTGGAGCGCTTTATTTATATTTATTTTTAAAATAAACAACACATTATTTGTAATGTTTATAAATGTAAATATAAACTGTATGTTTCTTTTTAATCTAAAAAAATAGATTTGATCTAATAATAGTGTAGATATACAACACCAGGGTCAAGTTGCCCATTTTTGTAAAATTTTTTTATATTTACCATTACCTAATTATGATGATGATGATTTGTTATTTATTTGTTATTTATTTATTTTAACAAAGTAACTGTCAATCAAAAAACAAAAAAATAAGTACATTTATGTAATTATAAAAATGCATATTATCTAATAATAGTGTAGATAGCCAACTTCAGGATCAAGTGGTCCGAAACAGTTGACATCTTTATGATGTTTGACTGTGAAGTGACAATGGGAACCAATTAAATCCTGTTTTCTCACACTAATCACCATGACCAAATGTTTCATGTATGAGACCCTGTGAGACTGTGATGAAGGGAGAGAAAATCTGTCTGTGTTCACCCTTTAAAGATCATTCATGATGTTATTTTTTCTGTTCCAATTCTTCTTCCAGGCTTGTGCGTGACTGAAAGCTAATCAACGGGACAAGGAGTCTCTTGAACACACAAACACCTCCACTTTTTCCCCTCTGTGCCCTCTGTTCATTGATGTCCCTGTCTGTGATCTCGACTGATAGAGAGAGACAGGAAGAAAGAAAGAGAAAGAGGGAGGATGAATGTGGTTTTTAATAATGCAACAAAGAGCAGCCACACCTGTGGCATAGAGGCCACAGCAGGATCAGAGCCCGGCGAGGAGTCACTCTCCTGTGTGTAAAAAAAACAAAAAAAATCCTCCCTCATAAAACTGACCTTCAGATGCCCAGCCGAACACAGACCTGAGACGTTAAACGCAAACACAGTCTGCCGATGGTAAAATAAAACATTTGTGAATATACATAAAAACATAAGTAACATGTAAGGTCCCATTCATTAACATTACTTAATGCATTAGTATTGAACTAACAATGAATGATTTATTTTTCAGCATAAATCTTTGGTAACGTTAATAAAAATACATAATTTGTTCATGTTAGTTTCCAGTGCATTTACTAATGTAACAAACACATTCAGGTCAAGATTTAAGATGTTAAGATTTTTTTTATTAATACTCTTATTCAGCAACGGTGCTTTGAATTGTTTAAAAAGTGACAGAAGAGACATTTATAATTTTACAAGAGACTTCTATTTCAAATAAATGCTGTTCTTTTGAACTTTTGATTTATCCTGGAAAAAAATGTATCAGGGTTTTCACAAAAATAT
The DNA here is from genome assembly GCF_001515605.1 of Sinocyclocheilus anshuiensis. NCBI lineage: Eukaryota > Metazoa > Chordata > Actinopteri > Cypriniformes > Cyprinidae > Sinocyclocheilus > Sinocyclocheilus anshuiensis. The sequence goes on along the minus strand of NW_015538026.1, from coordinate 2,600,222 downwards.
TATGCAGCACAAAACTGATAATGATAAGAAATATTGAAGACCAAAACAACATCACAGGAATAAACGGCATTTTAAAATATATCTTAAAAATAATTGTAATAATATATTACAATATTACTGTATTTCTGTGTTTTTGATCAAATAAATGCAGCCTTGGTGAGCATACATTTTTTTTTTTTAATGGTAGTGTATACAAGATGATGCATATCATTTTTGTGATGTTTACTACTGGTATTTTAACACTGCAAAAATCCTGAGCAAAGCTGTTTGAAATTGTCATTATTTACACAGTTTCGTTTGATGACACTAGTGGCTCAAAAATTATACTACATCTATAATGAAATGGACAAAAACAGTAAATTCTGATGACTGGGTAGGATGTGACCCAGACAGATTTGTGTTTTGGGTTAAGTGTAATGTGAAAAAATGTAAAATGTCTAGTGCCATTAGCATTCCATCAGTCCTCTATCATTACAGCTCTTCACACTGTACTAGTTCAGCAGTTGATCTCATCTGCAGTGTTCTAGTACAACAGTGTGAGTGTTGAAGAAAAAAGTCACAAATATATTTGTTATATCATGGTGGGGACTTCCGTTATATTTGCCTAACCTTGCAACCAGTAGCCTATGTAAAAAAATTTTTTTATTAAGCCATTATTTAGTCCCTTTATTAAAGCCAACAAAACATGGCATTAGCAAACATTTTTGTTTTTGTAATGTGACAATGGCATTCAGAGTGATATGTAGTGAGAATAAATCTTGGATATGACTTTATTTTGTCTTGTAAAGTCTCTATATTATGAATATTGGAAGGGAGCATAAGGTTTTGTGATTTTAGCCAACATCGAAACTTGTGGTGCAGCAAGTTATTACATTTTGATGATTCATACTTGGAATAATGTACAATGATGAGTTGTTTAAGACCAGTAATGTGTATTAGGAAAGTAAACAAGATTTTATTTTATTAGGAGGTGCCCACAATGTAGATGATTTCAGGTTTACTATCATTTTGGGGGAATCAGGCTCCCACAAAGACTGCTAAACCTGACCCATAAACATATAATGTAATCAACACACATTCCTGACAGCCTGAGCCCTTATCAAACTATACATTATATAGATGGAAAACACAAAAATATACACAAACTAACTGTAGACAGGTATTGAGAGGACAGGTCTGTAATTAAACAGCAACATGTTGTCAAAACATTTCAGCATCACGGCTTGAAACCCAAGAGACCGAATGTGTGAGTGTGTTTGTCCTGTCTCTGTCTGTCCTGGTGTGGTGCATTCAGACAGGTGTCAGTGTGTCCTCTCTTTCTCGCTTTCTTTCTGTCTGGATATTGACTGTCTATTGAAAGTGCAGCGAGCAGTAAATAATTTAGCCACTGTCTTCTCTGAGAATCAGGGCATACAAACAGCAAACATCAAAAGATGAGAGTGAGATAGCAATTTTAAGTCAGTTTTCTTTTGAAAAGTTCTATAGTTAACTCACTTTTTCTGTTGTTCACTAGTATCTAAATGAAACTCAAACTCCACTTGTCACTGTAAAAAAATATTTTTCGAAGTTGTAAATAGATCATAAACAGATTATTGCAGCATGTTTTAAAAGAGAATACTATTTCAGTCTTTTTAAAAATGGCAAATCTAATTCAGTGTGTTACTTGCCATTTCTTTGTAATTATTTGTGAAATTTACTAGCAATGTGTTTCAAGTGGTTTCCCCCTACACTTTAACATTATTTAAAACAAAGGTATACCAGGGTCATCCTGAAATTGTAATATGCTGGGGTGTGTCACTTTTGAGTATTTTTTATATATAAATGTAGAAATATGTGGCCCTGGACCACAAAACCAGTCATAAGTGTCAATTTTTCGAAATTTAGATTTATCTTATAAATAAGCTTCCCATTGATGTATGGTTTGTTAGGATAGGACAATATTTGGCCGAGATACAACTATTTGAAAATCTGGAATCTGAGGGTGCAAAACAATCTAAATATTGAGAAAATC
>NW_015538026.1:2569268-2597445 GCF_001515605.1 Sinocyclocheilus anshuiensis | reverse complement strand
CAAATGTTCTTAGCAATGCATATTACTAATCAAAAATTTAGTTTTGATATATTTACAGTAGGAAATTTACAAAATATCTTCATGGAACATGATCTTTACTTAATATCCTAATGATTTTTGGCATAAAAAAAAGAATAATTTTGACCCATACAATGTATTTTTGGCTATTGCTACAAATATACCCCAGCGACTTAAGACTGGTTTTGTGCTCCAGGGTCACATATTAGGAATTATATTGGTACTTATCAAAACTGATCCACTGGCTTTTCCCCCAATAAATAATAATAATAATAATTGTTTGTCAAAATATAAAAAAAAATGATTCCTTTAATTCTTTTTTTATTTGTGATTTTGTGCCCCAACAAACTGCATATTGTTCTTATATCTAACCAACCATAACCCAGAATCCAGTTAAACCAGTGCTATCTGTACATGTTGCTGCACCAAATTAAGTCATTTTCATATAATTCCTTTATATGTGAATCATGAGCTAAAACATTACAGTCATCGTGTGCAAATGAACATCACTATCAATGGGTGCAGTTCTTATATAGAATTCCCCCCTCTTGTGTTCTCCTATTACTAGAGAGCAGTCCTGGAAAAACAAAGCTTATTTTATGGTGAAAGGTGAGAGGAAGAGAAAAAAATAAGAGTTCAACACTTCCAGCACATTCGCTTTATGTCAAGAGGTTGGAAACCCAGTGACAGGGAGTCAATACCACCAGCTGTAAATAACTTTGCCATTTCCTCTTTCTACCTATCTCTTTCTTCCTTCATCTCTCTTGCTCTCTCTTCTCTCAACCTTCTTTTGAGAGATCCATTAACATGCGGGACAAAGAGCAGAATGTTCCTGTGGAATGTAATGATATTGAAGTGAGAGTCTGAAGCTAAAACTAGCAGCTCTTAAGGTTCATGAGGCCCAGGTGCGAACTAAAACTGTTCGGATTTGGCTCTTTACAGAGAAAACGAGACAAATGTGTGTCAAAACTCCTCATCCCGCTCGTCTTTTACTGATGTGTTTGGAGCAGAGGAAGGTTAATGTTTCCTTCTTGAAAATTCATGAGGAAAAAGGTCTGAAAGCAAAGCGTATTATCATCAGCTGGAAACTCAAAGTACTAGCCATTTCCATTGTCTTCAAACAAAAAAAGAAAAAAAAGTAATTGTCACGTTGCGCACACACACGAGGGACGAGGAGACGCTGGAGAATATGTTGACAGGACTTTATTTGCACCAAGGAACCAAGGGAGACGAACACAGGAAGACGTTTACAGGAAGACGTACAACAGCGGACAGAGAACTTGGGACTGGGAACACATTTTATACACACACACAGGAGGAGGGGATGACGAGACACACCTGGGAGCAATAAAACCAAGGGAAACACCTGGGACAAATGAAATAAACTAATCAGGACAGGAACAGGAAACTAACCAAATAAGGGCATGGGAAGGCACATGGGGAGCAGGACACACACAAAACATGGAACAGAGTCTGACAGTAATAAACAATATTACTGTCTCTCAGGTTTTTAATCTGCTTTAATCCTTTTTTATATTTTGTGAGCAGCTGCATCCAGGTGATATTTCTATGAAGCGATTTCAGTAGGCTCAGAATAGATTACTGCTGACATTTAATCGAAATGTGTTGGCTAATTCAGTCAAGGGGTTTAGAGAGCCCAGACGGGCCTGGCAGAGGACCAGATTTGCAAAGGACCGCTGAGCTTAGACGCGTCGGGACATTAAGAGAATCTGATAGAACCTGTCCTTATTAACCCAGCAGCTGAAAAGGAGCAGTGGAAGCTGTTTTCCAGGATTTTTATGAAAAAATCTGCTTGCCGAGCACTGTTGAATTATGGGTAAAAGCTTTCACAGTGATCTTCTGATTACACTGGAGATTAACAGTCTGAGAGTGGATTCGCTTTGATAAATCTGACCGGTGCTGAAGTGGTTTAGCCATAGGAGTTTATCTGCATAGGGCATGAACGCTCTGAATCTGAAAAGAGTTGAAAAGTTTTCATACAGATATGCGTGGCCTAAATTTAATCATCTTCATGTTTGAGGTTACAGTTTATTGTGCAAAACCGTCATAAATGCTGATTGTCGTTTTCATCTTTAGACACAAGTCATTATGTCATTATATATATATATATATATATATCATATCAAACACCGCTTTTCCACTGGGGCTGGTCCAAAGCTGGAACCGGTGCTAGGTCAAGACTGCCACTCGTTCAGGGAGCATCTACCAACCTGTGACCGGAATCGCATGTTATCTCTTGTGGAAGAAGAGCGTTGATCTCTTCTGCTGACCACTGCTGAACTGACATATTTAATTGTTGTTGTTAATGTTGTGAATTTACCTGAACTTTTTAAACATAGGCTTGTTAGAGATGCATCGGCGCCGCACAAACCGATCGGCATATGACATCAAAGTACCGCGAGAGCAATTCAAAATCATAAAGAGTCGTCTGCTCTCAAATTGCTCTCGTGGTACTTTGATTTCATATGCCGATCAGTCTGCGCAGCACCAATGCATCTCGAACAAGCCTCCTTTCAAACTGTGGTCTGTAGTGGAAACTCCGCCTACTGACATCGTAGTTTCCCGACCAGCAAGGTTTCGGGCTGGTTCAGAACCAGGATCTGGGTACTAGCCCAGGATTTTTTTGAGTGGAAAAGCGCAGCCCGGTTCCCAATTAGGCTCCGGCTCCGGCTCCAGCACCAGCCCCGGTGGAAAAGCGGTACTAGTCAGTGCAGCAAGAACCAACAGGCAGAAAAACATAATTGTAATATATCATAGGAAAACTATATCATAGAGAGGACCACTGTAGACCCTCATGACTGTTTGTCAAGGTCAGTAAGGGTGAGTTGCACCAACAAGGATTAATTTAAGCAAATAGAGCTAATCAACGATTTGTTGATCTGGGTTTTATTTTAAATCGAGTTGTGTTGCACCACTTAATTTTAAACACAGATTAACAAATCGGGGATTAGAATTCTAACCTGCGATTAAAACCTCCATCTATGATTAATTTTCTCCGCCATGATGGATTCGCCATTGCAATTAAACAGCAACAATGTTAATATTCATTCATTATCCTTCTTTGCTGACTACCAAACTCTCTTTCTGACATAAGTTGCTCTTGTCGATAAAGGAAATAAACTTGTAAAATATCTGCCATTTTAATAAACTAGAGAGACCATTATTCAGACGGCTGATCAAGCAAGCGATGAATACATTTAGGCAGTGCATACAGATTTCATAATCCTGGGAATATTTTTATAGTACCAATTAATGGAGTATATCTTATGACAAAACAACCGAGATAAGAGAAAGCAACTGGCATGATTCGCAAACCTCCGCTTGTGACAGTGGCGCCCTGTCCATTTGATCGCCGCCCAGCAGCATGCGCGGATCGGGCGTGGGAAACGAGAGGCCCGGCCGCTATCACTAGCGCTCACTTCATCATCACTGCTGCCGTTAAATGCTATACAGTATAGACCTATTTCTGTTTTCTTTTCTTTGTCTTACGCCGGGATGCACCGAGATGATTGACGTATTCACATCCCGGACTCGATAGCAGACGCAAGTTTACTATGGGTTACCAAGACCCTCACAATCTAGAACACCGGCTCAGTGCGCTTTAATCTTCATTTTTATTTGTAATAAACTCCTCTCCGAGACCTCACGACACACCCTCTGTTGTTTTCTTTGTTTAATCAGCCACATAATTGTAATTGTAGGTGCACTTTATTTCATTTAAACCTCCTCACCTGTAAATTTAAAATTAATCCCTAATTGAGATTTAAATCTGAGTTTAAAGTTATGGAGCAACAGGATTAAAGTTAATCTATTTTAAATATAAATTAAATCCAGGATCAAGATGATGGTTTAAATGTAAACCTGCTTATTTTTAAACAAGGTTTAAAGTTTGGTGCAACAGAATTACTAGATAAACCTTGATTTAATCTAGATTTAAGATTAATCCTTATTGGTGCAACCCACCCTGAAACTAACAAGATGTAGGAAAAATGTTATGAATAGTAACAGAGTGCAAGATGTGCTCACTGGCGCTACAAATACAAACCTGCATACAATATATATATAACACAGGTTAGTTCAGGTCAGCTTAAATACAGGTATATTTATATTTCTTAAAGTTTAATATGTCACCAAGTGTTTTCAAGGTGTAAGGAAAATGATTTATTACTGTGTACCAGATAGACAGTGAGGCATTAAATACAAAATAGCCAAGAAATGCGAGAAATAAACGAAACATGTCCTGTGCATTAAAAAAGAAAGAGAATATGTGAGAGACAGAGGGTGAGGGAAAGATGCTTGGATAACAGACTGGGACATGGACAAGAATCCTAACAGGAAGAGATGACAGATCCAACACAAGCCCAGAGTCCAAATGAATAAGCTCAGAATGAAATAGAAAACCTAAAGCAGAACAATTGTCTGTCTGCAGAATGTAAGACAGCACAGTCCAACAGGTTACAGTCTTTCTCTCTGTCTCTCTGTTGGAAGCCATGACCTTTCAGTTCCCAGTCTCTCTCTTTCTCTTTCTCTCTTTCTGTGAGCAGACTCCCACTTCTGAACCATTCATCAATCTTGCGGTTTGTTTTTTATTTTTTTTATTTTTCATTATCTGCTCCTGCATTTTAGCTCTTTGTTGCTGCTTTTTGTTTTTGTTTTATTGTTGTGCTCTGATTCTGTAATCCTCAGAGACATAATCTGTGTATGGCAATTCAAATTAAGTAGTTAATAAATTCTGTAACGGGGCTGACGAGACGTGAGACGTGTGGATCCATCTGCAGGCTTTATTAAAGAGACGTGGTAAACAGGCAGGGTCAAACAATGGCAAACAGGTATATGGCGGGCAAAACACAAGAATAGTCCCAGGGCTAGCGTAGGTCACCGATCGGCAGACAGAATCACAGGGGCGAGACGAGAGGGAAAAATCCAGGAAAACAGGCAAAGATCAGAAACCGCGGAAACAGGCAAGGCAAGGCAAAACAAGGAAAACACAGAGACTCGGAATGGGGTACGGGCTAAACAATACTCAGCAGAGAAAGGTGGTAAGAGTGGGTGTTATATAGTGAGTGAGGTGATTAGAAACAGCTGTGTGCAATGAGTGCAATCAGTGCAGTGTGCAAATCGTGCAAAGAATGATGGGATATGTAGTCCGGGGTGCTATGCAACAGTTTGTGTAGTGCGAGAGTCAATGTAATGGAAAGGGTGACCTCTGGTGGTGAATAAACGGAAGTCCATGGACCGAATTCGTGACAAATACAGTGTTCAAAAGAGATATTTAATGTATATAATATTTAATGTACAGTATATAATATTTAATTTCGTATAGTATTATTTTATATAAAAATGTATGATTTAGAATGATAATTTTAATGGTTTAATGATTGTTTTAGTCTTTTTGACAAATATTACTTTTTAAAAACTTAATTTCAGTTCATCTTAATGTCAGTAGGCCCAGATGAATCCTGAAATTGCACATTTATTGGCAACTGAACATAGTTAAATCAGTTATTCTGATGCAGGGCCATAGCTGGGGTTTGCGGGCCCCGGTGCAGGTTGTACCCGTGGGCCCTGTTTGAAATCGTGTAAATAGCACAATTAAATAAACAGAACAAACATACAAATTAAACAATGATTTAAGTTTTTTCAAGTTTGTAGGTGTCCCGGTACGGAAACTGAACAACCAACTGTAAAATAGCATTGGGTAGACTTCACTGTATAAATTAAATATAGATTCATTCTTGTTAAAACAAAAGTTATTCAATCAAGAGCAGTGAGTGATTTTCTCTCTTTTTTTCTTAGAATAACATTAAGGCAGGGGTGTCCAATCTTGCTCCTGAAGGGCCACTGTCCTGAAGAGTTTGGCTCCAACTCCAATAAAACACACCCGAACCAGCTAAACAAGGTCTTACTAGGCATACAAGAAACTTCCAGGCAGGTATGTTGAGGCAAGTTGGAGCTAAACTCTGCAGGACAGTGGCCCTCCAGGGCAGAGTTTGGACACCTCTGCATTAAGGACACTGACAGCAGCTAGTAAATTGGGCGCAATCACTTTAAGACAAAATGCAGCGGTCCAATATAATGATACACATCTGATTTCTTTCTCAATTGTTTACATTCACTTAAGACATAACCAACAGTTTTTCGAGGATACTCGCCAAGACGGGTATTTCGGCATAATTTTGTGTGTATTCATATGTTCAAGCGCAAGAAGATGCAAAACTCAGTGTTCACGAGCTGTGAGACGCGGCTCTATGCATGCACACTGTGCGCACAAAACACGTGTGGCTGCTGTGATAGTCGGTGTTGACGGTGTTACCGCTGTTAATCCGCAACACCGGTTACGTCACTTGCCCACCGTCGCACTTCCCCCCACGTCTTTTCGATTTGTTATAGTAATCAAATAATTTAATTCAGTTAGAGAACAGGCACTACAATTAAAAACTGAACGCGGCTGCTCAATGCAGAGTGCAGAAGGACAGTTGCATCACAGATCAGCAGCTGAAGTCAGATTTCATTTATCACATGAGGAGAGTGAGTCGAGCTGACCGACAAGAAGAGTGAGGTGAGAGAGTCAAGACGATGGCGAAAGATTTAGTTTTGAAACAAAATTCAAAAGTATGTGTTTGGAAATATTTTGGATTTTGAAAAGCCTGCTGGCTTTTGCTGTTTATCTAAGGTGCCTTTGTAAGTTTAAAATAAAAATTAATTTCTTATTTATTTGATTCCACAGTGTTTGCAGATTTTTACTTTATTTAAACTTTGTGTAAGTTATTTATTTAATATTAGGTCAATAGCATGATGTATTTTTATTCGGTTTGTTAATAAATGTTCTATGTTCATAGCTATGTTCTATGTTCATAGCTAAGTGAGTTTGTCGTTGTACCGTTTTGTTGTTGTCCATTCAAGCAATTGATGCAGAATTGCCGCTAATTCGAAAGTGAAAGTAAAATGCGCACTGGCATTTACAAGCTATTTAAAAGCGAAGAAAAGCCAGAAAAAGAGGGAAAACACCAACAAATCCCACCCCCTGCTGATACCGGTATTACCGGTGTTGTCACACGTCGATTAACCGGTGGGAAAATTTCTTTACCACGTCACAGCCCTAGTGTCTTTTTGCGCTTGAATGTTTAAATTGCCAAGTAGTGTTGTCACGGTACCAAAATTTCAGTATTCGGTACCAGCGTTAGCCACGCTTATGCTAACGATTAACTATTCTAATAACAGCGTTCATTTCAATCCGACATTCAAATTAAAATATTGAATAATATTCATAACAGAAGCGGTGTTTCCCCCAGACTTGCACTCTATTTGTGGTGGCATATATATGCAAAATCATTCTCTGCCAGCAGGAGGCGCTTGTAAAGCGGGAGAGATAGAGGTTTCCCCAGTAACGGCTATACACAAAGCAGTGCTCACTCAGCTCACAAACACTGCTCAGGCATTACAGGCAAGATGAAATGAAAATGACATCCATAATTTTCTGAAGACAGTGGTTTCCTTCAGAAATACAGTGATATAAAAACACCAGCACCAGGTTTCGACTTTGACACGTGCAGTGCTCATGTTTATTCAACGAAGTCAAAGCCTTTTGGAAAATCTATTTGTGGCGGTCAGTTTTGATATTGTGGCGGGCCGCCACAAATAAATCAATATATGGGAAACACTGATCTAAATGTTCAAAATTAAAATGAAACTTACCCGCTTGAACTCTTTCATTTGATCTGGGTGTCTTTAAAGTGTTTTGTTAGTTTGGTGTGTTTCCTCGTTTTGATGTCACCACGTATCAGTGCTTTTATGAAGAGAGCGCATCTGCGCACCTTTCAGATAGCGCATCAAGAACCGGGTTGACCGGGTACTCGGTACCACCGGTACTTAAAAAAAACCTGGTACCGTAACGTTTTCATTTTTTTAGTACCGACTTGGTACCGAAGTACCGGGTCTTTTGACAATACTATTGCCAAGGTGTATTTGTTCATTCAAGTGCAAGGAGACGTGAAAGAGAACTCAAATTGGTGTTTGCATGCTGTCTCTCTGTGTGCGCACCGAACACAGAGCGTGAGCAGGCTACTCGGTTGAGTTGTTTTGCGATCTTGTGCTTCAATGCTTTAAAATCTCTTGAATGATTACATTGGCAAGGCTTAAAAACACGTGAAAATGATAAGCTTTCATGACGACGCACAGCAGTGGCCCTTCAACTGTCCTGAGCGTCTTTCATGCTGGCCTGGGGCAGCCGGTTGAAATCGCCGGGGGCCTCCCACAGTCGTGGGCCCCTATAATCGTCACCACCTTTCTCCCCACTAGCAACAGGCCTACTCTGATGGTACACAGACAAACACATTCACATTCAGAGAATGCTCTCTTTCTCTTTCTAGCTCTCAGGCTGAGACTTTTTCAAGTCCAACGCTGCCTTATTTGTATGACTGTCAAACCACAGCACTGCAAAGCACTGTAGTGTAATCTATGAATTAAACAGCAGAAGTAATTTAATAAATAAAGTACATATAAATATATTTGCAAGCAAGAAAATAAATAACATTAAAGGAAGAAAAATTAGTATGTTTAGAGAACAAACTGTGAATGCACTCTTTGAGATTATGTATGCAGTGTGGATGTAGCATAAATCTTCACAAAGGGAATTTTTCTGTTTTGCATAGTTTAGAACTTTAGAACTGGTAAGTTTTAGAAAAGTTGCCTCCATTTAGTACATTTATGACTACTGGTACGTAAATCTTTATGAATACTTTAAGAATTCAAATTGATGCATGTTTGTGACTGTAATGCTGCAGGTAAGTTCAGTACTCGCACACAATCCCATACAGGACTCTCATTTATCAGTGACAGAGAAACCTTGCCCGAGAAAGAGAGCTTTTTAAGGAGCAAATGAATTTCTAAATGAAATCCAAATGGGACTAATAAAAGTGAAGTCATTTGCATTTTTTTGTAGGGTTGAATTTAGCATGTTTCACTCAGGTTTGATGTGACAGGACGTGATGTCACAAGATCACAACCCTAAAAAGGACAGAATGCTTGAGTATACCTGGGATACCATAGGAGCTTTTTGCAAAAAATACATCATGAAAGCTGTCCAATCTGGTTGTTACTTTATCTTTATGCCTTTTGTTCTACATCTTCAGGTTTGTTGTTAAAAATGACAATGTGAACACTAGGAAAGCCGGGACTGAATGTATCATTTACTTAATTTCTGGACCAAATAAACCAAGTGTAAACACACCCTCATTCACTGAATTCTGTGTGTTGTCACGGTGGTTTCAACTTTTCTTTAGCAGTAACACAGAAAAGAGTCAAATTAGACAAATGTGTAATGTGAAATGCAATATACACAATTAATGTAATTGTTTTATAAATACAACAAAATCAATTCTGTGAATTCAATATTCTGTGATCCTCAAAAGGACAGCATTTATACATTTCCATTTGTTTTAGACACTTTAAATACCTTGATACTGTACGTTTCAGTGTTTGTCCAAACTGCTAATAAAACACTTAACATGCAAATACCTATGCATACAAATGAGATCACGTTTCTCTTACAGACAAGTAAATAGGGTAATAGAGAGCAATATAAGGCTAATAGAGATTCTGAACTGTCTCCAGTTTCTTTTAAATAGTATCGCCACTATTACCTCCGCTCTCTTTGTCTAATGTACAGATGACTGTCTGTCTCTGTTTCCTTCTTTCTGACTGTTTCTGCCATGCATTTTGCATGAAAGTAAAGTAACCCTTGTTTGAGCTTCAAATTGAGCACTCAGCTCTTTCATCTCGATTAGACCGCACTGACTTTTCTTTTTCTGACCCTTTTTATTCATCCATATCTATCTCTCTCTCAATTTGGCTTTAACTCGGAGCTGTTCTGTGGCGTGTATGATTATTTTTTATTTTTAGTGCCGTACCACTCTAGTTATGTGTGTGGCTGTGCAGGAAATCATGGCCTATGGCTCAATATTAATTCAATATATGAAAACTTTCGAACGACCGTGCATTTTCCTGTTTTAGCTGTATGAATGGAGTGTGTGTGTGTGGGGGAGGACCAAAGCACAGAATCTGAACTGAAATAAATCACACACTGCTTACAGCTGCCAAAAACACACGATTGTGAATGTGAGCTCACATGCGCACACGCACGCTTATGGTGGAGGGTTTAAGTCAGGATAATCACTAGGGGAGAGAGAATTTCACAGTTTCGGTTTCTAGCCTGTTAGTGCTTTTCCGTTGGATTTTTATTCTTATTTGCAGTATCAAAAGGTTTACACTTTCTATTAGATCAGAAGATTACAGTAAAACACACCTTTCCTCAAGACATTACTTAAATTAGAGATACACGGAGCGTGAGAGAGCGGTGTACGTGTGAGAACTGCGTAAGAACACGCTTGTTAGAGATGTGAGAGTCTACAGGTGTAAAACAGGTGTGTGTGTTCTGAGCTTTGAAGGGGTGCGAGATCAGCCTGAAATATCAGCAAGATGTGTTCCAGCACAGATGACATCATTATTCTCAGTTTTGAAAGATATGAGTAACTGTGTGTGTGTGTATTCAGACAGGGAAAAAGGGAGACCCTGACAATCTTTTGTTCTTACCGCATGCATTATTGAGGATGCATAGATTTACTTTTCAATATACACTTGCTGCTTTACTGTTCTCGAAGGTTTACTGCAATCATTTTCCTAGAGCTTGTTAATATTTATATGTGCTGGTTCACATAGAGTAGTATTCTTCATTAGTGAGTGTTGTTAGTCTTGTACAACATGACTTGCATACCAACATACAAATGGAAACAGCTGCCAAGAACACAGAGTCATGTAGTAGCACCAGAAAGAAATTGGCCACTTAGGGCAATCAAAAAGTACAAATGTCATTGCACACTTTGTATTTTTTAAAAGGGTACTTATTATGGAATTCATATACGATAATAGAATATATTTGTGAACTGAATGTAATGTTTTTGGACATGTAATTGCATGTTAATTTTAGTTTATGACCCACTTAAGTAGGACTTACTGTAAGTACATCTTCATCAACGTAATTACATAGCTACTTTTGTGGTTTTGGTAAAATATGGTTAAAGTGCACTGCCGAATGTACAAACAAGCATTTATGGTAACTAAAATACACTTTAATGTTGTTTCTATTGAAACTTGCATGTCATATTTTATATATATTGAAACTGCAGATATGTAATGATGCAGTTAGTACATTTAAAATATATTAACTTCCAGTAATATCATGTAATATCCATGTAATATCAAATAACACACTACAGTTAAAAGTATAATCAACTACTTTTATAGTACATGTGCTTTAGTATGTTAGTCAACACATTAAAGGGGTCATATGATGCGATTTCAAGTTTTCCTTTCTCTTTGGAGTGTTACAAGCTCTTAGTGCATAAAGAAGATCTATAAAGTTGCAAAGACTAAAGTCTCAAATCCAAAGAGACATTCTTTATAAAAGTTAAGAGTCAACCACGCCTACCTAAAACGGCTCGTTCTAACATGCCCCCACATATCGACGTCACGATGTGGGAAGATTTGCATAACGCCGCCCAAATGTTCACGCAAAGAAAGAAGGCGTAACTTTTATTCTCGCTGTAGTATTGTTGTTGCTGCCGCCGCTATGTCGTGAAGGCGCTGTGTTTCGTTGTGAAAGCGAAACTACTTTGTTTGGCCTTCCAAAAGAGGACGATATCCGCTTCGTCATGCCTGGAGCTGATCCGTGCAACTTCGCGCTGTGGATCGCCGGATTGGCGACCAGCCCGGGTCACCACACTTTGAAACTTAAACCGCATAAACACATTTCATTACACCAAATACACAAAATAATGTTCTTTTTAGCAACATCATATGACCCCTTTAAAACAACTTTTTTTAAATAAAAAATATTCAGGGATCTTTTAAATGGTTTTAATAAAGTAAACCTTTTAATTTGACATTATTACAAAGTGCACTTTTTAAAAGTGTACTGAAGTATCATATTTTATCAATATTATTTAAATAATATTATCTACAAGTACTTCTTTTTCACAAAGGATTAGTTACCAATATCATTTCATATACGTTTTTTTTTAGATTTTAAATAAAACCAGTTCATTATATGTTATTATGTTGTGTTACTTTGTGTTGTGTAGACATCCACCAGCTGGTTTAAAAAGTGGCTAAGAAAGTTAGTTCTGAGAAAAGGTGTAGAATAATTTGTTTGCAGATGCCATTTTGTATTTCGTTATGTATTGTAATGAAATTCATACATTTTAAATTGGACTTGAGTGCCTGAAAGTGTCCAAACACTTTTTGAGGCCACTGGAAATCACATCAATGGCCCTGCGGTATGCCAGTACCACATACTCTCCAACAAAGAGGCTGTGCAGTGCAATAACCTGTTGAATCTTTGGTTAACATCCCAGACTTCAAAATCAAGTTACAACTAAACAGCACCCATGAGAAGTTTCCCAAAAATATTAAAATGGCTCTGGGAAAGAACAGAGTGGAGATGATGATGACTCTTCTGATGGCAGTAAATGGCTGATGGATTTGTTTTACAGACATCTGTTCAGTTCAAGTCTCAAGTATGACTCTCTGGCCAGAGGATGATTCAGCACGAAAGAATATGTGAACAAAACCCACACTGTCGAGGATCTTTCTACTTTCAGGTTCAGCTCAGGGAAAGCACATGAAATGATGGGTTCAAACATTTTCTCTCTGTTTGCTTCCTGTTCTGAATGAAACCACCACACAATGTGAGAGCGGCACTTACCTGGATGGAGGTTCAGATGACACGCAGCATAGAAAGAATACAGAGACAGTGAGGTTTCATCCTGTGAATGAAAGCAAGTGCTCAGTAAAGTTTTAGAACTCATTCTTTTGACGAGGGACCACTTTTCTAGGTTGATGAACGTCTGGTTATGCGTTTCTCTTAAAACTGCTTTGCTAGTTTTTGGTTTACTAGTTTTTGACATATGGCAATCACACTATTTATGCTGACATGCCTAATATATTTTTTGACAGTTTAATATTATTTCTGCCCTCTGTTGATGCATTTCGTTTTAAAACAGGAAGTTTGGGCAGGGCTTGTCCCATGATGCTTCCCAATTCGTCTATTTATACTTTGCCCTAACAATATGAATTATTACATGCAATATTAGTGCATGGATCTGCACTTCGAAACTCCACCAGAAATAGAAGACCATCTGAGTATCTTTGGGATACTCATTTCAACATACTATCATTTGGGACACAGTCATTTTAATCTCAGATTCTATTTAGGGCGGATAGCATGTGAACTGGGACGCAAGGCCTTTTTTTGGCTTTAGTTACATCACAGCCATCAACCGTCATTTTCTAGTCAGTTGCAGGTGGTATGAGGGACATTGTCATTTTAGCATTTGATTGGATTTATTTTTTATTAATTATTTACAAGTAAAAACATTTTAAAGTGGTCATGAACTGCCTCTTTTATTTTGTGCTGTTCTCTATGATCCACTTATAATGTTAAGATTTTTACATCAAAGATATAATCATTTAGAAGTAATAGGCTATTTTCTGTCCTTTTAAAATGCATAAATACTTCTTTTTTCTTATCAAACGATCTGTAGTAACAGACAAAGTAACAGTGACCACGTAATAAAAACAGTGCAGTGCATCACATGTGGTGCGACATTACTGTCGAATCCAATATAGTCGACTCGGCACAGCATCGGCTTTTACTTTCAATCTTTCTGAAAATTCTTCATTGAATTGTGCCTTGTTTGTAAACGAATTCGCAGTAAAATGAAGTGAACAAAGGACCAAGTTCTTACTGACGCGGTCAGTAAGAAAAATAAAGTTAATCCAATCTTTCCTAATGTTGGGATTAGAAGGAAGTCAATGCAATGTGTTTTTCTACAACTTGGCACTGTACAGCATCTTGTTGTCTTCAGAGCCATCTTTATTGTTTGGTTTCTGCATAGACCTGTGTTTTCCTCTCTCGTTATTTACACTACTTGCGTAAATCGGTGGGCGGGGCTAAACAGGCAATGATGATCTTTTGCGGAGGCGGGGTTTTGCCAAACTATTATGTCATAAAGTGGCACATTCCACAACTTGTCGTTTTGGCAGATTGGCTTCAATATAAGCTGTTTTTAGACACAAGAAAGTATTGAGTTCTGAAACTTACAGGATGTTTTCATAGTACAATGACCTTTTATATGTCAAAAGATCAAGGGAATTTTTCTCAGTTCATTACCCCTTTAAGTGTTTATAACAAAATTTGTTCAAGTCAGGTCTTTCAGGTGGTCTTTAGTTTATTCGCTCCATAGACGTCTGTTTTAAGTGCAGTTAAGGTACAGAAGAATTGTTATTTTTTTATGGACTGAGAGAGTCAAAATGATTTTACAAATTGAATTACAGAGCTTAACTTGTATATAACCTGCACTATTTCTTTAAATCCAGAAAGTATGTGCTCATCCCACACATACCTCTGATCCCCACTGTTACATAACTTACACTGGACTTATCCCACATTACAGCACACACACACACACACACACACACACAAGTTTGTATTAGCAATGCAAACACAAGCTGATTTTTAAAACATCTTCAGAAAAAGACCGGGACAAAAAGCAGAGAGGTTCAGAAGGTCTGAGTATGTGATTATGGCAGTTTGTTGTCTGGTTGACTAAACTCCAGAGAATTCACTTCAGCATAACTGACTTGACTTTTTCTAATGAAAGATAAATGAACACAAACTTTTCCCCTAATTCTACGTATCCATTATATCACCAATTCTGTGAATATTTGTAAAAGCCTGGCAAGAAATGAAAGATAAAATTCAGCCATATCACTTCTTGTCTCTTCTAAGCTTTTATCAGAACTGGAAAGCCTCTAACGTGCCAGAGTGGATTTTGCGTAAGACTTAAGAGTTTTACCCTGTTTGACCCTTTAAAATCCATGTCTTTTGTATCAAAATAAAATCTAGGATTAGTTGCAAGCAGTGTATGCTAACTTGCAGATTACTCAAACCATAAACTGTCCATTTCAGTAATAAAATGAAAGTATTCAGCCACGTCATGCAAAGATTATTGTCAGACCCACCAAAAACAGAATGCTACAGGCAGAACTACAAAAATTTTTATCTACTAAAATTTGAGACACTGATGACATAATTAAGCAAGACAAAATCTTCAGAGAGTATAATTATTGTATTGTATTTTTTTTTTAAATTAAATTAAATTAAATTAAATTATATTATATTTTTAACATAATTAACATACATAAATATGTTTTATTTGCAAATTTATCCAATTCTTAAATATACTTGCAGGATTGTGCTTGCATACATAATGTGATTCAGATAGTAAACAAATATTATTAAGCATGACACTGCCTACAATTTAATTTTTACTGATATTATATTATACATTTCTATAATACATAGCTCTATAATAATTAAAAGCTTGCAGTATTGTTTCTCTTTTATGCACATTAGGAAGGATCATTAAAATCCGAATAATGTTTCATGAAAGAAAATACAGCTTGGTCTTTATGTATTCACACTTGAGATTGTCCTCTGGGGCACTTGAGAGACTTAAGAGGGCATGACAACATTTCCAGTAAGTGAATTCAGGGAGCAGCTGATACTCACTGGCTTTTATAGTGCATTCTGGGAGTTTCTAGAAAGGCTGACTCCCTGGGCAGTGCACTTACCACTGGACTAGGGAGTTGATTGAGACACAACCCACATCTTGAAACACCTCTGTTACGAACGTCAACAGCGCCGATAGCACTCATACATCACAGAGACGTCTATCTGATGTGTGTTTTTTTCTGGGAGATGTTATTTTTAGAACATGTGCTCATCTGCAATACGTCACCACGACACTCCCAGTTGATGTGAGAATGGCGTAGAGCAGATGTTTACACGGTGTTAATGAATCAGAATGTGTGTGAGTTTTCTGTTTTGACACAATTATGACACAAAAACTAGAACTCAGTGCATCTCTGTATGTGTACATACTAAACAGGAACACAGAATGCCATGTCTCAAATACAATGCAGCGACTGAATGCGTCTGATTCCATGTTAATGTTAACAGCCTTGCCAGACATAACTATATTTGAAGTGGAAATAGGATGAGATACAGTTATCTTTGCATTGAGCATGAGGGCAATACAATTCCAGCTTGTACCATTTCCTGAACCCATCTTCTCCCATGGGCCTGCTGCTAGTGAATATGAAGCATTGTATGTGCTGATCTCTGTCAGGCTGCGATAATAGTCCGTCTATCAGGATACATTTCAAGCCTCATTTTAAAGATGCATATCTAGTAATGATGCTTGGAGGTAAATATACAATAGGTCAGAAGTATTAGCAAAGCACTCCTCCCTTTTTCCTGAGCAGAAAGAGAGAGGTATATAAAGGGAAAGTGGGCTAGCTGTGTGCTATTTTTAGCTTCCCCTATCATTAGCATGTTCTTAACTCTCAAAGAGTATGATTCTGAAATAAATATCCTCAAAACCTTACCAGCTCCCTCTGGAGATCATATACTTCACAGAAAAAGAAAAAAGATCTCGGTTAAATTCCACAGCACATTGTGATTTTTTTTCCCCCTCCTCTTTTTCTGATTGTCGCTTGTCAGATTGTACGATATGACCTGAGTGAGATCACGGGTAATAGCCAAAGTAGATTATAGCACATCAACGCTCTTTTGTGTCAGACTATACAATATACATCTCAGGGCCTTGGTCACGATTGACACCGTTGGCTGGGCGATCAATTGTGTCACATAGCAGACAGCCTAATTTACACAAATTGAAATTGAAATGGTACCATGCGAATCCAAGCAAGCCTTGGCTCTAATGTTTTGCTCTAAAAAGAAAACAAAACGTCAGTGTCTGGGACAAAGAGGACGTTTATGGTCTGCTGATTTTTCTGACTGAACTCAAGGACATTTGGATAACATGATCAATATGTGAAAGCACTGTAAGGTGCATGTAGGATGGACGAGCTAGTATATCATGTCTCTTTCTCACGTTATTAATTTCTGTGCAGCCTGTGCAGTTAAATGCTCATCTGCACTTTAGCTACTGCCTGTCAATAAAATCATTTGAATGTGCATTATGCTTTTCATTAACAATCATCATTCATCAGTTCTTCTGCAGTGATAAAGAAAGACAGGTTCTGTTGCAGATCAAGACCTGTATTATGAATAATGACTTAGTGTGACAGTGAGAGGTTTGAAGTTTGGAAGTTCAGTGGAGTCAGTGATTGTTGCAACACTGAGAACAGAGATGCTCTATGTTTGATAACTCCAGTCTTCAGTGTCTCTAAAAAAAATATTTTTTAGCACTGTAAATGTCTTTACTGTCACTTTTGATCAATTGATGGCATCCCTGCCATGTAGAAGCATTAAACTGTTTCTTTAAAAACATCTTACTGACCCCAAACCTTTGAAAAGTACCGAATATAAAATAAAAATGTATAAATATAGAAATATTATTTATAAAAAAAGAAAGAAAAAAAAAGAAAGAAAGATATATATTGACAAAATAACCTGTCATCAATCAACCGCTTTCATGTGCTACAGGACACAGGAATAATTTGACAGTCTGTAGCTGAATCCATGTTAAGCAGCTTTTACTGATGCTAATGTGTCCTGAATGGCTGCTTAACTCATTGATTCAACTTCATGCACCATCAATTTGCACAGTATGTTGCTAAATATGTAGCTTTACATTTAGATTGAACCTTTCTATTTAATATTTAAAGTTTAAATTAAACTTTTAGGTTTTTGTCCTTATAACCTACCTTTTGAAGGTGTAGGTAATACTCTAAGAGCATAAAATATGACATTTCAAAATCGCATATTTTTAACATTTGTTCCACTAAATCTGGCAAAATTCAGAAATTTGTTTGCAGGGCAATCCATCTTTCATGTCTTATACGTGAGCTGCACACCTTAGTAGAACAGAATAACACACTGACTGAAAATAAAACACCTTTTTGCTGTTTGTTTCCCCCTCTGGCAGTACTATTTTTCAAAGTCAAATGTCCATATTTCTATTACTATTGACTCTTGTTTATGTTTCTACTTTTTTCCTTTTGTACCTGTTTTGTTGTGCCAAAGGTCAAAATGTAGCTTGACAGTATGTCAGAAATGACTGAATGCCGCTGGCTAATTAATCTAAATTGTGTAACTCAATTATAGACTTATAACCAAAATGAAATCATATGTAGTCTCTTCTCTGGGGTGTCTGGAATGAGCAAACTATGGCCTTGACATCTGAGTTAATGTCAAAACCAAATGTGATTCGTTATAATCTGTCAAGTGCACCATCAGACAGCACAGCGTCTGACATTGAAACAGCCGGAGTTGAGCCAGAGTTGCCTTGAGCAGAATGAATTTACCATAATCTAATAAGAAAGTTATTACATTTCCTTACAACATAAATCACTGTTAGAAACAGCAGTATCAACATCCCCGCAAACACACACAGGCAGAGGAAATCATCATCTATGGAGAGAACGTGAGCCCCTCTGTGAATCTCTGCTATACAAATGAGAAAGAAACAGCATAATGTTACAACTGTGCAAACATGCACTGGCTGAGGAACATCAACAGAGCAAGAATAAATGAGATTTCATTTCTAATAACAGCATTAACTAATATGAGTACAACTTTATTGAGCTCCTAGAAGAGAGATCAGTCTGTAGCAGGACACACTGTTAAAGGGGCAATGGGGTGGGGAACCTGTGCTTCTCAAGAAGGGAGAGTCAAAGACATGCAGTACAAATACCTTTTTCAATATGACCGACCTCCTTTCCAGGATTGTGCACCATTTAGAACTGAATTAAAGGGATAGTTACCTGAAAATGAAAATCCTGTCATCATTTACTCACCATCATGTCATTCCAAAGCTGTATAACATTCGTTCTTCTGTGGAACATAGAAGATATTTTGAGAAATTTCTCATTGTCATTGACTCAAATTGACTTAAAATGGAGGTCAATGTTAACCACAGCTGTTTGGTTTAAAACATTCTTCAAAATATCTCATTTTTGGTCCACAGAAGAAAATCAAACATGTTTGGAACAACATGAGGGTGAATAAATGATGACCGAATTTTCATTTTTGTTTGAACCACTGCTTCAGGAATGCCTGATTTAACTTAAAGTTAAATTTGTGAATTTGAATTGAATTCAGATAGTAAATAGGCTGAATTGTTCAAATTAAAACATTTATAGAAGTAAAATGAAATGAAATTCAAAGAAATGTTTTCATAATGAATTACCCATGCATATATGGGGTATTATTTTTTTTTTAAATAGTCGATTTGTATTTAATTATTATTGATTTATTTATTTAAAATAATTGTTTATATGCACACACACACACACACACACTTACATAATACAAACATATATATTTTTATGGAAAAAAATAACATTTTGTGGTACTGTATGGCCAACTAATCAACAGAATAATTGTTTTAACAGTATTGAGTTTAGTTTACAGAAACATGTATAATTTGAGAAAAAATAACATGTTCTATTGAGAATAAGTAGACATGATTAGTCATAATGTATTTATTCATTAAAATTCCTCTGTGTAACTGTGTTGAATATCTTTGAATTCTAATTCAGTAAATTCTGCTTCGTATCATTCAGTTCATATTCTCTTGAACTGAATTCTAACTTCAAAAACTTTAAACTGAAAGGGAGCCAATTCTTAGCCTCTGAATTTAGCCCAGCCCTGCTTCTTTTCAAAGATATCAGTCGGCCAGAAAATCATATTATACCTTCAATAATGTACATCAGGTTGGGAGATGCATAATAGAAAGAGAGAAAGCACTTGTGATGTTTCTGAGGTTTCCATGGTAGCCATCTAAAAAGTGTCATCTAGAACTCACATTGTTTGGGTGCATTATGCGCGTCCCCTTTGTGTTTATGTATTTGCGCCATGCATGTGCGATGATATTTGAGAGAGAGTGTAAGGTAATGAGTAAACAGTAGGAAAGATGAACGGAGAAATGAGGGATAAAGAGTTCGCAGCAAGGGTAATAAGAAGAAGAGATGAGAAAGGGATGAAGGAAGAGAATCCCGCAAACAGATGGATAAAAAGAGACAGTGTCATTGCTCTGGATCTGCGGGCGGCGTGACATGTCTCTTCATAATGCTGGAGCACAAAGACAGGAAAACGGGGGCTGACCCTGGATCAGTGCTTCAAGACGTACTCCAGCTGTATGATCCCTGCAGCTGTCTGGCGGTCAGGGTTAATGTGCGCTCTATAAATAAGCAGCGTTTGGCATTTGATCAACATCTTTTCTCAGAGGTATGTGATCTCGGCAGGGCTCCAGTCATTACGAGACCACAGACAGACGCGCACAAAGACAGGTACATGCTCGCAATCCACACACACACACACACACACACACACACACACACACACACGCACACTCTCTCTCCTCACCTCTCGGAGAGCACGACAAATGACCAAAGCTCCTCTGGGAACGCCTGTTGCTAGGACATGAGAGATTACCAAGCAATCAGATTTACAAAATGACATAATAGCTTTATTGCAGAGAAAAAACATAAAAAGGAGATGGCGAGAGCAGGAGAGTGAGAGGAAAAAAATGACAATTTGTCTGTCTTGAGGGAGATGTGCTATTATGAGAAGATGTAATGCATGAGATGGATCTCCGTCAGAGCTTGTAAACCCACAGGATGACAATCATACCTCACACATCCTCTCCAGTGCCACGAGTTTAGGCACCTCTGAGCAGCTCTAGGCCTCCACACGATTACTAAAGGATCAGCGGAGGCCCTTTAGGGAGCTTCAGTTCTTACTCATTTCTTGGGATCAGAAGAAATAATCCCTGATGCATAAACAGTCTGACTGAACCCAGATAGCTGGACAGTGCCACACTTACACCAACACAGGAGTGACAATGCAAGCTCTATAAGCAGCCATAGGAAATAAATATAAGGAAGTCATAAAGAAACCAGCTTAAAACAAATGTAAAAACCAACTTTAAAAAAAGTCACTTGGGAGCAACTACTGTTTCATTTCAAATGCCAGAGGGATAGCTTTAAAGGGACGGTTCATCCAAAAATGAAAATTTATTTACATTCCCACAAGTTGTTCTAAACCTGTATGACTTTCTTTTTTCTCAAAACTCGAAACATTTTAAAGACATGTACTTTATCATGAAAGCTTGAAAGCTTAAAAAAAGCATAAATGTATCATATAAGTAATTCATACATCTTGTGCACTATATTTCATTTGTTATTCACTGAACATTTGTACTTCCACCTATAGCTTCCCTTTTCAATGAGAGACTAATTTATTTTGATTCAGATCTTTTCAACGAATCAGTTGTTTCACAAATTGGTCTGAAAATCAGGCTGATCCAGCTCTCAAGTTCAGCTCAAGGTTGACAGCTGTTAACAGTTCACTGCACTCTAAAACATGCTGGGTTATTTTTCCTATACCCAACTGCTGGGTTAAGCCTGTTGGGCCATATGCTGGGTTGTTTTTTTTCCAGTGCTGGGTAGTTTTTGTGTTACCCAGCTGTTGGGTTAGTGGCTGGGTCAGTCTCACTGACCGCTGAAACTATACACCTCTCCCCATCCCTCAGACGAAACAACCCAGTATAATATTGTAAACTATGCTGCATTCACTCAAATAAATTCAATTTGTCTTATGTTTTTGTCCATGGGTTTTCTTCAATATTAATAAATGTTCATTTTTTTATTATTGCTGTTGCCTCTAGTAATTCTAATTTCCAGCCCATTTTAAGCCAGCAATATAGTAATTTTTAAACAATAGTTGAGTTAAATAAAACAACCCAGCATGCTGTTAAAAAACATTTAACCAAACCAGCTGGGTCAAAATAACCCAGCATGTGTTCTGTCCAATATTTACCCAGCGCTGGGTTGCCAAATAACCCAGCAATGGTTGTTTTTAACCCAGCAGTTTTAAGTGTGGAGTGTGGAAGGGACATTTTCAGAAGTTATATAAATGATTTTTTATAGAAGTAAACTCTAAAGTTTTTACGAAGTTAGTCTGAAAAAAAACCCCCATCACAGACATTTTAATGGTTGTGTTTACAGTATTGAGCATAGTTTTCAGAAACTAATAAATTGAGAAAAATATACTCCACCATAATTAAACATAATTAGTCATAATGTTAATTTTATCAATGAAGAATGATATTTCATAATTCATTGACTTGAATTAAATGTTATTCTGTTTCTCACACAAAACTATCATCTGACTTCAGAAGACTTGGAATATAACACAAGTTGTATGGACCAATTTTATGAAGGCCTTCGTGTCCTTTTTAAAGCTTAAAATCTCCAATCCCCAATAAATATATTTGAGATAGGTTTGAAATGACATTGGGTGAGTAACTGATGACATGGTTTCATTTTTGAGTAAACTATTCTTTTAAATTTAGAACTGAATTTCAAAACTTGCAAAAGACTTCCAAAAATTCCAAAAGTTCCAAAAATTAAATCAAAAGAAAGTGGTAGTAAAATTAATAAAATCAAAAAGAAAATAATATAAAACACCATAAACTGTTACATAACTATTTTTTTTTTAATAATCTAAAAGATAAAAAAAACTTAGCACTCACTCAAGCAGATTCATGATATCTAAAATCTTATAAATGTCAAAAAGATTGTTGCCCTGAAAGGTTCTGGCTGTTTTTTTCTCATCTGTTTTGTCTAATTTCATTCGCTGTTTGACTAACATTATTTCTTTTGCTGTTTGATTAACATTATTAGCATAAGAAATGCACAGATCCGTGATACTGATGTACATTCGTTCTTTATACTGTTTACCTTCACTTACACTCTAAAAAATCCTGGGTTATTTTTTTAACCCAAATGCTGGGTTGAGCCTTTTGGGTAATTTTTTGGGGTTATTTTTTCAGTGTTTGTGTAGTTTTTGTGTTACCCAGCTCCTGGGTCAAATGTAACAACCCAGTGTTTGGGTTGTTTTGCAGCTCCTGGGTCAGACATAACCCAATGTTTGGGTAGTTTTTTTGTTACTCAGATCCTGGGTCAGACGTAACCCAGCGGTTGAGTTATTTATCGCGGGGATTTTGCATCTTCTCTTCACGAGAGAGCAGTTCTAAGCGCCATCGAATTGATGCATTCTTCGGTAAAATACAGGTTTGTGTACATTTTATTTTATCTATAAAATCGTTACTGTACTGTATATCTTTCAATTTTATGCAGAGCAACATACAGGCGCGCGGTGTGAATCACCTTTAACGAGTGTCTGCGGTCATTTCGCGTGATGGAAAAGCCTGATGCTTTGCATAAATAAATGATTTTATTCATAAACATAAAGAATATAATACTTTGGATGTTAAAACATGTCCTCAGAGCTGTTTATTGTTTGTTTATTGGCAGGTTATGGAGTCACAGCATGTTTTGGCTAGAGTGTAACGCAGGGCAGCGGTCCGTTAGCAGTTCCCCGCCGAACATGACTCCAGCTCGGGCACGAGAACCAGCGCCGTTACAATGGAAAAAGAATAACAGAGGCTGGTCGATTACATGTGAATTACTTCTGTTTAATGTTGATTTTTTCTTCTAATGTTTGTTAAACGAGTTTAAATATTACCACTAAATATTGTAGAAACTTAATTTGCTGTAAAGTTGCTTTGCAACGATTTGTATCGTGAAAAGCGCTATACAAATAAACTTGAATTGAATTGAATTGAATAAAGGAAAATAAAGGAAGTTATCATGCAAACCAGTGGTTGTGTGGAGTATTTTAGAAAGGTGTAGAGGATTTAAGTTAATCTGTAAACATTATTTAATGTATGAAGTAAAAAAAATAAACTAGTAATATAGTAAAAAGGAATAAACCCATTAGCTGGGTTAAATCAACACATTATGCTGGGTTAAATAAACAACCCAGTTTGCTGGGTAAATTTAACCCAAGATGGGTTCTGTCATATTTACCCAGCCCTTTGGTTAATAACAACCCAAATTGGGTTGTTTTTAACCCAGTGTTTTTTAGAGTGTAAGACGTAACCAACTGTGCTTAGGAGGATACTTGTCAAGACAGCCATTCTGACATAATTTTGTGTTTATTTGCACAAGACGCGAAAGAGAACTCAATTTGGTATTCACCTGCTGTCTGAGAGACAGCTTTCTGTGTGTGTGCGTACAGAAGTGATTTATCACAGCACGTGAGTAGCCTACCGCATTGAGATCTCGTTCGTGCCGTCTTGCGCTTGAATGACTTAAAATCACTTTAATGTTAAAACTGACAAGATTTAAAACACGTGAGAAGCAGCACTGGCCCGATCGTTCAGACAGGTATGGGGGGCTGAAGCCCATCTGCATTTTGTGACCGCAGTCTAAAACGGGTCTAGAACCGCCCCTGGTATAGCATGCGTAATTATACTGAAACATAAATATATAACCAGCTTACCTGATTCAGTGTGATGGCTGAGCCTGTTTCTGAGAGCACAACATGCCAATCCATGGTTGGATTCCCCACAAGGCTAACCGTAAATCATCTTTCACTGTCAATAAGCGTGAGCGATACGCGCTACAACTCCGCTCAGTCAACTGATCAGCAGTGGGACTAATCAGACTGCCCCCTAGTGAATGGCTAAAGATCTGCTAGCTCATATTCATAATTACTCGAGTGTATGCCTCTGAATTAACAGGTTCTCGCGCCCCCCTTAACAGGTGCTAGTCCCACAGGTTAAAAAACCCCTGCTCTAAATCATATGAGGAAAGGTAAATCTTGAGAAACAGGCATTTGTGAGAGTGCCTGTCTGGGGGTGATATTTAACAGCATTTTAAATCATCAGACTAGAATAAGTGCTGTGGCCTGACTACAAATGGCCATCTTCCAAATCACTAAATCAAGGACGAAATTTACTTGTTACTCATACAGCAAAAAAAAAGAAATACTGAACTTCAGTGAACTAAAAGCATCTGACTCAGTGTGTTATAATGGATTGTACTGTAAACACATTCAAGCATGTGTTTATGTATTTAATATATTCAGACTAAAATTGTGGAGTTCTGAACAGTCATTCTCTAGTAAACCTAATGAATCAAGACGATCAACTCTAACAAAGTGGTTAGTCAAGTATAACAGAATGTGTATTTAGAACATTTTCTTCACATTTCTGTATTTGATGGCATGTTACATTGAAAATAAGTTGTTTATTTTAGCCATGCTGCAATTACTTATGCTGTGTATGCATTTACTTGGCTATAGTTTAGGGACAAAAATGCTGAAAAAAACAAACAAAACAAAAAACCTTTATTATATATTTTTTTATAATTTGTCAAATTTACTAGCAATTTCTGAATGAAAAGTTTTTTTTTCAGTGTATATGTGTAAGTAATATAACAATTAGCCTTATATAAGACCGCTATTTCAATAACAATTTTAATATAATTATATATTTATTTAATGCTAATATATATTTGTAATAATGTATATTTTTATTTAATAATTGTATATTATATATGTATTTTTTAATTCTTAGTTTTATTATAATAATTGGCTTTAAGCGTTCACAAACAAAATCTAAGGTATGTCCTTGTCTAAGTAAACTTGTGTGGCAAATCAAATCCCAAAGTGCCTTAGCCCGGAATTATACAAGTTATAACTATGTTTTTTACAATACTGTTTTTCTAGTGTGACTGTGTTAAAATGGTAGAATACAACACCCTGCTTTAACACCTACTGTATCTCGTCTGATAAAACATTGAATCTGTTGCTTGGCAACCAAAAGGCAGAGCATGCAATATACGAAATGAGGGGGAGATAAATAATCTGAAAGCAGTTAAACACAAAAGGGGACACAAAACAAGTGTACACACATGTACACACACACATATACAGGCGCTAAAGTTCATGTGGAGTAAGCAGGCGCAATAGTAGACAGAGAGGGACTAGATAAACAGAGAAAGATGAGAGATGATGGGCGGGAGCAGAGAGATGAAGAGATGGCACTAAGCTTGCTGTGCCCTTTAAATCTGAAAGGTACATCAAAATATCAGAGACCTGATGGAAAAAGAGGGATAGATAAAAAAAAGTGTGTGTGTATGCAGGCACTCATCGTGATCTTTCAGGCCCCTATAATCTGTGGTGTTCTTCATAATCATGATAAGAGGACATGACCTCACCGGACTGCAAATGGTGCAGAAATGCAACAAATCCTACTAGTTAGTGTGTTTACTGGATCTAACAACTTCTTTGACATAACAATTGCGAGTATGATGTTGCTTTTGACAGCTTAATAAGCAAGAATATTGAGAAACTTATATATTTTTTTAAGACAAAATATTGTCAGTTAAAGGTGCTGTATGCAATTTTGTTTAATGTAGTACAGCATAAAAACACCATACTATGTTTGCAGATATTTATGAATCATTCTAATTTCACATACTTCTTTCTCCAAAAATAATATAACAGCTAGTTTTTCTACTTTGAAATGGTTGTTTCGTGTCAGAATGTCTGTTTGTTTTGGTCCGTATGATTCCGGCCACTGCCAGTTTTACCCAATAGTATTTGCAACTCCCCAGGTTGCCAGTTGGTAGAAAACACAGCGTATTGCAGCCATGGAAGCCAGCAAACAAACTGCGTCAGAGATCACAGATTCTGCCCGACCTAAAAAGCCTCGGCATCAATCTAAAAAGCTCTATGACCAGAGGAATATTAAAACACCTAAATCAATCATGTAATCAAACAGTCATCATGTTGTCATTGTCATGGGACCCACCAATCCTATCCCATGGCCTCATGGGATAATAAAATATATCCAGCAGATTAACACTTTAGAATCTCACTAGAAGTAGTAAGTTAATTTGCGCCTACTATTTCTTTTTTTTTTTGAATACCGTGAATTCACTTTTCACAAACTGTTTTTCACCTGCTGTATAGAAGGAAGTATGCGATTTCAGATGCAGCCAAAGTAGTGTTTTTTCATTCCTGAGTAAATTTTTTTAAATGAATCAGTTGAGTGAATGATTTAATTATTCACTCATAAAGACCGCTACTTATTTTGTTCTTGAATGAATCTGCATTTTTAAACAAATCTGTTTAATTAATGAATTCATCTTCATAAACTAAACCTGTGTACTCTTTAAAGTTTAGCTGAGTCATCCAATCAGATTAGATCTGACCAGAACAAGAAAGTGCTTTTCAGTTTTATAAGCAATGTGCATCAGACGGACTGTAGGTGGTCTGTAGGTGTTGAGTCTATAACTAGTCATAGTTGGGATATGATGTCCATGCACGTTGGTACTGCTGTGTGATCCTTGGCTGCATATATAGCTATATTTATAATATTTCTAAATAATAACATTTCTAAATGTGTGGCAGTGGCTGAGCCACATTAATTTAGCACACATGCATATAATCCCTTGAGATAAGCGCAATCTGGCATCAGGAAATAACACCAGCCATTTGTGTCCAAACAAAGAAATCATTATGTGACTCTTGTAACTAATAGCTCCACTCAGTGAATGATGCCATCAGAGAGAAAACCAACACAAACAACCATAACCTCTGACTTGAGCCATACGGTATTGCAGTCAATGTCTGAGCTAATGTGCAGTAGAGGATAAAATGCCATGTTTGTGTTTGTCTTGTTGAATCGACATAAACTGAAATGAAAGGCAGTTCAGTCGTTTATGCTCACAGCATGAAACAGAGGTGAAGTGGTTTGAATGAGGGCACAAAAAGCCCATGCCACCCCGCCATGAGGAGTCTCAACACAGGCGTCAGGCGTTCAGGCTTCGCTGACCACACAAACCACAGGACATAGCAAAAGCTCATGCATAAAACAAGATGTGGCTCTGTGTGCATGTGTGTGCCTCTGTGTAGAGGAAGACTGGGGGAAGATGTGAAAGGAACGCGACAAAATTATAGTTTTATTATTTTTATTTTTTAAGATTTCAGCTCTATCTATCTATCTATCTATCTATCTATCTATCTATCTATCTATCTATCTATCTATCTATCTATCTATCTATCTATCTATCTATCTATCTATCTATCTATCTATCTATCTATCTATCTATCTATCTATCTATCTATCTATCATCTGTCTATCTGTCTGTCTGTCTGTCTGTCTGCATGTATGTGTGTACACATATATATATA
>NW_015538026.1:2561538-2568988 GCF_001515605.1 Sinocyclocheilus anshuiensis | reverse complement strand
GTGTGGTGTTTATAATTTTGTTCAGTGTATATATATATATATATATATATATATATATACATATATGTCATATATGTGTGTATATATATACATACATATGATATATGTAAATTTTAGATATATAATTTTGAGAGGCAGATTTCTTTGAAGAATCAGAGGGAGGAATGGCTAAAAGAAACTCACCTGAAACTTAGTGATCAAGGACATTTCCTGTGTCTGTGTCTTTTATTTTCTGTGTGTATGTGCTGTACATGTTGAAGAATTGACAATAAAGCAGACTTGTCTTGACTTGACTTGACTTGACTTTATGTCTGAAACTACTTCAGACTCATAAAGTTGGAAAAACTGTTTTTATTTCATATTTCCCTTCAACTTTGATGGTTGGAATGTGGAATAATAATGACTGTTCTTCTGTTTCTGTCAAGAAGAACATTTTTATTTATTAATTTATTATTTTGTTGTCTCTCTCTCTCTCTCTCTCTCTATATATATATATTTAATAATTAGCTCCTTTTCCTGTCTGAGTAACACTTTGGAATGGGATTTATAATAATACTTTGGATCAGGATAGTTCATTATTATTATTATTATTATTATTTTATATTCATATTTAAAAAAATGTAAATCACTCATCTAGCCCCCAATGATTCAACTTGTTCTTTGACATGACACAGCTATTAATGTATGTATCTCTGTGTATATATATATATATATATATATATGCTTTCTTTAAACTTTAAGTCATAGGAGACATTCTAATATGTGTAATGAATTAGTTTAAACCTTGTCCTTTCTCTTTGCATGGAGTACAACTTAACTTGTTAAAACTTGTAAAAAAGTGGGACAGCTTACCCCACACTCCCCCGTGTATGTGTGATCTGATAGCCTCAGTGTGTTTGTCATGTGGAGGCAAGATTGAGGTCAAAAGTCAGCTCTCCCTCATTAACCTTTGTCGACTTGTGAGGCATTTTGGGACACAGTTGTGTGGGTGTGTTTCTGGAGTATTGTTAACCTTTTTTCACATTGGCAGCTCAGACAAGATAAACACAAGCGCCAATAACACTCTCCTCACCTGGACCCTTTGTTCTTACAGCGCTCTGTTCTACAAAGCTTCAACAGCTTGATTCAAAGTAGTTAGAACTTTGTTAAGTCCTTTGTAACTGTGTTAGCTCAGCGTCTGTAAATATTTAAGTGCTAATTAGGTGCTAATTAATGGCAAACATCTGCTAAAAATACCTGTAGATCCGGCACTGACATTGTCAGAAATGCAGAAAAGAACTTTTCACAGTAAAACACAGAAGCAGAACTAAAGGCTGTCGTCTGCACATTACTTCAGTAGTTTAGGGCATTGAAGGCCTAGCATTAGCGTGTAAGTGCTACCCCAATGGCACATTAGCTGGATGTGCTCCAGTCCACTCTTGATTTCTCATTACTCCCTAATGCAGGGGGCGGGACTCGGTGATCCAGTAATAAATTAGTCGTGTCCACTCCGGGGTGGCTGCCGGGTGGTTGGGCATGGCGCCAGACACTGTGGCATCAGACGGTGATGGTGCTTTATAGTCACCAGCAGAAGCTGCTCAGTGTGAGAGCATTTCTTCGCTGTTGTACATGTCAGTCTGAACATAAGGGTCCAGATTGTGCAAACACATGCTGCTGAGTGGCAGAGCGCTCTTCCCTGCAGGTCCTGTGGTGGTGACCACAAGACAACAACACACAGGTAAAGACGACGATTCTTTTCTGGAACCCTATCTGTTTCTGACCTCATTTACCACCCCAAACAGACACGCACATTCACAAACAACATATTTTATCCTGTGTATTTGTGTTATGGTCATAATATTTACTACTTTCAGATATTCTTTCATATCCGAGTAGGACTGCACAACTAGTATTATTAGCATTCATAAAATAAATAACTAAATAAATAGAAATGACTGCACAATCAATCAATCAATCAATCAATCAATCAATCAATCAATCAATCAATCAATCAATCAATCAATCAATCAATCAATCAATCAATCAATCAATCGCACAATCAATCAATCAATCAATCAATCAATCAATCAATCAATCAATCAATCAATCGCTGCTCAATTATGACAGAAAACTAATAATAAATAATTACAAATACTTTGAAATATGTATTGTATGTGGTATTTTGATTATTCTATCCTATTTTTATGAAAGAAGCAATTTTACGTGACTGTTTGAGCCCTGCAGAAAGTCATAAATGTTTGGATCAAAATAAGGATGAGAAAATTATGACAGAATATTAATTGGATGAACTCTCAATTTAAGGTGGCTCAAAGGTGCCGACTGTTCAGTTAAGCAGATTGGTCATGGCATCTTTTGAAACTCTGAGGGTAGGACTGCACAATAACTCTTATTATTAATAATTTAAAAAGTTTATAATAGCAGCACTAGTATTATTATTGTAATTCTTATTTAAACAATTAAATAAAAATAAATAAAAAGGCTGATTGATTATAACATAAAAAATAATTACAATTAAATTATATAAAAACATACATACTGTATTTCATATGGTATTTTTAGAACCCCATCCCATTGTTATTAATGAAGCAATTTTTGAGCCTTGCAGTTCATCTCTCAGTTCAGCAATCTTTCAAAAGCTCCCATTCTAATCGGTGAAGCTGTCTATAGTTCACAGTAAATGCCATATTTACACTGTTTCATTACCTGGTTGATAATGGCAGTGTTTTAGTTTTGTTGCGTCACTTGTCATGTCTATTGGGTGTTACGCTGTCTACATTGTGCATTGAGCAGTGCGGCAGCTGGCGAATCCACAGGTGACATTTCTTCAGCACTGCTGTTTGTGTCACGGAGTTTGTCACTGAGAAAGGATGTGAAATATAAAGCATCTGTGGATCAGTCTCACTCATTTGTCTTTAGTGGTAGACC
This sequence comes from Sinocyclocheilus anshuiensis, assembly GCF_001515605.1. Taxonomy (NCBI): domain Eukaryota; kingdom Metazoa; phylum Chordata; class Actinopteri; order Cypriniformes; family Cyprinidae; genus Sinocyclocheilus; species Sinocyclocheilus anshuiensis. The sequence goes on along the minus strand of NW_015538026.1, from coordinate 2,566,063 downwards.
TAAAATTAGTTCAGAAGCTTCAGGTTGGTCCATGCATTCATGCACACAAACCGACATGCTTATGATTATTATGGTTACTTTGATCAACTGCTGCTACAAAAACATGAAAACAGAACATTTTGATGGAGAAGAGGAAGTAACCTTAATATAAGATATAAAGAGCACCCTCCAATCAGACATTTTTGTTTCTACAAGTCGAATTTCCTAGACCCCGAACTGACCTTAGCTGACAGGATCAGTACTTAATATTATAAATAGATATCCTTAACAGCTCATTTCACTAACATGGATTAACTTAATGCTCATCTCAAAGACATTAAACTCATTGTACATTTTTATAGCAAGAGAGAGAGAGATGGCATTTGCTTTATGAATCACAGTATACCAGAGGATATACGCTTCCAGGATTTTAGCCTTGGGGGGGCTCAGCCCCACTTACATCTTTAAGATGTGGTGCAGAGGAACATGGTGCTTTTTGTGCAAAACAGACCGAAATTTACATTATTATTCTACATTCTTGAAAAAAAAAAGAACAAAATGAGGGTGATAAAATGGCAGAATATTCATTTTTGGATAAACTATCCATTTAATACGGATTATAAGTGTAGGAAAGCTCTGATCTGTATGGATTGAAAAGGATGATGTCCCCTCTAGAATAGCTACACTCTTACAAATAAAGGTTCCAAAAGGGGGTTTTCACAGTGATGCCATAAAAGAACCATTTTGGGTTCCCCAAAGTACCTTTCAGTCAACAGTTCTTAAAATAACTTTTTTCTTAGTGTGAAGAACATTTTAAAGAACGTTTACCACAAAAAAAACAAAAAACAAAAAAAACATTGTGCAATAGAAAAAGCTTCATGGATGATAAAGGTTCATGGAACTATAGATGCCAAGGAAGAACCTTTATTTTTATAAGTGTAGACTGAAGTATGCAATCAAAACTGTCATCATGTTTGGTTATTATTATTTTGATCTCAAGACTAGCTACAGATATTTATTTGAACACAAACACACACATGATCTGATCATATTTCTGTCTGTCCTCTCGTCATGTCCTCACTCTCCCCAGGCTGGGATTCTGAGTAATTACCCGCATTGTTTAGTAATTAATCAGAGCGTCCAGTGACGAGTGACATCAGCTTGAGCTTCTGGAGCCCTAAAGGGATTTTTCTCTCTTTGTTTCTGTTGCATTTCTCTAAATGTGTCCTCAAATATTCTAACCACGATGCTTGTACAGTAAGAGCAGAGAACTGTGCTGAAGATGTATCAGTTTATGTTCTTTTAGGGAGAAACAGACTGAAAGAATAGAGTGGTCCCCAGCGGTGGTGTGCGTGTGTGTGTGTGTGCAAGAGGGTAGATGTCATTAGCCCGAGTGGAGAGCTTGTCTCTATCTATTTTTAATGAAGGCCAAGGCAAGCTTGTCTCTGTTAATAGAGAATTAAAGATGATCAGTCCAACACATGAAACGCCTCTGTTGCAGCACAGCTTGAAGCTTGCCGCTTGAACCCTCTTCCTTCATGTGTTTAATGACTGGACTGACTTGCATAGATGCACTGAAGATGGGAAGCCTAGCTTTTCTTTGTGAAAGACCCAGTAGGCTTAATGAAAAATAATAGTTATGACTGAAATGCGTATCTTTATCTTCTCATAATGGTGGAACAGTAGTTCAGCTCCACTCGGCAGCATCTCATAACGCTAAGCCTCACCTAACATCTAAAGCTCAGCAAGCTCTTGGGTCTCTCATCACAGAACTTCATTCAGCTCCAGCCGTCTCCAGAACTCACGCCGTTATAACAAATGGCATCATGGCAGAACATATACGTGTACAGTTCCTACAAAGCGATACATCCTTCCAAATAGCAACTCTGAAGGGAGTCAGTGAATTAGGAACACAATCCGCAGTCTTCTGGAACTCGCTACACCATCACCAGAATAGAAAATAGAAAGAGTAGAATAGAAAGAAGGATAAAGAGGATTTTACAGTGTCCTCTGTCCTCATGTTTGTTTACTGCGAGCACATGCAGTACATGTGCTTCAGGATAAAGCATGGAAATTCTCTTATTTATTGATACCATTCAAAAGTTGAAAAGTTTCTCATGCTCACCAAGGCTGCATTTATTTGATCAAAATATATATATATAAAAAAATTGTTATTGCGATTTAAAATTGCTGTTTTCTGTTTTAACATGTTTTAAAATGTAATTTATTTCTGTGATGACAAACCGGAATTTTCAGCAGACATTACTTCAGTTTTCAGTGGCACATGATTCTTCAGAAATCATTCTAATATCCTGATCAATATTGAAAACTGCCTAATATTTTTGTGGGAACTCTATAAACAGAAAGCTCAAAAGAACAGCATTTATTTTAATTGTTTTGTTACAATGTAAAAGTATTTTCTGTCACTTTTGATTAATTTAATGCATCCTTCTTTTGTATTCTGCAGAAGATAAAAAGTCATACTGTTAATAATTTGCAAACAAAAACTAAAATAAAAACAAACACACACACACACACACACACACACACACACACACACACACACACACACACACACACACAGAGTACCTAGAGTCTCTGCTCTTGCTCAAGGCAGTCCTAAGATGAACTGGGTCATGTTCTAGTCCCAAAGAGCAAAACTGGGATGAAGTGACAAAAGCAGAGAAGTAATTGCTGCCCATAACTTTAAAAAGGCTTCAGGATTCCCACCGAGTACCCCCAGCCACTAACAAACAGCCAGTGAGCAGTAGGAATGAGCAGATCGACCTCTAAGTATTAATGCTGATATCATCACATTATTTTGTTTTATTGATTTAGGATGAGAATGAACACTTCAAAATAAGGTTTAAATTCTTTAAGAGTAATGCAAGTAGGTGGCATGAAAATAAGTGATATGTCTCATCCCTAGAAGGCATCATGGGCTGCTGCTATACATATGGGGCCACCTAAACATTCCATCACAGCTGAGTGTCCTCTGTTGAAGACATAGTGCCTCAAACACAGCCTCTAAACATATCAACCTCGTGACATCAGCTCCCCAGAACCTCATTTCCTTCCATCTGTTCCTCTCTGACCCCCGATTCCTCCCGGTTTGACTGTGTTGTTCTGTGTGACACTCTGTGATCCTTCCAAGCCCGTTATTACAATCAGTGGGATTCAAATCTATTCATGCTGTTTCACACAGCAGTTGACCTCACTGTCTTTGACTATTTTTCTCTATCTCCCTACCCATCTCCTTTTTTGATCAAGTCAGTGAACCATCTGTCTTAGTCTTTCCTGCCAAACGCTTGCTGTGCTGTATGAACCTGTACACAGTCATTTAGGTCAGTATTAACCTTTAGGGCCTTTGGACTCAGCCTGCGCTCACAGTAGCCAGATTCTTAAGTACTGATTCTAAATATAGTATCCCTTGGAAGGTCAGTCTTAAAGAGGAATTTTCAAGAGAAGAAGCTTGGATTCAATTGAGTTAATCAACAATTAAGTGAAACAGTGCTGATGATAAATAGCTAAAGGTAGAGATGCTTTTGCAGTAGTAAAATAGTGCTTTTCCTGTAATTAATGTTTTTTTTCAATAAGTCAATAATTGAGTGCTTAGGTGTAATCGAGCTGTTTTTCTTTATATTGTATATACTTCTTAAGAAATTGTTAAGGTTAGGTTATAGATAGGAGAGCGATTAGTGACTCAAAAATATCTATATAATGGTTTATTGTAACAAACTGTTACTTACTTAAAAATTTTTTCTGCTTGTTTCTTTTTATGTTGTTGGAAATGGCTATATTTAGGTTTAAGGAAAAATGTATGTATAAAATGGTAAACATGTAACTATATAAATATATTTATTATATAGAAGATTTGTAAATATTTTATGTTTCAGTATCTGTAAATGTAATGCTTATCTTTTAGATTATGTCAGTAAATCTGTATTGTACATTTGCATCTACCCAAATGTACAAAAATCACAAGTAATGTACAAGTAACTATGTCAAATAAATGTTTTGTTAAATGGTGCTTTTTTCCCCACTATGTTTTCTCTTTATGTAAACTGGATGATTTTCAGTTTTATTAGTTCAGCCCTAATTTAGAAAATCCTCATATCTGATAAATACTCTGCTGATTCTTTTAAGTCAACATAAAACATTGTTATCATTCCATTTAATTTCTGCAATGTGATGAATTTCCAAGTGAATATTAAATGGAGAAAAAATGGCAGGGTTTGATTTTATCAAGTGTAAATGGAATTGAGTCAGATGTAATTATGCCCTGAAACAACCAGTTTAGACCAGGCTAGCTGACCAAGACACTGAGGCTTAAAGGGGTCATATGATGCGATTTCAAGTTTTCCTTTCTCTTTGGAGTGTTACAAGTTGTTCGTGAATAGATAAGATCCCTGAAGTTGCAAAGACTAAAGTCTCAAAACCAAAGAGATATTCTTTATCAAAGTTAAGACTCTGCCACCCCCCCCTAAAACGGCTCGTTCTAACACGCCCCCACATATCTACCTCACTATGTGGAAATATGTGCGTA
>NW_015538026.1:2560469-2561187 GCF_001515605.1 Sinocyclocheilus anshuiensis | reverse complement strand
CATGTCAACATATTCTGTTACACCAAATACACAAAATAATGATCTTTAAAAAAGCATCATATGACCCCTTTAAGGCAAGCTTGGCAAGCTACAGTTTTCAACTAAACTTTCCCGACACTGCAGTCGAGACATTTTTTTTTTGCCTGTAGCTTGATGAGTGCTTTTACTAATGATATTAGACTAGTTTTGCTGTTTCCCAGCTAATGGGTTAGGATTAGGGAAGAAAGATCTATTCTTTACTCAGTGGTGATGCCCTGCACGGTGTTCAGTGATGGTGAAATCCTGGACTGGCTTCTATCATCCTCTCTATGTCTCTTTGTCTAACTCTCAGGCCAGTGATCTTAAGGAGAAAGGGTGGAGTCTAATTTTATTTTATAGAATAACTAACATAGGCTCAATGGAAAGACATCCATCTACATTTCTGCAAAATTCCAAGAATGTATCTAGACATATAGGTCAGTGCAGTTTCCAGCTGAAATGAACACTAGAGGCAGTAAAACACCAACAAATGTTATTTATTTTCACACAAATGATGATTTCAGGGGCAGATTATTGATTAATAAAGACTTTCACAGATTTTGTTGCACAATGCTATTTTATGACCTCAAAACAGTTTCAGAATGCATGATTTATAAACTGCATCACATAACCAGCTCAGCTTTTTTTTTTTTTTGGACATAGTAAACTTGCTTGGTAGCAATGCATGAGTCCCGTGAAA
>NW_015538026.1:2555765-2560174 GCF_001515605.1 Sinocyclocheilus anshuiensis | reverse complement strand
GGTGGGGGGGGGGGATATTGTCATTAGGGGTGTCCCCGACTACAGATTTTCATAGTTTAATCGGAATTTTCGAATCTTGCCGATATACGACTTATAGTCGAATCATATGTTTGGGGGCGGGGCAAAATACATTACCAAGAGTCAAGTCAGACATTCGACAGCCATAATTACGTTAACACACAGGAAAAATGTGTAACGTACGCCTCACAGATACAAACGGGGTAAATAATGTTTTATGTTTTGATTAAAAGATAGTTAACATTAAACGTCAGCGAAACCCTAAGAATTGACTTTTTTACAATAGTGCTCTCATTATAACGTCATGTATATGACAGTAGTTATCAGTGCCGATCCTAGACTTCTGGAAGCCCTACGCAAAACTGGGCGGTGGAGTGGGGTATGAGTGGTTATGAACGAATGAATGAAACGCATTTGTCTGTGTTTCACTCCGTCTCGAATCGCGCTCGCGGAAATTGCTTGAGAAAGTGTCTCTTCCGCGGCTCAGTACGCTTTCAACTCATTTTTTAGTCTCGAGCAAGACTGTACGACATTCACATTACATGATTTGACTGATTTTTACGTAGAAAGAGCGACAGCGCACCGCATTAAAATAAATTATCATTCATGTTTTCATAACCGCTGGCCAAATTCAAAAACGAAACTAAAATTAAATCATCTTTGAGAGCAAGAGGGCCCCCTAGTGTTTCGGGGGCCCTACGCAGCTTGCGTATTTTGCGTATAGGGAGGATCGGCTCTGGTAGTTATTAATGTTCTGCATTTCTGTTTTGAGCTGCGCGCGCTGAAGATGACCAGTAGAATGAAGCAGCAGGTTTTTAATCAATGGGATTTAACTCATCATTTATCTCATATAGAATACGCTCTGTTATTTATACACCATAACGTTAGTATTACGACTTATAGGCTACCTGCAAAAAGGGCCCGAATGCACATGAATTAACGTGTCTGTGCGGCTCTGAATGAACCAGTAGTTCTATGTGAAATCAGACATTTGAGCACCCACATATAGCCAAAATGGCATGATCATAACACCCAGCGAATATTCGACTGTGAGATTGGTATTCGAATCAGGCTCCTCCTATCGAAGCATAGAATCATCGACTATTCGGGGTCACCCCTAATTGTCATATTCATCTGTTTCATCCGTTCATGTGCTTCAGGTGAAACTGAACACATTTTTAGCACCACTCACTAGACATTTTACTTTGAAAGCGTCACGAAACATGCAAGAAGCAACATAATGTCATTTTTCAGAAATGTCGCCACAGGCACGTTGGGTTGAAAATAACACTTATTTCACTGGGACAACGCAATGTAAGCTCGATAAATCTACTGCATTTAATACAGCAATTTCTGATGCAGTTAGTATAAGTCTTTGCAGATACTGTACCTCTGCCAGGTGCTTCATTGTTGGAGGAGGCTAGCTGACTTCACCAGGCTGATTCTCATCATTCTGACTCTCTCTCTCTTTTTGTCAGGTTGTAGTAGATGAGAACCCATTAAAGATGCATGCTTAGGGAAATTGAAAAGTCAGACTTTAGTGCATAAAAATTAGGCTCTATTATTTGGCTGTAAAGAAGCACAAAAGACTATCAGAAGGCAAAATGCTGCAATGAGGTGCATTTTCAACATCTTTCCTAAGAAAGATTGTGTCATCTTCACAATCAAAAACACTGAATGATTCTGATGAGGCAAATCAAGTTCAGGCCTAATTTTCATGTGAATGACGTAATATGATAGAACATGAATATTTTCTTATAGATCTAATGTCTACATATAGTAGGAGGAAAAATTGTTAACTGGATTTCTGCTTTAATTATTTATAAGCATACTCTGTGCTTGCACATACTTACAGTAGCAGTTTTATTGTTACTTTATTTAACTTCAGTGTTCCTCATCTTGGTACATATTTTGGTTTTAGTGGTTTACTTTAGTAGTTTATGTCTTTCATTTTGGTAGACCACAAATATATCAGTGAATCTGTGTTATTTTAGTATTTATATACTATTATAATATTAATATTTTTATTTAGCTTTTATTTTTATATTTTCAGATTTCATTTTAATTTTAGTTTTAGTGATTTGTCATGCACTTTTATTTTTATTAGTTTTTTAAATATATTTAAAAAATTTCTGTTTTAGTTTAATAATTTTTTTACTACAACTTTTTTATTTCAGTTGGTTGACCAGGCAACATTTCTAATTGTAATAGTTTTTGTATTTAAGCTTTTCAAACAATATTTATATTTTAGTTTATTTCAGCTTTATTTCAATTAACAAAACATTTTTAATATAACTTTGATCAGTTCTTCACAAAATTGTTATTGTATTACTTGTAATATAGTGCTTGAGTAGTATTGACTACTTTTATGACACTTTTATGATGCTTTTTTATTATTTTTGGAGCTTGATGGCCCTGGTCACCATTAACTTTCATTATATGGAAGACAGGAGCATGAACATCCTATTAAACAGCTCAAACTAGTAAAACAAGACACTTCATCAACATTATTATGTTGAACAAAACTGTATCAAATTTTCCTACATGTTTTTGCAATTAAAAAATTACTAATTAAATAATAATAATACTAAAAAAAACGAAGTGCAGAACTAAGAATTGCATAGGAAAAATACTCCAGTTTTTGTGTTTTCAATCAGTGCTGAATAATATGTCATGGTCTGAGCTAACAGGAACGGTGTGTGTGCGTGTGTGTGTGTGTGCATAACTTGTCATCTTTGCCACTTGCTTGTTTCTCCTCTATCTGGAGATGACTTACAAGAGTGGAGCAGTAACTCTCAGACAGCCACAGTTGAGCTGATCGCTCTGCTCCATTATGGTTGACTGTACATACGAATACCTGCTCCAAACTTTACAAATGTTTGAGTACCTGAATATAAAAGCAGAAGGCTGTGTGGCATCAAATCAGATCACGAAGCCCATGGGTGTTCAGCCAGTCAGAGCACTGGGAAATGAAGGTGTTTGACCAATCAAAGCGCAGGAGCCTCAGCGTACCCGACCAATTCGCCAGAGCTTGATAGGAGTATTACACCACTCTGTGAACCATATATCAGGCACTGAATAATGCAAACCCTGCCCATTCCAATGAAAGAAGCAAAGGCAGAAAAACGAGTCCCCTCTGTCCGTTTTCTCAGCGAGGGAGAGAGAGAAAAATGAGAGTGAATGACAGGATAATCCATCATTATGATTGTGCTGGTGACAGTATGACAAAGTCATGAATGTAAGGATGTTTCTCCTGTCTGATGAAATATGCAGAGGATTATGTAGCGATATAACATTCGCACTGTATTTGCAGGACGTTTGTACAGCTGATGTAATTAAAAAGAAATCCTGCCTCAAAAATTACGATGATACTTCCAGCACCACAAATTACACCACTGACTGATATTTAGTATTCATATTAAAAATGTTTCTAATTGAATATGAATGAGAGGTTACGCACATGCACCGACAGCAGTGTACTTTCACTGCGTCTGCGCTGAGTCTTTAACACACATTAAGACAATAAAGAGACAAAGAGAGAGAGACACTGTGAGGGAGAGAGCGAACAGAGATCTAACAGGACAATACAGGTGTCTAAATGAGGAAAAGAGAAATAGGCCAGGACAAATCAATACTGGGAAAGAGGCAAGATGGTTTTAGCTCAGAGTGGAGGACAGGCCAGTGCTCGGACAGATGGGTTCAATATAAAAATCGACTATTGTATTCAATTTCTAGGCATACTCCATTGGGGTGAATAAACTAGGGATGCACTGATATTAAAAATCTGACCAATAAGCCATTTTTTTTTCATGTTATGGCCAATAACTGATAAATGGCCAATATGAAAACTCTATAATAATGTTTCAAAATTTAAATGAAACTAAATCAATAAAATCATTTTAAATGCTACAAGTGAATTTAGGCATTGCGATATTCAATATTAGGTGCTATTTATTTCCGTGTTGTTACCAATAACTGATAAATGGCAGATATTAAATTCTATAATTTTAATTAAAAAATGACACACTAAAAAAAAAATCAATCAATTTAATTGCTACAAGTGAATTTAGGCATTGATACATTCAAAACTAAAAATCTGATGGATAAGCCAATAATTATTTTCATTTCATGGCCAATAACTGATAAATGGCTGATCTTAAAATTCTATATTATTTTGTCAAAAATAATTCGCAAATACCTATAATAATTGTCGAAAATAAAAAAATGAAAACCAAAAACTAAGATCAATCATTTAAATGCTACAAGTCAATTTGAGCATTGCTATACTGTACAGTATTATGTATATATATTATGTATAAATATATTTTTTAATACAGTTTTAAATCTCATATCATTTTAACCAGGGGTGCCCAAACTCGGTCCTGGAGGGC
>NW_015538026.1:2553352-2555755 GCF_001515605.1 Sinocyclocheilus anshuiensis | reverse complement strand
TAGGTGGTTCAGGTGTGTTTGATTAGGGTTGGAGCTAAACTCTGCAGGCCCTCCAGGACCGAGTTTGGGCACCCCTGATTTTAACAGTGTCAATAAATTAAGAGTGTTTTTAAAGATTAACTTTAAGTGAGCGTTAGATGATGGCAAAAGTCATCATAATGTAGAAATAGTGGAAAATGAGCATGAAGAATTGAATATTACATATGATATCAGTATGCAGTGCGGTGCGGTATTATTTTATTTGGCGCCTGCAATACAGCTTCACCAGGTGCTAAATCCCCTGAAATAGAATTTCCCTCATATTCTCTGTGTTTTATCTGAGTCTGCATATATTTGCAGTGATTCTGTGTGGTGTGTGTGTGGTGGCTGGGTGAGAAGGTGATGGACAGAAGGTTGAGCAGATCGAATCTTCAGGACTGATGGAAGCAGCATGTGACCTTTAACCTCGGCTGCGTGTGAAGCCTGAGGGTGCCACGCTATTTTTGGCATCAGAAGAAAAATCATTTTGAGCGATAGCATGTGAGCATGTGTGTAAAAGACAGATAGAGAAACAGCAAGATGAAGATAGAGACAAAAAAGAGAAAAAGGGACTTCCAACCTACTTGGATCTCATCTAATGTGTGTGACTGTGAGAGTGAAAGACAGATGAGAATGAAATAGAGTTTCGGCAAGAGAAAAAATGTGAACGTGATGCAGTGAGTAGTCCATAAAAGACTTAAAAAAGAAAAAAAAAAGATACATTCAAGATAATGAAATTAGCCTGATAAGACTAGGTTCAATTGTAAGCGTGCACTGGAGAGTCACCATAAAACTAATTAAAAAATGCAAAGATGATTTGATGACCATTTTTATGCTGCAGGTGACTGTTTTATCTCTCAGGAATATTAGTAATAGTAAGGTCCCACAGGAAAATCAGGAGATTTTTCATCACCGCCTTGATCAAGGTCTTTTTATCTATTATTTATTTAATATAAAACAAGGCAACAATGGGGAGGAAAAAAACAACAACAACAACAGAGCCTCCAGTCCCCACTGCACAATTATTGTACCCTATAATGTAAATGTATAAATGTATCTTGAACAAAGAGTTTTTTCTTTAGAGATTTAAACATTAGTAGTCAGTAAACTCTACTTTCCTTTAAAAAAATAAAATAATTAAAATAAAAGACACAAATACACTGCATAAGTAATGTGGACTACTTTCAGATACTTTTATGGTGCTTTTACATCCTTTTGAAGCTTAAAAGCCTCAGTTAAAAGCCCCATTTATTGCAACTACACTTAATTGTAACTTATCACTTAACTTTGACCAAACATGGCCAGATAATTTATTACAACCAAAATAAGAGGGCTGAAATAATTATGACATGTTCATAACAACCTTCTATTTAGAATACTAAAAAACTGTTTGTGTATGTGTTTATACAAGCAAGTGTATGTGTATTTTAGTCCTAGAGCCTGTCAGTGCTGCCCTCACTTTGCCATGTTTAATAGAGAGCAGTGAGATGATAGTATAAAACAGCTATCCTCTTAGTGAAAGTATCTGTCAACACACACACACACACACACACACGGTCCTCTTTGCTGTGACTTCTGCAATGTTATCACAGACCCATTCTAATTAAATACCGACAGCCGGGTTTGGATTACCCGAACTTTCTCTCTCTTAGATACACACAGGCAGGAAGAGATGAAAAAAGAGAGAGGGAGCAATAGAGAGAGCAAGGAACAGACAGAGAGATGAGTGGGGTTGGGTGCATTGAGTTTATTCTTTGCTTCTCTGTGTTGCCGCACCTTTCATTCTCTCTCTCTCTCTCTCTCTCTCTCTCTCTCACACACACACACACACACACACACACACACACAGACAGTTGGTTTATAGTAAATGTGTAAGAGTGATGCGTGACTGCATGTAGACGAGTGGAATTATTTTATGAAGTGTTGTGAATGTGTGTTCAGTGTTTAAATGATCTATTATGAGAGAGCTGTACATGATGGGTTTGATAGGGATAGGGATCCAAAAATGGAAAATTCAGTCATCATTTACTCATCCTCATGTCGTTCCAAACCTGTATGGAACACAAAAGAAGATGTTCTGAAGAATGATTTTGTCCATACAATAGAAGTCAGAGGGGTTAAAACAATGCTGGACCCAGATGACTTTCACTGAATGTAAACTGGGGCATTTTCAAAATATCTTCTTAAGTCATACAGGTTTGAAACGACATGAGTAAATGATGATATAATTTTACATTTTGAGTGAACTGTCCCTTTAAATCACAGTCGTATAACGTAACATAAGCAAGTGTTCTGTCATCGCATACTCATTACTGGCAGTAAGTTACTTTACCGCTCACCGCTCTATTCATCAGCTGTCGTGTTGAGGAAGTGATATTTTAGTAT
>NW_015538026.1:2547519-2553342 GCF_001515605.1 Sinocyclocheilus anshuiensis | reverse complement strand
TATAAATTTTGCTTTGTATGTGCTTTTCTCATTATTATTGGTTTGCTTTTTTATTTTAATGTAGCTTTATTTTTGTTTTTAAGTTCTAATATTTATAGATCTAATATTTACAATCTACTTTATTTCAGCTTTATTTCAGTTAATAAAATCATTATTTTTGTCTCAATATTTTTGTCTTGATTTCTAGTCTGAATATGTAAACATCCCTAAAACCATACCTAAGCAAAAGAGCATAAGATGTCATATCATCCCACCGTAAATTGTCATTGTTTAGCAATGGTCTTGCTGGTGGACTGTGTTGATCAATAGCACAATTCAACCAGCAGCATGGTCTTTCTGTAGTCCATCTCAAATCCACCTGATTTGTTTCACCTACGTCAAATAACTGAAGTTTTGTCAATAAATCTGACCTTGCAGCTATTGGAACTATCCAGCAGAAGTCGAACTCAATTAGTAAGAGCAGTCTGTGGTTTGGGCACCTGCCTTCAGAATCTATAGTCTGTGGATTTGATGAGGCTAGAATTCATCATTTGTCTGTTGTTACATTTGCAATGTTTCAGTGCATTTGCAATCTGCTTAATGTGATTTACACTACTAGGACATGTTACTGGTTCAACATCCTTATTGGGTGTTGCTAAACAAGGTCTGTATATTACCTTGAGAAAGTTTTCAGTTATATATTTCATACTGATCTCAATTAAAAACATATGTTCAGGATCTTACCATCATCCTACAGATCAACATTTGATTCTGGCAGTCAAATCTAATCAGTTTGAGAGTCAATGAAAAACAGTTTACGGAGATTAAAGGAGAGATAAATAGGGGGGGAAATCAATCAAAGGTTAACCAGTGGTGTTAGAGATGTTTCCACAAGTAGGTGAAACAAGGGGAAGTTGAGGCATGTAAGTCTATCCAGAGGATGTGTAGCAACAGCCAAACCATTTTAAAATCAGAATAACATTTTTATCACATCAATAAACATCCTGCTCAAAATGCAAACAGATGGGCTTTAGGTACATTTAGATACACTTTAAAACTTTGAATTCAATCAAACCAAAGCAATTTAATTTGTCTGCCTGAAATCGTACCAGTCTGTTTTTTGTTGGACTAACAGTCTAAGACTAGACCAGTCTTCGTCCAGCATGTATGCCTATGCTGTGTGTTTCAAAAGACAGACGTGACAAGTGGCGTGTATTTAATCCTTCAAATATTCAATTACGCATTGTGTCATGTATACAGACAGATTATAACAGTGTGTGTAAACGTATTATTGAATAATCTGGTCTGAGATCAGATGTGCTGCGTCTGCTCTGATTGTTCAGTATTTATCCTTAAGTGTGTGACCCGGATCAGCAGTTTTTGGCTGTGGAGACGGACACGAGATCAGGAGCAGAAGGGGCCCATCTGCCTGTTTACAAACGCATTTGGTGCCCTGGAGTGTGTGTGTGTTTGTAAGTTTATGTAAGTGAACGTGCATGTTTGTGAACGAGTTTGGCTGCTAAAATAGCAGCAGCTTGGCTGAGAGAGTTGATTTGAATATCTGTAGTTTGGCAAGAGTGTGTTTATAATATGCATTCTGTGGACGTGTGTGTGTGTGTGTGTGCTGTTTTGCAGTGGGTTCATTGCAGTGCTTGAATCTTGCTCAACTGACAGCATTTTTAAATAAACATTAAAAAAAGCAGCTGTATGTCACTAGATATATCAGTAATGGTAGCAAATTTGGTTGCTTTTAATTTGTGGTTTAGTGTTTATTATTATTATAGTATTTTGAATTAGCTTTTAATTTAATATTTTAATTTAAATTTTAGTTTAAGTAATTTTATCATGTGCTTTTGTCATTTTTATTAGTTTTATATTTTACATATACATTTATATTTAAAATAATATTAAAGCTATATAGATATATTTATGGGGTGTGAGATGAAAGAGAGTGCTAAAACCTTCCTAAATGTTTATGAATGAGCATATACCTAAAACAAAAGCATCACACGAATGATGATGTGTTATGAGTATATTTGATTGGATCGAGCTCTGTGTGCGTCAGAGATGATGTTGCGTTCTGCAGAAGGTGTCAGTGGAATTGACTGCATTCTGACCAGCCCGTGCATTTTGCCTCAAGCTGTTTAACCACATTTGTGTGAAGCAGGGACACCTGAGAGGACAGCAGTGTGACCGCAGCGAGATGAGGTCCCACCGGGATACTGATGTTCAGTTTGTTTGACCAGATTCACCTTGACTCACCGCAGTCCAGCTACTGATACTGTACCGATGGAGAAAACAGGATGATCATAGACGAGGAATATAAAGGTGAAAAAATGGTCAAGGGGTACAGATGCAGTTAAAAGGAACAGGAGTTTGGGTGCAGATGTCCTGTGGTGTAACTGCGTAATACTAAAATAAAGATAAAAGCTGTGGAAAATAACCTAGATGAGAGAGAAGGACACTGGGGTTTACTGCTCTCAGTTGTAGTAATAAAACCACACATGCTTAAAATCACAATCTCACAATCTCACAGCATACTAGTATTCTTACTATTTCTGCAGTATACACTGTAGTATAAAACGTCATATGAATTTAGTATGCATAGACTGTATGAATAACCTCAACAATACTTTGCATTTCAAGTTTGACAAAACAAAACAATCTATAACCTTTATATTTAACATCTGCCAAAGGACATTTTTTTTTATATAAAATGCAAAGAATGCTGGAAGAAAGAATCACAGTTTCAAAAAATATATTAAACAGCACAACTGTTTAATAATAAGAAGAAATGTTTCTTGAGCACCAAATCAGCATATGAGAATGATTTCTGATTGATCTTTTTTTCTCTCTCAAACCTCAGCTGTGTATAAAAATTTATTAAAATAGAAAACAGTTATTCTAATAATATTTCACAATGTCGCTGTTTTTACTGTATTTTTAATCAAATAAATGCTGACTTGGTGAGATTTCTTTCAAAAACATTTAAAAAATCTTACCAACCCCAAACTTTTGAACATTAATTTGAAAATACTGCTGTTGAATAAGATTCAGTACACAGTCAGCTAGTATTCCATTCCAGACATACTGACTCATACTTTCTCTCTCTTTTCACACATTCACATGAAGGTGACGATAAGTATAGATATATCCTCTAGCTGACACTCGCAGCAACCTACATGTTCCAGCATACAAACTTTAGCTGTAAGCACTCAAGTTTGTTAGATTTATACTTGACAGTGGGGTAATAAAAATAAACTTAATTCAATATATATATATATATATATATATATATAATACAATATTTTGTTTACCATTTTTTTTAAGGATAAATTTTGTTTAGGATACAGTATTTTTCTTGGTTTAAATATGCATAATTTTAACTGGAAAACGAGAAAAATACAGATCAAGAATATGATTTTTGCAGTGCTCTGTCAGCATTCGGTCACACATCCTCTCTTATTTACAAAAGTTGGATCTTGGACGCTGGTAGGAGCAACAAACCACATTTTCACTCCAGAGTCCATCTGTTTAAAGCTGGATATTTGTTTTCATGAGCACTACTTCAGAGCAGCAGGAGCTATCACTGCAGAGTCATTAATTAATTTGTTGCCATAGGCAACTAATATCAGGAGTAAACATAAACACCATGCAGAAGTGATGATTGTTTAGTGACATTAGCACCAGCATCAACCAGCTGGGGCCGAAGAGGATCCATGGGAGACAGAAGGATAGCTGCGGGTGTGCACTTGCATGTGTGTCTGTGAGTGTGTGTTGGCTTGTGCGTGTGCATCAGTATGTGTGAAGTGTTGCTGCTGCAGTCATGTGACTGTCAAACCATCCATTTCATGTTCCTGAATGAGTCACTAATGATGATTAAATTGAAGCCCAAAGATAAAAACAACAGACATTTATCCCAGTTTATTCAAAGCAGCACAAGCAAAGTTTTGATCCCGTCTCACACACATGCACATACAAAACACACACACACACACACACACACACACACACACACACACACACACTCACATTTGTGGTTTACGGGAACTGTCCATAGGCGTAATCGTTTTTATACTGTACAAACTGTATTTTCTATCACCCTACACCAACCCTACACCTAAACCTACCCCTCACAGAAAACTACTGGCAATTTTTTAATTCCATAAAACACCATTTAGTGCGTTTTTAAGCCTTTTGGTTTATGGGGACAAAGGAAGTGTCCTCATAAACCATGTTTACGTTGTAGTACCCATGTCATTATACACATTTGTGTCCTCATAAACCATATATACCAGAACACACACACAAACACAGAAACATATGCACAGCCCTGAGCAGCAGCAGCTGGTGGTGGTGTGGAGTGAAATCATTATTCAGTGTGACAGTAGCAGATTCATTACTAGCAGTTAAGATGACAGTGGTCAATGACCAAATGCATTAAACAGAAACATTGAGAGGAAGAGACGTTTATTTCTGTCAGTCACAGACTCTTCCTCTTCCTCTGTGCATTTCTTCTCACTCTCTTTTAGATTTGAATAGAATAGAATAGAATAGAATATATTGGCACATGACTGAAACAATCCAAGCTACTTTATCACCTTTATTCTTTATTAATAAAAGTTTCTGCCCTAACCAGCAAAGTTACCTCACCCACACTTACATCCCATTGGTCTGAAGCACCTTACAAGGCCTTTTCAAACTGGGATCCAGGGACCATCAGACCAGATCAGAAAAATGTCAAATAATTTAATATAATATAATAATAATATGCTAAATGCATAAAATATTATTTAATGTTATTGTTATTATTATTCTACAATAAGTTTAATTTACCACATTTGACATTTATTTTTGTTTCATTCTGAATAATGCTTGGAAATCATGAGACTAATACAATTATTTTATTTTACTGACAGCTGTAGATTTACCCTTTTCTTCAGGTTTTTAAATATAATTTATCTTAGTGTGATCTTAAAGTAAAAACTTTACAGACAATATGTTACACATATTTATAATATTTTTATTTTTAAAGCATAAACGGGTCTTTATACATTAAATTATAAAGCTGCCTTTATATTTTAGGAAGGAGGTCTCTCACAAAGGGATCATCATATTTTGGGGGTCCGTGGCATCAAAAAGTCTGAAAAATGTATTAAACATCACCCATAATAAGGTGAGATTGATTCCATATGAATGTAAGCGCCTGCTTGTGCACATATAAGTCTTTAAAACACTATTTTAAGAGGTGCTATATACAAACTTTTATTTAGTTTTTGTTTTACTTGCATACAGGAAAACACAGAATCTGTAAACTGTAAAAGAGAGAGCTTTGGCGGCAATGAATGAAGTCTTGAAATATATTCATTATGCTGTCTTTCCATGTCATGAGACTAATCTGTCAGACATCTGCACTTAACTACTCCATCTGTTTGAGTGACAAATAACCTTCTGAAACCTTCATGATTCAGTGTGTGGTTCAGCTAGACTCAACAGAGAGACAGAAAACGGTGTCAGTCAAAAATAGCACAAGGGAGAGCAAAATCATACATTTACAGCACACACAGAAACTCTCTCAGGGGAAAATGTGAGTGTCTGTAAGAGGGACAATACTGTGATTGTCATATTTAAGATGATCACACAGCTGTGTAACTTTAGCACGGTCATTTGCATATAGCGGCACAAAAACCATCATCATCAGCATCATTCATTCATTCTCTATGTAGTTTTAATGAGCTTTTTATGACAATGAACACACAGATTCTCTCCATACAAACATTATGGGTTAATGAATACTCTCATATATGATTTCCTAGAGCCTCGATATATCAGCTTATGGGAATT
>NW_015538026.1:2531638-2547205 GCF_001515605.1 Sinocyclocheilus anshuiensis | reverse complement strand
ATATATCAGCTTATGGGAATTTCAGCAGGAAACAATGATCATTCCCCATGCAGAGAAGAGGGATGGCAATTTGTACACTTGTCATAAGCACTCTGTATACAGCATACAATCAAGGTCGGCACTACAGGAGGGCATCCAGAGGCATTGCTCCCTCAGCCATACCAGCCAAAATGTCGTATTTGACCAAACTATTATGTCTTTCTCGTGTGTTTTACTCTATTTAATAGCCACAGTGTGCAACTTCTCCATAAAATGAATACATCAGTAAATTATTTGTGAAAGTGTTTGCTTTAAGCAGTGTTGGATCCTGGCATATGTGATATACAGAGTGACCTAGAGCAGTAGTGTTCTCTGGGGCGATGAGGGGTGCAGATACACAGCTTTGAGATAAATATTGGGGGCAGTTTGACAGGATTGAAAATGAATTGTGACCAAGTGAGTATCTTTCTCTGAGCAACTCCCTAGGCTTTAGTTCGCTGCCCCCTCACTTTGGCTGCTATGTGTCTGCACCATAGAAATAGGATAAGTGCTCATGGAAAAAAAAGCCTCTTTACCTGCTAGAAGCCTAAAATGGAAGAGAGATGATAAAAGCGGCATATAGTACAGGTCAAGGTTATCACAAAATTGTTCCCTGACAAAAAGGGAATTGAATTTGAAACCTTTATCAGTCTGTAGTGACATTCACACCACTGTATCAGCAAGCAGCAATGTGACTTTATTGATAATCCTTTGTATTTATAGTTTTATTTTCAGATGCATCATTCATCTTTATCTTTGATTCTTAATTTTTAATTCCTAATTGCATTTGTTAATCTTATTTCTATTAATTTGCAAGCAAGACAGCAAGTTATGAATTTTAGTTGAAGCTGGCACAAATAATAAAATAAATAATAAAACAAATAAAGAAATGTATTTGTGGGGTTGAAAAAAGGGGAATTATTATTTTAATTAATGTGTGTGTGTGTGTGTGTGTGTGTGTGAGAGAGAGAGAGTCAGTAAGGTTATTTGAACCCCAGAGTTTTTATTTTTTGGTGTCACCTTAGCATACAATTTACAGCACAGTATAATAATTTATAGTTTCACAGCTCTGAACTCAGAGTTGATCATCAAAGTAGATAGCATACTTGGAGTTTTCGGAGTGGTATTTTCTGAGATTTCAAAGGTCAGATGTTCTTTTGACTGTCACTTTCCTCCCATGACCTTTCATTAAAGTGGAGAGCTTGACCTAACACCTGTAATCTTTCCACATACCTTCTGTCGACAGCTTTAAAACAGCAGAAAACACAAACAAAGGCTCTGCAAATCGGTATAAAATCCTCCAAAATACAGACATCTATGACCGGCGGCCACTAGATCAACTGAAATTGGCAATGGGTTGAAAGCTTGTTGAAATAAATGGTAATGGATTTAATGCGCTTTTTACTGGATGCAGGGTAACAATACCTTCTTTCATTGATGCTCCCATTATATGTCATCAGATCTGATCGCTAATGGGGGACGTGTGTGTTTATGGAGGGCTGATGGGATGAAACAGCAGCAATTTGGCCATCATAGAAACTCGAACCTCCCGGAACACAGAGCCTTTGAATGAAGAGAGGCAAAAGCCCAAACAAACAAATGAATCTTTATCTTTCTTTTTACTCATTTGAATTTCATAGATTCTCTCTGTGCCGTATGATGAAATGCACCACATGAAAATTGTACAGATAAAGAGAGGCTGCTATTTAAATAATGTTATTCTTTTTTTTTAAGAGATGAATATGGGGATATGAATGTAACATCTAGAGAGCTCAAGGCTAGAATTCACTGTGGGTGGGGAAAAAAGAGCTAGAGAGAATTGATTGGATTGGATACTTGATAAAAGTACTTTTTACTTTTGTTATTGCTTTAAAGGATCAGTCCTGAAATATTGATTTTCTGATAATTAATCTTGATGATTAATTCAATATTGTCCTTAAAAATAATCACTATTTTAATGTTTTTAAAGTCTTTTATGCTCACCAAGGCTGCATTTATTTGATCAAAAATACAGTAAAAACAGAAATATTATTTAAAATATCTATTTTCTATTTTAATATAGAACACACTCACATGGTATCTACTGCAGCGCATGATGTTGAGAATTTCACATCTTAATGTACTGCACAGCAGATCAAGTGCATTAGCAACACAAAAGTCTCATTTGAGCGTCTGGAAGTCGATTTTTACTGATTTTTGTACTGTGCTGCTCCTACACAACCCCTGACAGCAAACGTCACGAGAGAAACAGCTATTCTGAACTCAGTGACCCCCCATGCACACACACAGACAGATGTTGCCTATTCAAAACGCTTCAGTTTGACACCCTGCAGCTGTGGGTGATTATCATCATTCACCCTTGCTAATGGATCCAACCTCATTCCTCTTTCTGTCCCTTATCCTCTTCTCCCTCATCATTTGTCCGCTTTAATCAATGCTTCTGATCAGTATCGACAGAGCATGTTCACCTACTAACAGAGCAACAGAAGCAGAGTTGAAGTGAGAGAGAGAGTCAGCCATGTATTGGGGCAGATTGGCGAGTCTGGATCTATTCAAACAAGGGTGTGAATTTTGAGTGCCATGTTAATTAATGCTTGTGGTAACAACTGAAAGCCCTCATTAGCAGGGTGATTTTCTTCACGGCAACATTAGCGTGCAGAATGCATATGTCTGTAACATAGGGAGCATATCTTAACCAATAAAACTACTACTGCAAGGCTAGAGGCTAATAAGGTACCAATACACAGAATTATAGAGAGAGAGAGGGAATGAAAATGATATTTCAGGTGTGTCTCTTATAAACCACTGTTATAAAGCACACTAGAGATTTGTGTTTTCCTTTAAAGGTCATTTAGAATATGCTACTCCACCTAAAGGTCAAAACCATCCTATTACCACAAATAAATAAATGAATCAATAAACAGACATCCATTCTCTCCCCATTTGCCTCTGTAAATCCCCAATCTCTCAGCAGCCTCCTGTTTTTACAGCAGAAACACAAGTGTAAAAGCTCAAAATAATTTCAAAACAGACTCTGCCTTCATACGGTCAAAGTCTCTCTCTATCTCTCTCCATAACGGCATTAAAATGCTGATAAAACCCTGTCTGGATCTGCCGTGTTGTTCCAGCACTGTGTTCAGGGCCAGATTAACAAATGGACCTTGATGCAACTGAATCAGTGCTTGGACAGTTTATGCAACACAAAATCTGATGTTTCACTGCAGGACATTCAACATAGGGTTTGCAGTCATTCAGTCTCATTCACTCATATGCCAAAGGTTAATCCCATAGCAAAGAAAAATCACAAAAGAGATGGCATTAATATCTCAGTTGTTTCTCCTAGATAGCAATGTGATTATATGAAGAGCAAATGGAGATTCAAGAGTCAGATTTTTTTTTTCTGAGAAATGTCTTTTCTTGAGTTTCAATTGAAAACTTAGATACCTGCAATCAATGTCTGCAATCAGAAAACGAAGATTTCAAATATTTATCAAATTCTTCATATCTGTTCGACTAAATTTTGAACTCCACGTTGATTTTTATTGCACTATACTCTCATTGTATGTCAACTGTCACATTATTGTACATTTTTTATTTCTTCTAAGGAATTTTAGGAGGCTTCATTGAGTTTTCAGTAATGCTTATATGTAAATATCAACTTTGTCTTTGTTTCTCCTAAACTTCCTAGGGATGCATCGATACTAAAATTCTGGCTGATATTACTAAGCTGATAATTATTTATGTTAATCTACAAGATACAATTCATTAAATATCCAATATACCAATAAATAAATAAAAATATATCTAATATTGACCAATAACCAATATGGTACAGATATATCATGCATTGCTAAAATAAGGACGAGCAATGTCCAAGCAATACAAATTTCATTCACTCTGTCTTCCCTCTTGCACTCTTTTGCTTTACTTCAACTCTTAGCCAGTTGTCTTGCCAAGACAAAACACAGAGCCATGAAATTCAACAGTAGAGGAGCTAAATTAAATGTTACTGGTGTAAACAATACAGAGGAGGAGGAAAACACTTCAGACAGATGACAGTGCAGAGAAGAACAGTTCCTCTTCAGGAACTCGAGCTGCGTCGAAAACGCTAGGGGAACGCCTTCTACCAGGAGGCTCGTAAACAAGCGGCGGCGTTTCAGCGGTTCCTCCCTCGCTGTATTTCAGCTCTGAGTACAGCACCGCGTACCAGCGTACCGCGTACCAGCTTCTCACATAGGGAGACGCAAAAACAGAGCGTTGCCGCCTATGCAGCGTCTCGTTCCCTCGAGGAACCAGGGTTACATACGTAACCTGAGACGTTAACGATTCACACACAATATAGGCTGGATATTTCTGATTAACAGATTTTATCATTGCTTTAATGAGGACTAGTTCTCCTAGCTCACATGCTGAGTGTTCGTAGGGCAGCAGGTCTGTGTTTTACATGTTAATGAAATGTCTTACCAGAGAAGCTGAACTGCAGTGCTGTATTTCACTCTGACTGAGTGAGGTGGAGACCCCAGTAACGTGCACTTCAGTGTGAATTAATCAGTGATTAAAAGAAGCACCAGTCGTTTAAAACAGTGTTTCCCAACCGGGGTGCCCTGTCATATAAATTGGTCTCTTCATTAGAAATTAGCCTACTGATTGCCACCACTGATGGACAATTTTTTTAAATAATATTAAAAATATCTGTATGACATTATATTCTGCAGTTCTTCCCTGTTGTACCGAATATCTATACTTTTCAAATTATCATATCGAAGTTAGAAATTCAAATATTGTGACAAAATAAATTTTGTAGGGTGCCATAAGTTTGTTAAAATTTCCAAAGGGTACCGCGACTAAAAAAAGGTTGGGAAACACTGGTTTAAAACACCACTGCATCGATCAAGAGCATAGACAGGAAGACTCAGAATTAACTGGTGTGTTATTATGCAATACGAACCTGAACCTACTGGCACAATCAACTGTGAAAAACTGCTGGGATGTGAAAATAAACCCTTATATGTGACCCGTGCTGGCAAAATGAGCTGGAATGCACACGGGCTAATTACGAGCTACAGGCAAAACAAGTGAAAAATGTCAATTTTGGTCAAATTGGAGGTTTTCACAGAAATGAGCTCATTAATCCCTCATCTAGTGATCCCAATACAGCACAATGTAATACACATCTAAAATGATTTTTATTTGTACATTTTCTGAGATGTCTACCTTCTTTGTTTTAAAAAGTTGCGTTTGTCCATCGGAAGCAAAGCACTTGCATCTGACGTTTTGGTTTCGGTTTTGAAAGGAACATGCAGGAATGTATGAAATAAAGTGTGGAACTTGATTGATGTTAAAAGAGTTATTAAGAGAGATAAGACACGAAAAGGATCTTACTCGCACTGACTGACACATCCGAAGCGTGCACACAAAAATGCCTCTCAGACAGTGTGTGATCCGATATACATGTACACACACATAATTACAGTATTTCAAAATATCTGTCTTGGTGAGTATTCACGCAAACATAATCTGTTATGCCTTACATGAACGTTTGGCTGACTGTTGGGGAAAAAACATTTGATGTGTAACATTATATTAGACCTGTGCATTACACTAGGCCTTAATATATAGGCCCTCTGTCTCATTAATGTTAATCAAGAAATAAAAGAAAAGAGATCACTCAGTGCTCTTGACTGAGCTACCTTTATATGTAATGAATATACTAAAGACTATGCAGTGATTTTTACATTTGATTATTTGTTTTTCTTACCTGAATGATTTTGTTTAAATGTAAAATGAAGAAAGTAATGATAATTTAATTTGTTTCTTTTTGTTCTACTGTTTAATAGCATTTTTGTTCTTATTTTTAATAATGAAGATAAAATAACAAAAATATATTATGATTAATATAGTGAAGCAAGTGAAGATTCACACCTCTAGTCGCAATGTCTTCTGTGATTGGTCAAAACACCTGCGCAGTGCATTGTGGTATCATGGGGAAAAAGTATTTTTCCTATAGATTGGTGTGTGTTGAATTTGGCAGTATTACCAGAGATTTTAATGTATGGTTGTTAGGTGATTTTTTTTTGGAATCTTCAGAAAACTTGAACTAGATTTTTCTAAAAATTTAATGTGCCGACTCTATCGACTTCAAACAGGTGTAGCTCAGTCAATTTTGTCCGATTCCAACAAGTCATACATCATTTTGAAGTTTTTTTTTATAGAGAATGTGAAAATAACAACAACTTATTTTTGAAAATTTGCTCATTGTGATTCATTTTGCCAGCACAGGTCACATATTTGGTTTTAACTGAATGAGAAACACTCACAACACATGCAGTGAGAACACATGACGTCAGCTGGGTTGGAAATGTCATGGTGGTTTACACTGTTCAGCACATGTACCTGAGAACATTAGTCACAGTGACACACACTTCTACAGTGTGTTTTATTGATGAGAAGAGTCTCTCTGGCTCTCATCTCGGGTCAAGTCTCAGATGCGGGTGGAGACTGGATCTCTGGTGCGAATGTAGTAATGTGTAATGAGATCTGCGCTACTCAGAAATCCATGTAAAATTAGCCAACACATTAACACAACAATAAGGATGATATATAGGGTTATAGTTCAGCATAATGCCCACAATGACCTGTTAAGAGATTCGGTCATGCACATATACACAGATAACTCTCAAACGAAAGCGTAAATAAGTAAATACATGTCTAACCATTTGTAATTCTACCTCAGAATAAGACAGTCACCTGAACACCGACACAACTGTATTCATCAAGGACCAAACCATTTGGCAATGTAACATTCATGAGTTACTGTTCACAATAAATTAAGTCCTTAATCTTGGTGTTTTGGGGTCACAGGGCTCACAAACAGGTGCTTCAACCAATGATCGGCCATCTGAACAGGAAGTCAGAGCCCGTTTTGACTTCAGCTCTGGTTTCAAAGCCACAGTAACACAGCAGCTACAGTACATATGATAGTCGCTGTAGCAGCATATATATAGCTGATTAGTCAAGTCATACGCCATATAATCACTCAGAATAATCACCTAAATTAATCCCCCACATTCTCTTAAAAGCAATTGTGTCAGACGTCTACATGTATCAGTCATGAACACACGAATAAATGGCCTGTGATTTACGAGGGGCAGGGTTGAAGTAAATGGGGCTATACAGCTCTGCAGTTGCCTTCTGTTGTTAATGTGTGGGAGAAACGCTGAAGGATGTTCCTCTGCTTGCTTCACACACGCTTAAATATTAATTGGTGCATAATAGGGATGAATCTAGCCTGGGGCAGTGAGTTGAATCCAAACCTACCGATGCTTCAGGCAGGCATGATTGCAGTCAGCAAGCATGGTCATTAGGGTTAGATGCTAATAGCAGTTAACTCAGAAAAGAAAGAAAATCCACAAGCTGCAGGGAAACAGCATCTCTTTCAATGAGGTGTAATGTTATACTGTAAACAGTAGTGTTTGTTTAAGTTGGTCTTTGGTTTAAAATAAATTGTACATGGGTCTACTTAAAGGGATAGTTCACCCAAAAAAGGAAACGTCTGTCATCATTTATTCACACACACATGGTGTTCTTACTTTATTCTGCATAACATAAATGAAGAACTGTTTTTGTTCATATAATTAAAGTCAACACTGGACCCTATTAACTTTTATTGTATGAACAAAAACATTCTTAAAAATATCTTCTTTAGTGTTACGCAGTCATACAGATTTGGAATGACATGAGGGTGAGTAAATAATGACAGAATTGTAATTCCACTATCAGAAAAAGTTGTGCAAAAATTGTACCTTTAGGGGCACACCAGCTTGTCACTGGCAGCACCCTAATAAATGGACAACTTTGCACCTTATCTACCCCTAAAAGTTGCATATTAGTGCCTTTTAGAGTAGTTATATGTACCCCTAAGATACTACTATGAAATTTTTAAGGGTAAATAAGGTACAAAGTTGTCCCTTTAAGGGTACTGCCCCAGTGACAACCTCCAGTACCCCTGAAGGTACCATTTCTGCACATATTTTCTGAGAGTGATGGGTGAACTATCCCTTTAAGACTTACCCTCTGAAATGCATGAGGGGTGTGGCTTGATGTTCATTCAGGGTTAAAAAGTGTAAAAATATACAGAGAGAAAGTCATTCTGAGACAAAATTACTCACCCCAGCGTTGTCATGGTTACAATGG
Source organism: Sinocyclocheilus anshuiensis (assembly GCF_001515605.1). NCBI lineage: Eukaryota > Metazoa > Chordata > Actinopteri > Cypriniformes > Cyprinidae > Sinocyclocheilus > Sinocyclocheilus anshuiensis. The sequence goes on along the minus strand of NW_015538026.1, from coordinate 2,538,994 downwards.
TGTACCAGAAGGAGGCCGGGATGCTGGTGAACTTGCTGGACGAGGAGCCTTTCTCAGCATAGAACATGACTGTGGCAAAGATGATGATGGCCATGGTGAGGGAGAAGAGGAGGAAGCCGAGCTCGGACGCGCAACTCTTCAGCGTGTAGCCAAGGATCCGGAGACCCTGGGAGTGGCGGGAGAATTTAAAGATCCGGAAGACACGAAACACCCGTAGCGTGACGAAGGCTCCGCTTACGTCCTCGTTGTTGGTCATGACGAGCCCAATGTAATATGGTAAGATGGCCACCACATCGATAATGCTCATCACACTTCTCATGAAGCGGTACCTGCTGGGCGCCGCGAACAGTCGCATCAGATACTCCACCGTAAAGATCATTACACAAGCCGTGTCCATGCAGAAAAATGCCTCTGTGTAGCGCTCCCCGCAGGGGATGTCTCTCTGATTCGGCATAGAACTGCAAGGAACTGTCTCAATCACATTGGTGATGACAGATATGGCGATGAAGAATCCGGTTACATAGTAGAAAACCAGCGCCATGGTGCTAGTGTGCGGGTTCTCGAAGGCCCTCCACACGGTCTCGCGGAAAGTCATGTTGGGGAGTTTGCTATCTTTGTTGTCCTCAAGGTCATCCATAAGACGCTCTATGTTCTCTCTCTTGCGGTCCTTGTACTCTTCGTAACAGCAGTCACTGATGATCTCAGGAATGATTCCAAAGAACGCCAGCTCCTCATCGTAGGCAGAGATGCACTCGTAGCGTGGGTAGTGCAGCTTACCTGTGCGGTAGAAGTTAAGAATACTTCTGAACACATCCGGATCTCGGTCAAAGAAATACTCCCTAGTTTCCTCATTGAAGAAGAATTCTTTTTCAGAGCTCCCCAGAAGCGTATCAGGGTAACGGTCTAGCGTGTTGCGCCAGGTCTGGAAGCGTCGGCCGCTGACATTGAGGATAATAATCTCATCCTGATGCTTGTTCTTATTGGTTGGTGCGACAGGCATGGGCAGGTTGGCCACGGGCATCCATCCTATGGCCGCGGCCCGAGCGAAGGGGAGCCAGGCTGCCACTCCAGCAGCCATGGGGACTCCAGCTGGGGTCGAGGGGACCAGATCAAACACCTTCACAACCAGCTTGACATTAGATTAGACCCCATCTACATAGAGAGAGACAGGAAGATAGGAGAAAGTGAGAGGTTGACAAATGTGGGAGGACAGGAAGAGGAGAGAGTTCCAGTGGGAGAGAGTGAGACAGATGTGAAATGGGAGTGAAAAGACGGCAAGAGCGAACAGGATGCCAGCAGAATAGAGAGGCAGAGGTAAAAGGGAAGCATTGAGTACAGTAAAAAGAAGTATGGAAAAAGGAAAACATGAGACAAGGACAGGGAAGAACAGGGAAAAATGGTATCAGATTGTGTCAGACCTCAAACCTTAAGCCTGTTAGTTAGAATCACTCTTTCTCCCTCAAAGCAAAGTACAAAATAGACAAAATAGCAAAACAAAAAAGTTGTCCGTTTTTTACCAGACATAATTTATAGCTCATACTTTGCATTAAAGGGTACATATAAAACAATGCATATATTCTGACAAATATACTGCATTCTAACATGCTGTGCCACTGCACTAATTGTATAGTTTTAAAGACAACTGAATAATAACATCTGTTTTACCAGACGTATTTTTTTACCACATCTGTTTTTACTATGACAGCAAATATACATTATAGAGCACATACATCATGACAATTCGTAAAGAAAGCTCATTTTAAAACTATTAATTCTCAGCTCATGTAAGAAAAACTGCAAAGGGTCAGAGACGGTGTGTGCTCGAGACACAGAGCCCTTCGGCAACTGCAGTTTGAAACAGATGCGAACCTGTTGAGCTCAATGCAAAACAATAAAACGCCACGAAATATCGGTCGCTAAACACTGACAGTGCTGTAGTTCATACTTTACGCGCATCAAGATCTGCACTGTTAACACTTCAACTGCGGTTATCCAAAGCTGCGCCTTAATAAATATTGTATAATATGAACAAGGCTGATGAATATAATAATAATAATTGTTATTATTAATAATGGTCCAATTAACACACAGCAAACTCGTTTTCAACAGTTTAGTTTTTTGTTACTTACCCATGAAAAATCTTTGAACTTTTCATTCATTCAGCAACATTTATGACATTTCCTCCTGACATCACTTCGAAAGTCCGAAATATCCGCACATTAATGATGAAAAGAGAAAACAAAAACCAAAGTGAAAGAATCAAATAATAAAGGAATCACCAGCGTGATTGGAGCCGCGGAAAATAATAGTTTAGTTGTTTTATTTGGGTCCCTCGGTCACATCCTGCGGTGTTTAATGATCCATTTGCTCGGACGGACAGAAATGCCGCACCGACCGCTCGCGCGCTCGAAGTGACTTCCCGCAGGATGCTCAGCTGATGGATAGAGGTGGTAGATTTTTCCCAACCTCTCTCTGTCGTTCTCTTTCTCTCTCTCTCTTCTCTACATACACCAGTACACTCCCTTTCTCCCTCCCCGAGGTCTCTCCGCTGTCAGGTCTCGCGCTCTCTAGTTAAGCGCTGCGCGCGCGATCAGTGTTCGAGACGCACAGAGGCAGTATATACTCGCTTTCGCACCAGTCACAGTTTGACAGCGAGCTGATTTCACCTTACTTTATAGTGGGCTCACCCTACTTGCCACAGCTTAGTTACCTGAAACCAATATGGAAATGGGGACGAGGTAATTGATTTGCAAAGTCATTCGCAGCGCAGGTTTTACCCATTCATATTCTAAGACGACATTCAAAACGTCCTGTACTTCTCCTTCTCACATCGATTCGCAATGATAAATTTAAGTAAAGCTTAAACCAGAAGGTATTATATCAGATGCATCAGAAGTGGGCTAAACTATCAGGATTAAAAATGTGTTTTTTCGTCATGTTTATCAATGTTTATCTGTTTTAATATTTTGTGTGATGCAAAAAATTTAAATGATGTGTGTGTGTACCTGGTATTCCCTCGTTATGGGGACCAAATGTCCCCACAAGGATACCAGTAAATCTTGACCTTGTGGGGAAATTTTTTTGGTCCCCATGAGGAAACAAGCTTTATAAGTCATACAGAATTAAGTGTTTTGAAAATCTAAAAATGCAGAAAGTTTTGCGTGAGGGGTTGGTTTATGGGCAGGGTTCGGGTAAGTGGATAGAAAATACAGTTCGCACAGTATAAAAACCATTACGCCTATGGAATGTCCCCATGATGTTAGGAATACCTGTGTGTGTGTGTGTGTGTGTGCGTAGGTTTGGCTATTTGAGAGAAATGTGACTTCTCCAATATAATGAAACCGAATGTAAAAAACAGCTTGTAAATACAGTTAAAGTACTCATTTGAAGGGCTCGTAAATTGGCCAAATCATGTTAGAGACAGAAAGAGCTGTTTGACTGATGTGTAAAGCAATCAATCACAGTTCGTTTTGCTTATAGGTACGGGTCTATTTGAACTATTTTGTGATGCAATAATAGGCTGATATTTAAAAAAAAAAATGAAATGATGCAGCTGTCTCGTCAAACAGAAAAAATAAGAAGTAATAACAGAAAATATGTAAACACTATGTATAAAACAGTACAAAAGGAATCAATTCATTAAACAAAACATTCTATCTAGTGTAATTGCTGTTAAGTGCCTCAAATAAAACACTGATTATCAAAGATTTGATGTCACTGTCTTGACAAACCTTGGAAAATCCAGTGATTATTTTGCTTGTAACCTGAAGAATAATAATGCTGTGGGCATTCATGCGTTTATAATTCTGCTTCTTCTGTCATTTCATAGCAATTAATTTGTGTTTTTGGACCAAAATCTTAACCAGTAGTGCAAATTAATGAGCAAACACAAAACCATATGCACTGCTGTTCTCCAGGCCCAAAATTAGGCCACTGGAATTTAATTTCTGTTCTCTTCATATTGTGTATGTGTGAATTTATTTTTATCCCTCTTTTTTCTCCTGTAACGTCCTTCAAAAGTGGTTCAGTGGATGAATCCTCAGCAGTTATCGGCTTTGGAAATCCTTGATGGATTTAGTGTGCTGGCGTGCCTTGTGATGGAAGCGTGTTGTTAAGTGTGGTTTAGCGGGTTCTGCTATGTGTAACCACAGATTCGCTGCTCCAGTAAGCAATATAAAGCCTAATTAACTCTGCTGGGACTCTCAGCTCTCAAAGTGGGCCTGAAGGTTCTGAAGAATACCAATAAACTCAGATCAGTGGCGACAGTGTAAAAACACACCCTAACTGCATACTTTTTCAGTTGAGTGAACAGCGGTGCTTTTTATAAGAGCACCTACCTACCTTTAACACTGGCTAAGAAATACAACTCAACTCCACAAAATTCCTTTGTAATACACTTATTTTTTCCTGAAGTAATTATAAAGCCCGTAGTCTAGTGTAACTTGTTTCGGACAGACACAAGAAGGCACTATCAGATTCAGGAAAGAGTTTTGCCTGAAGGCCTCTCTAAAATATCCTGTCGAAGAGAATAGACTGATCAATAGTGTCCAACAATGTGCTTAAATTTACAATCACAGGCACGGAAACATGTCCACTGTCTGCGGTTAGAAGGAAACCATTAATCAATTTAACTACAGCCATTTCAGCGATCTGACAGGGAGCAAAACCAGACTGCAGTAATTCACATAATTACAGGCTGTGTAAATGGCCGCAGTAATATAATTTAACGTTTTAATGTAAACAGTAAATGTAAGGTTAGGTGATGGTTGCCGCTTGGGTGTGACTGATGTTTTAGCTTTCTCTGAAGATGTATGGTCAGGCTCTTTCTGAGAGTCCAGTCTCCAGCAGGAGGTTTTAAGAAAGTAAAGTGAGAAAACTTGGTTCAGTTTTCTCTTCTAACCTCGCTGTGAACACACCAGGGGCCTGTCAGAGACAGATCGGTCACTTTTAGTGCTCTGCTGAGAGTGACACATCAGTGCAATGGAGTGCAGTTCAGTTGTGATTCATGCTGATGTGCATTTAGCTCTGAGTCACAAATTCATAAATTCAGATTTTTACATCCCAGTGGCCAAAGTAAGACACAAATAATACCTTCAAAAGTCTATTGAGAAATTGCTGACAAATTAGTGCACTAATGCATGTGTGTGGGTCAAGTTTTCTTATAATTTGGTAGGAACAAATGACTCTACAAGGATCGAAAATGTGTACGTGTGTGTGTGTGTATATATATATATACAGTGGGTGTGCTGTGTGTACATTAATGAGGAAAAAAAATTAACTTAAATGATTTTAGCAAATGGCTGCAATATAACAAAGAGTGAAAAATTGAAGGGGGTCTGAATACTTTCCGTACCCACTGTATATATATATATATATATGTATTAGCTTAGTATAAAAACAGTCTAAGTCAACTGAAACTTTCCTCTATGGTAGAAAAACAAATGTGTGTGTGTGTGTGTGTTCTTGAAGTGAGAAGTGGAGCAGATATCCATCAAAATGTCTAAATCTGTTTTGAAATGCCATGCCTTTTACAGTATATGTCAATTTTCAAGCACTAGACCCTAAAATTTCCATAAAGGTTGCTTAGTTCAGTTGAATAAAAACATTTAGGCATTATAACTTATTTTCCTCTCATAGATCTGCATTATGGCAGTGTTTCTCAAGCTTTTTTTTTGTCTTACGTACCACCATAGCCTTTATCGACAGAAAACCAGAAATATTTTCCTCTCAGTTGATATCATATTGGATATCCTTCAGCAAGATTATTAATATCATTAAAGTGGCCATTATTACAATGATTCACTAAAGCAGTCAATACTGCGGGTACTGAAAAACAGGCTCATCAAGTATGTTCCTTTCTGTTTAATGAGACATCTGTGATTATTTGTCAAAGTTTGGACTTTCCTAGCATAGAAAACTATCAAACTTTTCAGTTTTATTTAAATCAAATAAAATTAAGTTGTAATTTCTGTTTTTTAAAGTCTTAACAGAGAAATGACCCTGTGGTCAGTAATCACTGTATCCTGGGACACAAATATACAATGTTCAAATGTTTGGGGTCAGTAAGATTTTTGAAATGTTTTTGAAAGAACTCTCTTATGCTTCCAGTCCCGAAGATACACTTATTTGATGACACGGTACAGTAAAAACAGTAATATTGTGAAATATCATTACAATTTTAAATATCTCTTTTCTATTTTTATATGTTTTATTCGTTTTTATTTAGTGTTGCATGATCCTTCACAAATCATTCTAATATGTTGATTTGGTGCTCAAGAAAAATGTCTTATTATCAATTTTGAAAACTGTTGTGCTGCTTATATACCGTGGTACATTTTTTCAAGGATTCTTTGATTAATAGAAAGTTCAAAAGAACAGCATTCATTTGAAATAGATTTATTTTGTGACATTAAAAACATAAAAAATAAAAAATTTTGTACAGTATAGTGTAAGTGACATTTCTTGAATGGACACCATTGGTGGTGATAAATGATTTCATATATTCATGTAAATGATCATGTTAGCCATGACATTGTTGTGACACATTGTATCTTTTTTTACATGCTGTGTTTCCACACTGAATAAATCAGAATAACCTCAGTGTGACCTCCAGGCTGTAATCCGTATTTCTCAGCAGAGATCTGAGGACATAAACCTTTGATCATATGCAGCTATATTAATAGATGTGTATGTGCTATGTGTCTCTCTGATGACTGAAGTACAGTGATGTTCCCCCCCATGAGGCTGAATAAATAAGCTGCAGGGAGACTATAGGAGCCGCAGCTGTAGCGAGTCTGTTAAAGGTTACTGTATTCAAGGTCCAAAGGAACTGCGAAAGTGCGCATATTAGTGTGCGATCGAGGGTGTGTGTGTGTTTCTCCACTTACACGTGTTGATGTATGTCAGCGCAACAGAGCTGTTATGGCACCCAGGTGCACATCGTGCACCCCCCCTCCCCCCCCCTTTCCAGACCACACGCGCGCATGTATACACATTTACGGTGCGTTAACCTCTTGAACAGCATAACAGTATGCTAAGGACCCTTTGCTGGCTATCTTACTCTATAAGGGGAAAAAGCAGAGGCAGAACTGGCCCTTTGTAAACACACATATCACTCTTGTCATACCAAATGGAAAATTTTGTCCTGTCACACTGGCAGTAAGCTGACCCAACATTACCTCGACTTCATGAGCCTCAAAGCTCCATAAACAGCGCAGCACCGCCAGCACCACAGACTTCCTCTCCTAAAACATCAGACATACTACTCAGAACTGCTGATGACCACATAAGATGAATTCAGCACAGGACCAAATAAGAAACTCCAGTGCAATTCAGTGAAGTGCATGACATAAGTCA
>NW_015538026.1:2520315-2531431 GCF_001515605.1 Sinocyclocheilus anshuiensis | reverse complement strand
TATTTGCTCGTGCTGTCTGTGTTGTTTTAGCACCCCATTCACTCAAGGAATTTTGCAAATCAGGTAATGACACAAACAGACCCAAAATATAAGTGCAATGCAATTTAGACGCTGTAATTCTTAAATAAAATGACAAATTATTTTTTTTAATAAAAATAAATTTAATTAAATGTAATAATAATAATAATAGTAACAACAGCAACAACATTTATTTATATATTTTCTGCTTTCTATATTGAGTTTTGTGAATATGGCATATTCTATAAAAAGACTAATTTGCATAAAAAGGATGACAATGAATTATATCCTCATAAGTAAGAAATGTTTCTTGAGCACCAAATCAGCATATTAGAATGATTTCTGAAAGATCATGTGACACTGAAGACTGGAGTAATGGCTGCTGAAAATTCAGATTTGCCATAACAGGAATAAATTACATTTCAAAATATATTAAAACTGCTATTTTAAATAGTAAAAATATTTTACAATATTACTGTATGCTATGTTACAGCTGTGTATTTCATTCTCCTCCTGTTTTCTCCTGTTTCCACTCACTGTCTAAAAATGTACATGTACATTTGGCATTAAGCAGGCGCTCATCCAAAGCAACTTTAAAGTGTTTCAACTTCAGTGGTGTATAAATGTCAAGCATAAAATTCAAAATGATGCTGGGAAAAAATAATTACTACCTAATATAAAGCACAAGAGTTCTGTCATGATTAATTTCACATCATATAAAAGATTAGTATTATCAGCACAGTAAATCAGTATTATTTTCTTGTTTTCCAGTAGAAATATCTAAACTTTACTTTACTTACTTTTACTTTTAGTCATTTAGCAGACGCTTTTATCCAAAGCGACTTACAAATAAGAAGTAATTAAAACTAAAAGCTAAAACTCTATAAATACTATGTATATATATATAACAACAACTTACTGACACATAGTAAGAAATGGTTATAAAAAACTGAAACAGAAGTGAAACAAGTAGTAGGACAAGCAAGTAGAACAACCTTCAAATTTTATTTAAAGGAGTAGTTCATCCAAAAATTAAAATTGGCTGAACATTTGTTTCCCTCAGGCCATCAAAATTGTAGATTAATTTGTGTTTTCACTGGAATAGATTTGGAGAAATTTAGCATCACTTGCTCACCAATTAGAGTCCAAACTAGAATGAATAAGAATGGGAGTTCAAACAGCTGATAAAAGCATCACAACAATCCACAAGTAATCCACACAACTCCAATCAGTCAATTAATAGTGTGTGAAGCAAAAAGCTGCATGTTTGTAAGATGTTTTAATTTTAAACCGTTGCTTCTTATGTCTATATTCCATAATAACTCTTCCTCCAGCGAAAACGTCCATCCCCTGTTGTCCTCTCACATCAAAATCCACTGTCATATTTGTTTAGAACTGTTTTGGACACTTATATTGTGTCCAAAACAGTAGTATTTAAAGTGTTTTTTTCACTTATAAACAATTCTTGATCTGCACATATTTCTCCTCTGATTTAGACAAGGTAGTGTAGACATGGTATCATATTGCTTACTTGTGGATTATTGGGATGTTTTTATCAGCTGTTTAGTCTCTCATTCTGATAGCACCCATTCACTGCAGAGGATCCACTGGTGAGCAAGTGATATAGATGAAGAAACAAACTCATCTACATCTTGGATGTCCAACAGATTTTCACTATTCCTTCAAATATTCTGTTCTAGATATATTCTAAGGTATATATTTTCTGAAATCAAGTCAGTGTATCTGGTTTAAAGGGGGATTAGATATTTTTACAGGCAATAAGACTATTTTTTAGCCAGTCACAAGTTTTGAAAGGGGTGACTTTTGCTGTTCACACATGTACAGAAATTTGATTCCACCATCGGGGTGTGAGGACAGCAAAGTGCTTAATCTTGTTGCAGGGGCTATATGATGTGAAAGTGCGATGAGGCCCATGGAGGTGGTCGGTCAAAGTGGGGGTGTCATGGTTCTAGGCATCAGTGAAGAGCAGTGCGAGAAGGGCTCTTTGAATTGAAAGTGTCATTGCTCACTGAGTGGAGAGGAGCTGAGCGTTACATATCTAGGGCCCGCCTGGGACTGCCTGGTTTTAGCTAATTTATTTCAAAGACATTTTAAGCCACACTGGAAAGAGGGTATAAATTTTATGGACAATGGGTGACAGAACTCTTAAAGGTCTAAAAGATGATGACCCATTTTGAAAATGCTGCTTCTTTTAAAACTCCTGCGGATTTTAACGATGAACGGATTTTACACCACTGTGACTGTGATCAGCTTTGTGCTGAAGTGCTTGCTCTTAAAAACATTGTTCTAGAACTGGAAAAGAATTTTAAAGACTCTGTCGAAAGTCATTTTACTGTATGGTTGGCCTGTCAGGTGATTAGTCACCTGACAGGAAGCAGGAACCCCATAAAAAGAGCAGCATGGCAAACATACCAGGAGGCCATTCACAGCTTCCACTCACACCCGGACTGTGGAGTTTCTATTTCATTGGACTTACCTTTCCAGATCACTTGCAGCAACTTGGATTGCTGGTATATACACAGGTGGACACTCACATTGGGACTCAACGACACACGAGAAACTGGCGGTGTTGGAAAAAGAGGTTGTGGAGTGTTTTAGGAGGAGAGATAAACAGTTGGCGAAACAAATGAAGGACAAAAAGAAACTTCCAGAACCCACTGTTTCCCCTCACACCGAAACCACCAACACTGCGCCTGCCATCAGCAGCTCCGCTTCACCTCCACTTTACTGTTCCACCATCTCAGCAACTTCACTGACCGACAACAGAGCGAAGGACGAAACCACCTTCACTGAGACATCAGCAGGGCCTGATGTCACCACCATCTTTTCCGTTCTTCCCTTCTCCAGTTAGGAAGTCATCAGCGCACAACAGAATTCCATCACACTTCCCATCTCCCCTTCCACACACCAGACTAACCGGACCAGCATGATTATCCACCAGGGATTACTGTATCGGAGAATCGAGAGCGAGGACGGCAAGCACAGAATGCAGCTCGTCGTTCCAAAGGCCTTGATCCCACAAACGCTACAGAGACTTCACAGCAGGACAACGGAGCGACATCACGGATGGCTGAAAACGCTCCTCCGCATCCTGGAGGTCGCCTGGTGGCCACACAGGTGGACACTCACATTGGGACTCAACGACACACTGGGATTCTTGGACTGTTTTTAGGGTATGGACAAAATAACTGTATTCTTTTAACAGAATGAGTTTACCTGGTTTTATAGTGTTGTTTTAAAGTTTCTTAATGTGAACCTGTAAATACACCATTCTTATTAACCGTATTTCTAGTCTGTCATTCTTTTAACACGTTTTAACTCTCACACAGAAAAGTCAGACCCCATTTCAATTTTAGTAACCCCAGCCCGCTGGGCTGAGCGTTACACGCTGTTATTGACCCTGGAGAACATTTACAGCATATCTAAATGCCCATTAATTCACATGTCATCGCTGACCTGCCACTATTAATGATCATGACTCATTCACGATGATTTATTTATGGCATCTAAATAAAAAAAAAAAGCTGCTCTAACAAGCTGCGACGCGAATAAACATTTATCAGCACACACCAGGCAGAAAGGAAAACATTACAAAGCATATTCATTCACAAAGCTCCATTGAATACCTTTGGGAAATTTCAATTTTCCGTCCTTCAAGTCCACATAAAGATATTTTGGCCCATTTTTACAGCATTTCTTCAGGTCAGTGATATATTTGGACTGTTTTGCTTGAACTACTTGCTTTAGGTCTTGCAGCAGCAATTCGTTTGGGTTTAGGCTAGATCTGTATTTTTTTTTGTTAAAGCCTGCTGTATCATATTTGGCATGCAAAAAGCCTCTAAATTATCAACATATAATTCCCTTTGCTGAAAAACCTGTTGTACACACTCTTCTACTTGCCTCATGCCCCCTGATTGATACAGTTCATATTTTTATAGCAAGTAAAATCTTTTAAATAAAGTTTAATTCTGAAAACTTTAAAGGGGTCATATGATGTTGCTAAAAAGAACATTATTTGGTGTAATGAAATGTTTATGCAGTTTAAGGTTAAAAAAACACATTATTTTCCACATACTGTACATTATTGTTTCTCCTCTATGCCCTGCCTTTCTGAAATGCGTCGATTTTTACAAAGCTCATCAGTCTGAAAAGCGAGGTGTGCTCTGATTGGCCAGCTATCCAGTGCGTTGTGATTGGCCGAATACCTCAAGCGTGTGACGGAAATGTTACGCACCTACCATACTGTGAATCCCTGTCTGACCGGAGCGATGAGACAAAAACATTAAATCCCATTATAAACGAGGCATTTGTTGCATCCAGTGGGGACATAATTAGCGATTATAATGACTTACACTGTCTTTTTACGCATTGCATCCTCCATAAAATGTGCTGCACACATCTGAATATTTGGGTTGAACTGTTCTGGAACAGTGTTGTAAATACAACTTAACCACTGATTTCTAGTTGTGTCCTCTTTTGGAAGGCCAAACAAAGTAGTTTCGCTTTCACAACGAAACATAGCGTCACATACGGCGGCCTTGAGTGAGCGGCGGCCGGCAGATTCGATGAAGGAGCGGCTGGCGGGCTTGCGGCAACCACATGTGATGACCCCCCAGGTCCACGGTGAAAGCCGATCCGGCGATCCACAGCTCGAAGTTGATGTATTTCCTCAGCGACCAGTACGGATCAGCTCTAGGCATGACGAAGCGGATATCGTCCTCTTTTGGAAGGCCAAACAAAGTAGTTTCGCTTTCACAACGAAACACACAGCGCCTTCACGACATGGCGGCAGCAACAATACTACAGCGAGAATGGCGTTATGCATATCTTCCCACATAGTGACGTAGACATGTGGGGGCGTGTTAGAATGAGCTGTTTTAGGTCGGCGTGGTTGACTCTTAACTTTTATAAAGAATGTATCTATGGATTTGAGACTTTAGTCTTTGCAACTTTACAGATCTTCTTTATGCACCAAGAGGTTGTAACACTCCAAAGAGAAAGGAAAAATTTAAATCAAATCATATGACCCCTTTAAGATCAGTCGGATAAAGTCATAGGTAATGGATGGACTGATATCTCCATCCAAAATTAACTTCCCATTAGTGACTGACAGACCCAGACATCTTCATAACAGGATACTCACAGCATGAAGCATTACAGTTGTGATGAGTTTGTTTTGTCTCATTATTATTCTAAAGGCTGTCTGAATGATCCAGGTGGTATTTGATAACTTTGGATATGTGGCGATGTTTCAAAGTGCAGTAATTTTCTTTTTGGGATTCAAAGCATTCCTCTAACTCAATGAAATAATGACCACCAACATCAAGCAATTCAAGACAGACATTTAGGTGTTATTCTGCAGTTCTGTATGACCCTCTGAAATACTCAAAGTGTAGCGATGGTCGTGAATTATTTAGTTTGTACACTAATGGCTATAACTTCCTGATAAAAAGTAAAACTATGGAGTGCTCAAAATAACTTGTAAGCCGTAGATCATAAGAATCTAATAGTCTATTAAACATACTGGAACATTTAAGATACCTATTAAAAGGTTTGCATAGTTTTTCAACAGAACCGAACAGTCGCATTAGATTACTATGCTCATGAAAAGCAAAAAAAAAAAAGATTTCGTTTAAAATTGATGTTTATTCTTTGTTGAATAACATACACTATATGATTTGGACAATCAGCTCACATTTAGCTAAATAAACACAATTCCACTGTGATAAATGGATCTCAAACACTCTCATGCTCACTAAGGGGTCTTGTTGTTTTAACAAAATCTAACATTTTAGCATTTTAGTCAGAAGCTGTTCTCATCCATAAATCAAATTGAATCTGTCACAGTAGACTTTTTGTGTAATAGATGTTTAGTTTGTGTCAAGTGTGTTTATCTTTTGTTAAAAATGTGTTCCCAGTGGGATTTGCTGTCCAAAAAATGTACAGTGAATAAACAGTGGCGTTATAGTTGGCTGAATTGTGGTTGGACTGATTAGATTTGACTTTTGTTTCAGCTTTGAGAGAGAGTGAGAGTGAGAGAGAGAGAGAGAGAGTGAGTGAGAGAGTTGTGCTACCTGACAGAGTTCAGGATGTGCTCGCATATGGAATAGAATGACCTAGTTACATACTCTCTAGAGGAGAGGAAAGTGTGTGTGTCTGTCTGCATCTTTCTTTCTGAGAGATGAGGTGTGAGAGCGTGGTGTAGTGAGTATAGGGGCTGTTACATGTCTGTCAGGACATAGGGAGGTGAGGTCTGGTCTCTACAGCTGCCACTGGTCCAGTAGCTCCTTACATGCTCATTGAAAGTATTTTAAGTTTATCGAAAGCAGATAGACTGTTTATACTACTGTTCAAAACTTGGGGTGGGGGGGATCAGAAAATGTTTTTGAAAGAAATCTCTTATGCCCACAAAGGCTGCATTGATTTAGTAAAAATTACAGTAAAAACAGTAATATTGTGAAATATTATTTTAAACTATTTTCTATAGTAATGTATTGTTTTTTTAAATATACTACTATTTTGTATATGTTTTTCTATTTTAATGTATTTTAAAATGTAATATATTAAAATATTTTAAATGATTATTTAATCTACTGTAAATGTAATATTTATTTTTAAAAATGTAATTTTTGCTGACTTTGGCATTTAATAAGCATTTATTGAAAACAAATATATTTGAAATAAAAAGTGAATAGTTGAATAGTAGTGTATATTATTTCATATTATTTAAATAAATACAATTTTTCTTATTTAGGATGTCAAGAAAGTAATGGTCAACCATTTAGAGTTTTTATAATCAAGAAATGTGCAAATAACTCTTTGGTGCATTCAAGTCATGTCGGAATGCTACTGATCATAATCAGTTTATATAAAAAGTAGTAATTGTTCATGTCAACAGTACAGTTTAGTTTTGTGCATGTGATGTACTTTTAATGTAAAAACGTGCCAGAAAATACTCATTTAGTTATGAGGATGCAGACTTGTGCAACCAAACTACATTTCCCATAATTTTTCTATGGCAGCTCAGGAATAATAAAATATTTCAATAAAATGTCAATTACACAGCTAATGTGAATACTTTGCATTGTTGCTTTCGAGTTTTCAGCCTTACTATGTAAAAAAGAATGAAAATGCTTTGCAGGAATGCTTTATTACTTCAAAAATCACGTTAATGAATATAGTCATCATAATTCTGATTTCCAAACTCATTAATATGAACTTCCCTGGCACACACAATATTTACTATTTTATTGTGGCACTAACATTTATAGCTGCAGCTGCCCTAAACAGACTCACAGGTATTTCAATGGATCATTGATCTCCACAAGGGTAACTTTAAACGAAACCCTGTATTTTTACATAAAACCACCAAACAGAACAAGTAACAGAACTATAACCCATATTAACTCTAAATAACATTTATTAATATTCCAGCTCCCACACCTTGCACAGAGCTACTTAATTAACTATTCGAATGCAGTAGCCAATGACTGCCTCCCTAAAGCAAAATGAGCAGTAGCAGACATGACATTGTGTTTTCTTTGCCGGTTGCACATTTGTTTCATTTCATTGAAAATAAATAAATGAATAAAGAAAAAATAAGATGTATTAAAAAAAGAAAGAAAAAATGACAGGAATATGGCAGGAATGTCATTGATCCAACTTAGCAAAGGCATGAAATCCTACGGGTCAAACTGACTCTCTCCTAATGATGGACATTCATAACACATTGCTGGTGTTATTGAGATAAAATGAAGGGTAAAAAGTGTGTCCTCAGACTGATGTTTGTCCTGCTCATCCCTGACTCATTATTTTCATGTCACACCATTCCACTGCATTTCACTGATGGTGTCATAATAGGGCTTGAGGGAACAGCTGCTCTCTGTCAATGAGACTTCTCGAGCGCTGCAGGACCAATGGACAGTCGCTCGGACTGTTGATTGATGGATCCGTGGGACAATTCTTTTCCTCAGAGCAGCCAAGACAGAAACTTCACCATGGCAACCTGACAAAGCAAGTTAGACCTGTTAAAATCATTTCTTATCCTGAATACTATTATGATTTGATAACGTCTTTGT
Organism: Sinocyclocheilus anshuiensis; assembly: GCF_001515605.1. NCBI lineage: Eukaryota > Metazoa > Chordata > Actinopteri > Cypriniformes > Cyprinidae > Sinocyclocheilus > Sinocyclocheilus anshuiensis. The sequence continues at coordinate 2,523,314 of NW_015538026.1, read as the reverse complement.
CTGTAATTTTGTGCCGGTATGTTTATGACAATCTATGTTCTAAAGGCCTGTTAAAACCAAGGATGATAATAACTATAAAGTTTTAAAAATCATTCTAATTCTATGAGAATAGAGAAGTCCACACCACAATCATGATAATGATAATGACACAGAGGAGTGATATCATCCAGTCAGAATCCACCCGACTTTAAAGAGCTTAAGCGTCATTTTTATAGTTATCATTCTTGGAGTGAACAGGCTTCAACAAAGTGCATCAATGGAACTTTTCAAACACCTGAATCTGCAACACCACAATATCTGATTAATAAGGCCAGTTGCATAGCTAAAATAGCTAAAGGGAAATATTATTAGAAAATTCACTAAAAAAATTTATTTGTCATTTACTCACCTACATGTTGTTCCAAACCTGTATGACTTTCTTCCATGAAGATCAAGGGGATGTTTTAAAGGAATACTTAAGTCAAAATTAAAATTAGCTGAAAACTTCCAACTGTTAATTTCATCAATGCATTGGCAGTGGGAGTCAATGGGTAGTAGTCATTTGGCGATAAGGCTAGGTAAATCTGGGTATCATCAGCATAGCTGTGATAGGCAATTTGGTTCTTTCTGGTAATTTTGGTAATGCAAAATTTCTCCCAATCTGTTCAGATGAAAAAGCAAACTCATCTACATGAAGATGAGGCATGAAGGTGAGTAAATTCTCAGCAAACTATTCCTTTTAAAGAATGTTAATGCTGCTCTCTTCAATAGAAATAAAGTTGATTGGGACAAAGAGATGTCAAGCTCCAAAAAGCATAAGTACACACCATAAAAACTAAATTAAAATGTTCAATATGATATTGCACTATTTTATGAGACTTCTGAAGCAATGTAATAGCTGTGTGTGACAAAAACCCAAACTTACGTTATTCACTGAAATTCTTGCCTTGAAAATCTTCTTTAATAGGCTGGTCAACATTCACTTTCATTATGTGGGAAAGAAGAACTTGGATGCTCTGCTGAATGTCTTTTGAGTTCCATAAAACAAAGAAAACATATAACGTTTTGGAACAACATGAAAGTGAGTAAATGATGACAGAATTTATATTGTTGGGTGAACTAATCATTAACCTAAATAGAACGCGCACACACACACAGACAGACAGACAGACAGACAGACAGACAGACAGACAGACAGACAGACAGACAGACAGACAGACAGACAGACAAGTTGTTTTTAACAGTGTAATGAGCCTCTTAATTTTTTTCTTTCTTTTCTGTGTTGTTGCTAATAAGTGTTAATTAAAAGAGTCTGTCTCTACCTCACCAAGGTCAGTCAAGAGAGGAATTAAGTTCAGCAATTAATCTGCATAAAGAACACGCCTCCCAACACTAACCTGCTAGAGTGAGATATATAATCCCACTCATATCTTCTTACTCTCTGATGTTAGGACAGTTTGTGGAAATAATCTGTCCATTTTATCATTATTCATAATTACAGCTTTTTAAAAATGCTTTCACACAGTTTAGAAACTATAGCTTCATTTCTCAAAACTCTACACAAAACCACAAACACACACACACAACATGCAAAATGTCACATATATCTTGCAAAAGCAAACACTTAATTCAAAACTATTTTTAAAACTATTGGCGAGTAGATGTTGCATGCTAAGCCACTCCCCATGCGGGTATATAAGGTGGCGGTTTGTGTCAACTCATTCAGGTTTACAACATGCAAAATGTCACACACATCTTGCAAAAGCAAACACTTAATTCAAAACTAATTTTAAAACTAGTGGCAAGTAGATGTTGCATGCTAAGCCACTCCCCATGCGGGAATATAAGGTGGCAGTGTGCGTCAACTCATTTGGGTTTATGCTGAGGAGCCGAGACTGTGTCCCAGCATTCAGCGAGTGGTTCAGGGTTGTGGCAAGGGGACATAACATCTCCGTTCCCTCCATCAGGGAACGAGGGTTATATATATAACCGAGACATTCCCTATCTGTCGGTCACTACGAGTTATGTTGTGACGACATTAGGGGTACCTATGGAAAACGCCACAAACCCTGAACCGTGTTACAACTTGTGGCATTGCAAATTCTGACAAGCCGTGGCATGTCCAGGCAAATGCAAATGCTAGGGATGTGCATCTCATGACTCAGGCCGATACGATATGCATCTCGATGCATAGCCAATGATATGAAACATTAAAGATATATATGAAGCAGCTACCGATGTGATGCAATACGATTCACCCCTGTTACGATGCAGTGCGATACAAAGCAAATTTAACATAGGCCTAGATCAAGCTTAGTTACTGTGGCAACTTATGCTGGGAAACTAACCTGGTCTAAAGCAGGCTAACTGTCAGGCTAAGCTAAGCTCCTCTACTGACCAATAGGAACACAATGATATTACCACTGTCTCACATACTATTATTTGACTTTTTATTTATTTTTTTTTTTTTACAGTTTCTAGCCATGCAGCCTTTCTCTCTGGTTTTATTACAGCTGTACCTTTTATAGTTTGCAAAACAGATAGCATGAACATTAGAACATTACAATCTAAAATTGCTCTTTAAAGCATTCAAATAACTAAATTAAAAGTTAAAATCACTGAATTAAAAATGAAAATAAATAATAAAGAAAATTACTAAATTTTAACTGCTATAAGAAACACAAGGCAAGGCAAGGCAAGTTTATTTATATAGCACATTTCATACACAATGCTAATTCAAAGTGCTTTAAATAAAAGAAAAGAAAAAAATAATCACAACAATAAAACAAGGAATTTAGAAACGCACATTAACTCCTTTGAGCTGAGTAATTAGTACTGTAGCTTACATTTGATTACCTATTACAATAGTCCACTTACAGTTATTGCTATCATAAAAATACACATTATATGCAAAATGTATATTTTCCTCAGAATTATTGCGCTACTATTCCGTCTGTTTAGAGCAGCGCTCCTTGCTCTAGCGTGCCTCGCCCACTCCTGACAGCAAAATGGATATGTTT
>NW_015538026.1:2504379-2519744 GCF_001515605.1 Sinocyclocheilus anshuiensis | reverse complement strand
TTAACATAGGCCTAGATCAAGCTTAGTCACTGTGGCAACTTATGCTGGAAAACTAACCTTGTCTAAAGCAGGCTAACTTAAGCTAAGCTCCTCTATTGACCAATAGGAACATAATGATATTACCACTGTCTCGCATACTATTATTTTTTTTTTTTTTACAGTTTCTAGCCATGCAGCCTTTCTCTCTGGTTTTATTACAGCTGTACCTTTTATAGTTTGCAAAACAGATAGCATGAACATTAGAACATTACAATCTAAAATTGCTCTTTAAAGCATTCAAATAACTAAATTAAAAGTTAAAATCACTGAATTAAAAATGAAAATAAATAATAAAGAAAATTACTAAATTTTAACTGCTATAAGAAACACAAGGCAAGGCAAGGCAAGTTTATTTATATAGCACATTTCATACACAATGCTAATTCAAAGTGCTTTAAATAAAAGAAAAGAAAAAAATAATCACAACAATAAAACAAGGAATTTAGAAACGCACATTAACTCCTTTGAGCTGAGTAATTAGTACTGTAGCTTACATTTGATTACCTATTACAATAGTCCACTTACAGTTATTGCTATCATAAAAATACACATTATATGCAAAATGTATATTTTCCTCAGAATTATTGCGCTACTATTCCGTCTGTTTAGAGCAGCGCTCCTTGCTCTAGCGTGCCTCGCCCACTCCTGACAGCAAAATGGATATGTTTGCATGACTTTCTAACATTTACAGATGAAAAATATACCTGTGACATGTCAGTTATGCACTGAGGAAAATACAACGTCTCAAATGCATTAAACAGCACAGATATATTCGCTGTTTGTCATGGTGGATCGATTTGATCCATGATCGACATTAAGGTCTGCTTAAGAATAAGCATGCACAAATTAGTGAGATTGTGTGAATTTAATTTGTCGTTAATTGAACCGCTTTAGCCCCGATTGATTTGTTAGGTTATTTCAAGTCAGGTTTTGGACTTTAATCCCAGTTTTTCCTCTGGTCTCCGTGGTGTTGTGATTCCTCCTATTCACGAAGCAGCGTGATTAGAGAACGCGCTTGAGAAACAGTTTAGAGAGGAGAAATCAATCTACATATAAAACATTGGTCACAGATTATTGGTCACTTTCTAAATAATAAAAGTATAGCGCATCCACTAGTAATTATATATAAATAAATAGGTTTTTACCGATGCAAATATGTTAGAAACGATGCATCGCGATATAAATGACAACTTCCCATCCCTAGTAAATGCAGAAGTCGTAACCTTCCCAACGCCCCAGAAAAAACTCACTGACCTTGGTGCCAAGAGGGGCCAATGGTGAGTACATCGCTGCTGGAGAAGGCCATGCTGCTGTTCCGTCTACAGAATTTTCTTTAACAGAAGGAATGTCAACTTCTGGAAAAAAGATTGCTTCAGATCTTTTTTTTTTTGTTCAGCAAGGGTAGATGGAAACATTGGGGAAGCGTGCCTAGGTCCAAGGTACAAGGCCGCTATGGGGACCACATCCTACCCGTAGGGAGGTGACATGTGGAGATACTAATATCGACTGACCCCAGGGGGGCAGCAATACATATGGAACAGGTCTCCGAAGTAGGTCCTACCTGGAAGTAGGGATGGAGCTACTACCAAAAGAGACAGACGGAGCAGAATCTGTCCAGAGGAAGACACGGGTTTACCATGAGGGAAACCTTACCGTAGAAGAATGCACATCTGGGATTTCCCCGCAGGGAATCACACAGATGGGACACCTAGCCCAGTACAGGGGCTGACAGGAGCTCCGGGCAGGCTAACACAAGTACTGGGCCTGGCGTCAGACTCCTCCGCCAAGTCTGACTGCCGGGGGTGCTGGAAGATGCTTGACCAGGGTTCGCCGTCTGGGGAACTCTACTGGGAGAGCGAGGCAGCCATATCCACTAGTGAGGGGGAATGGCACAGCAAACGTGACACAGAGTCAATTCTTCCCGCAGGGCAAAACTAGGTCCCAGAAGGGAGTAGTGGGAACCTTGGGCATGTATCCAGGCTGGGTTCTCAGGACAATGTGAGAGCACCCCTGAGGAAACTGATGATCAGGTCATGATTTCCCAGAGACCGGCCGTCCATTGCATCATGATAAGCTGTGATAGCAGCGACATACATTTTCAAGGTGGAGGGTGACAGCCTACACTCCAACCTTCCTTGCAGGAAAGAAAGCATAACTCTGATCGGGCATCTTCGGGGGTCTTCTTGGAGAGAAGAACACCAGTCAGCGAACAGACTCCACTTCAAGGCATAAGCTCGCCTGGTAGAGGAAGCTCTGGCTTGAGTGATAGTGTCTACCACCACCGGTAGCAGATCACTGAAGTCTGCCGCGTCCCGTCCAGGAGACACACGTGAAGGTTCCAGAGATCTGGACGCGGTGCCATATGCTGCCCTGCCCCTGAGAAAGAATGTCCTTCCTCAGGGGGATCCACCAGGAAGGGGTTGTCGCAAGGAACATCAAGACCTGTTTCTCATCCTCCCTGACCTTGCACAGTGTTTGTGGGTGAAGGCTTACTGGGAGAAACGCATACTTGCGTAGGCCCCGGGGCCAGCTGTGTGCCAGTGCATCTGTGCTGAGGGGGCCTCGATCAGGGAATAGTACAACTGGCAGCGGGAGGACTTGTGGGAAGCAAACAGGTCTGCCTGAGCTTCCCTGCATTGACTCCCGATCAGCTGGAACACCTGTGGATGGGGTTGCCATTCTATGGGGAGAGTGAGCTGATGTGAAAGCGCTTTGGCTGCATGGTTGAGCTCCCCTGGAATGTGGATGGCACGCAGCGACTTGTGCTGCCATTGACTCCAGAGGAGGAGATGGTGGGCGAGTTGCAACATGTGACGTGATTGTAGACCTCCCTGGTGGTTGATATACGATACAGTGCAGTGTTATCTGTGCGGACCAACACATGCCTGCCCTGCAGCAGCAGCTGGAACCAGGGCTAGAAGCACTGCCAGCAACTCCAGGCAGTTGATGTGCCAAAGCAATTGAGGCACTGTCCAGGACCCCGAGGCTGCCTGCCCGTTGCATGTAGTGTGCCAGCCTGTCCTGGAGGCATCTGTTGTGACAATAACATGCGGGGACACTTGTTCTAAGGGCACTCCGGCCCGTAGAAAGGCAAGGTCTGACCAGGGGCTGAATGTGTGGCGGAGTCCTCTTCAAGGACTTAGCGGTGCCTGGGACATGGTGGGGAGCCGTCTTCCTGCATGGAGCTTGACATGCCGGCTTCAATGTAGTCTCAGCGTGGGATGGAGCTGCTGTGGAGGATGCAGGAGGGCGCCCATGGCGACTAACAGGCTTTTGGCTGGTCCTCAACAGATAGGTGTCAGGAGGACTGTCACGTCGGGGCAAGATGTGTTTGATGGCCTGAGTCTGCTTCTGTACTGCTGAGAACTGCTAGGCAAAACCCTCGACAGTGTCGCCAAACAGGTCAACCTGGGAGATGGGAGCATCAAGAAAGCGGACTTTGTCAACGTCTGTCAACGTTTGTCAACGTTTCTCTTTAAGGGGTCAAAATGATGCGTTTTCATGTTTTCCTTTAACTTTAGTGTGTTTTGTAGCTGTTTGTGCATGTACAAGATCTGCAAAGTTACAAAGCTCAAAGTCTCTCACAAAAGGAATTTTTCTGTCTAAAAGAGAAGGCTGATCCAGACCGGACAAAAATGCCTCGATTGAATTCTCCCTCACATATCTATATCACTATGCGGAAATATTAGCATAATGCCACCCAAATGGATACGCAAAGAAAGAAGGCGTGGCTTCAGGTATTGCAGTAGTGTTGTTTCTGCCCTGCCGTGGAGATGCTTTGTATTTGTATGTGAAAGCAAAAGCACTTTTTTTGGCCTTCCGAAAGTGGACACAATTAGGAGTCAGTGGTTAACATTTATTTATGACACTGTCCCAGAACAGTACAACCCAAATGTTCGAGAGTGTGCAGCACATTTTGTGGAGGAAAGTTTCCTGAACCCGGAAGAGTACAAGGCCAGCTTTGCAGAAAGGCTGTTTTTAAAAAATGTGGCAATTTCAACTTTGCTGGGACAATCTGGCCCAGTCTGAATCTGAATCTGAATCAGAGCCGCTAAGTATGTTTTACAATTTGCTATTGACTGTTCAAATGCAGAGTTTGGTAAGTGTAGAGTAACACATATTATTTGTCATTCTTACGATCACAAGTGCAGACAGAGATGGATTTATGTTTATAAACATAGTATCCTCTGTTCTCTGCTTATAACTGACAGCAAAAAGACGACAAACATGATTCACTACGTGTTCTGCTTCACACTGGTTCTGTCGACCTTATTAACTGTTCTTATAATTGCTTTGGAAGCTAAAGCTCACGATTATGGTAAGTCTGACACATGACACATGCTTGAGATGTTCGGGCAATCACAACGCACTGGGCCAGCTGGCCAATCAGAGCACACTGTCTTTTTCGAAGGAGAGGCTTCGTAGAAATATATGACCCCTTTAAACTCAGACGTGATTGGAGCTCCCAAGTAAGACCCCTAATGTCGTCACGACATAATCTGTAGTAACCAACAGATAGGGAACTGTGTTTAGAGTTTTGCAAAAAAAAGTTTGTTTTACAATAGCAAACTGAGTTTAAAGCATGTAATGTGCTTGTAGTTTTGCAGACTTGGTCTAAAGATTAGGTATATGAGTAAATGGTTTCACTGACTGGGCCTCAAGTACCACTTTTAGTGTCTAAGCAATTAAAAAAAAAAAATGTAATGAAGCAGATTATCAGTTAAAGCAGACTGCAGACTTGGTCTAAAGATTAGGTATATGAGTGATTGGTTTCACTAAGTGGGCCTCAAGTACCACTTTTAGTGTCTAAGCAATTAAAAAAAAAAAATGTAATGAAGCAGATTATCAGTTAAAGCAGACAAAAACCTAAATTGCAGACATGTTTGTTACAGTGTTGTGTAACAGAAACAAATCCCTTGAGCAAAAACAGATCATTATTATGTTCAATTTTTAAATTCTGACATTGTGAAAAGTTATCGAAGAATTCAGCTTGCAGGATGATGTCACATACTCAATAATTTGAAAATCTTTGCTATATATACACAAGATCTGGAATGGGTCTTCATCCTGAATTGAACTTCCTGTCATCAGAGACAAACTAACTGTCACTACACCGAGTGCTTCCTGCAAGAGAGACGTAACGCCACGATAGAAATATCGATCACATGTGTCTGAGAGACTGGAGATTTATATAACTCTATAAGCCTTTATCACCCTATAGAGTAAGATGTTACAACATCTTACTCAATAAGAGAATCAATACCCACAGCTCCTCCCTCCCCCATTACAGTCCATTAACGGTGAGAAGTAGGCTGACGGTGAAACGTTCTACCTCGACAGCCGTCGTTTGTTAGAGACTCAGACTCGTTGTCAGTTCTGTTCTGATTTCACCCCACAGCTGATGAATCAGTCAAACGGAGAATGTCAACAGGCCATCGGTCCCTTCTGCCACCCAGGGGAGAAGCCCACGTCTTCCAGGCAGAGGATTGATTGGGTTCCTTTATATCAAGCACTTCTTTTACCAAGGAAGATCAGAGTTTCTTGACTAGCTTTGGCTCCTGTCTGCTGTGGGACTGATTTCTCCACGGCTGTCGTATTGTGTTAGAGATTGTGCCAAACAGGTTGTTCATTAGCACAGAGCTAGTCAGTCTGCGCCAGGATCACCAAGTATCATTTGCTGTTACAATAGAAGATATCAGTGCAAGCTGAGACTTAGGAAAGATGAGATAAGACTCTGATAGTGTTAAATATTACAGATAGCATGATAAGTAGTTTGACTGACATTTTTTAAATATTTATATATGTACTTAAAGGAACAGTTCGCCAAAAATTCATTTTGGAACCCTCATGTTGTTTCAAATACAAATGACTTTCTTCTGTGAAAAACAAAATAAGACCATTAAGGAGATAAACCATGTAAAAGTTCATTTCTGCCACCTACTGGATTGGAGTGTAAACAAGAGAGCAATGTTGTATAGTGACCCACAATTTTACGATACAATCAAATAATGTTGTGTTAAATATTGGGTTGTTTTTCCACTGAAACCAAGCAGAGAAATGCAAAATGATCAATTTACTTGTTTGCTGACTGACACTCTTAGCTATCACTGTATTGTATGATAGAATTTTATTATTATTATTTCTTCTTATTGTTATTGTTACTACTACTACTACTACTACTACTATTAACTTTATTAATAGCAATAATAATGATAACAATAATGTTTTTAATAAATAATATTAGTGTTTTCATTTTTATTAGATTTTTATTATTTAGCATTTTTCATCACATTGTGTTATCATATATATTCATTATATTATAAGTATTACAATTTTATTTTATTTTTTTTTACCTATATTTTGCAATTCTAATTTTTTTTAATGGTTTGTGCTCAAAGGGGGTTGTGCTGGTAATATAATTTTTTATTAAATATTTTGTATCCAACTACAAAAATACAAAATAAAAGCATTTTCCCGAGCGGTCTCAGACCTTTGGACCCCTCTATACAGTCAGAGAAACAAAATATCTTGTGTTATGGTCCATTTTATAACATTTAGGCACAGCACATATACAGATGCACACAAGCTCAAACAATGCACAGCCTCACTCTGTCTCTTCTGCTCTCATGGTGTCTCCTGTGGTTTTGGCACAGGGCACAGCATGTTGGCCATGTGTGGGTTAAGCAGGAAGAGTCAGGGGCTGAGAGCACTTCAGCTGGATCCTGCTACTTGTGTTCCCCGGCAGGGCTGCCGAGATTGATGTATAGAATCAGTGCACTTGACTGTATCTAAGCAACCATTCATTAATGCGGCTGACCCTGCATGGGGCTTTGTGAGTCTCAGTTCAGAGATATGTGCTAGTGGCCGTACAGAGTAGTTAAGAACCAGTGATTACCGAAAACATGTCCCCACAGGAGCTGTGAAGAAAGGCTGGCATGGTGGCGTTGAGCACAGATTTCACAGAATCAGGGTCTTTCAAAGTACTTGTGCCAGCAAAAATATGATTTATTTTTCAAATTAGGATACAAGGAGCAATATGAGGCTGTGGTGTTTTTCATGTTTTGTCAATATACCGCATTTTCTAAAAATATTTGAACAGCTGCGAGGGGTTGATTTTAACAGTTCATTAAGCAGTAAAACTGGTTGTGTAATTATCGCTCCATCAGAAAATTGCTGGTGGCTGTTGGATTTTTCTGTAAGAAACTCTGTATTATATTTTGAAGAAAAACTAAATAGAAAAAAATCTAACCAGAACCCAAATCTAAACCAAAATTCATCCTGATCCAACAGGGCTGGCTCACACAGGTGTGCTGAATCCCTAGGCGGCCTGATTGAAATAGCAACCAGAAAGACACTCCTGGTTCCAGCACTCAACCTTTATGCTGAGTTGAAAACATTTGAAGTCCACTTGAATTATTAATGATTGCCCTTGGCCATTTTCCCAAGATAGAGTGGACAAAGGAAACTGTATTTGGGATGGACTGGGAAACCAAAACACAGACTGGCAGAACATGCCTTGCATAGAGGAGTTTGGTAAAGACGTGAGAAGAAAAGATATGGAAAATAAAAATATGCAGGGTGGAAGAAAGGTGAAGAATAGAAAGATACATAGGGAATGAATCTTGCTGTGTATTTGTATGAAAAGACCAAAAAAAATAAATAATAAAAAATAATACTGCTACACTGCTACATAGAACAGAATTTTAGTGTACTGAATTTTAAATACAAAAAGTTTACTGAAGACATAAGTCAGATAGAGCATGAGAAGAAACAAAATTATGGAAATAGCCATTGAGCTTCACTGAAATAAGAAGTTTAATAATCTGAAGGAATATTTAAAAATAAGAGGTTAGAAACCTCTAGAACTTTTCCAGAAGTCAAGTTCTTCTTTGAATGTATTGTAACATTAATCGTAACCATCTGGGAATCCCCCTAGAGTGACAAATGGGGATCTTTATCTCTGAACTGTCGTTTTCATGTGCCTTTGGGTTTTATGCTTTTATTTTTGAAGTTCTCTGGCTCATGCATGGACTTTGTTGATTGTTTCTTCTTCCCTCTGTTTTAGCTGTATCCACATGTATCTTGTTTACTTACAAGTTCAAGTGTTTAAATACCCTCTCGTTTCTTTAGCGTGTTGTCAGATCTTATTTTTTAATATGCTGTACACGTTATATGTGAGTCTTGGTTCCTTAGTTCTTGTGGTTTTTGTACTTTGCTTTGGGAATAAAGATGTACTGGGGTTCAAACTACTATTCATCTGAGACCCTTTGTGACAGACTAAATAAATAACTAATGCCATTTGTCCTCCAAATTGACTTTAACATCTTCACATGTTGAGTCATTGTTTGGCTTCAGATTCCATCTGCAGTCGCACAGTCTACCTAGACATAAACAGTCCCAGTGAGCATGGAGATAGGAAAAAAAACACAATCTATTGTATATATCTCTCATCCACCATCCAAAGGAGGTAATCCCATCCTCTCAGAAATGAGTTTACTAGAGGTGGCAAATCATTGGGGTGCAGTTATTACAAATTGGTGACAGTCGGAAAAAGTTTGTGTGAGTGTACAGTATATGCAGTTCCTTCAAAAATGTATACTGTCCGTGTGTGCCAGTGTTTCATGCACATAACAACTGTCTCTACAGCGTACACAGCACAAGCAGCAGTGTCAGATTTGCGAACAAATTACTCTTATGAAGTGATTCTTTTTAATGAGTCAATCAAAATTCACAACAGAGCTTTGTAATCACTTGAATCAGACTCACTTAGTGAATCATTCAGAACAGTTGCTGACTGATTCCCTCCCTGAACCCCATCGGGTCTGAATCTTGAACAGGGCACCATTACTGGGATATATTTACTTTAGGGTCACTAGACTTTTTTTATTTGAAAACGGACCATGCACAATTTTAACATAAATGTTTCCATTTCATGCATTGAACCGAATTTAGCCAATGTCTAGTTTTCATCCGCGGCCCCTTGGCAGTTAATCATAATCATAGGTAAACATAAAAACATAAGACAACAAACACATTCAATACAGTATTACTTATACACATCATATCAGAGCCAAAAAAGAACAGTAAAGATAGTCCAGTTAAACCACAACCATGTCAGTATTTACAGAGTTGAGTTGATTTTAAATACGATTTTAGTTTTAGTTTAAACATGTCAATAGATGTGCACATCCTTATGTCTTCTGGTAGAGTGTTCCAATGAATAATAGCTTTCCACTGAGAAAGACGATGATCCAAAGACAGAATGATGAAAAGGAACAACACAGTCACTAGTAGATGATGATCTAGTAGATCTTACAGAGACTGTAGAGCAAAAATGCACAAAATCACGAAGTATGGAAGGGGCCAAACCATTTAAAAAATGTTTTACTGATTGGTTGTTAATATGGCAATGTGATCAAAGAAGAGTTGTTATAATAAATTGTTATAATAAATTATATTCCTAAAAAAAAAAGAAATATTTTATGATTAAAATTGTTTTAGTTTAGCATATTTTACCACAGGAACCATAATGAACAAAACAATGTCTTTTGTTTGCTTATTTGTTTTTATCCATCAGAAATATTTTTTTTGAAACAGCCTCATATTTACTGTACAGCATCAACTTAAAATTTGTCATTTGGCTCCTAGAGATTTATTTTATAGCCAGTGGCTCTGTAGTCTTTTTTTTTTATTTATCTGCATATAAACATACAAATATAGAGATGTCACAGAAAACACTAAGCATAATTTAATAAAACAATATATAAAAAAATATATAGTTGTAGTCATCGCCCACTCATTTTTATCTTATTACCATTTACATTTTGAAGCAATTAGACTATTCTTGAGGGATATGATTTTAATATTTTAATTATATTTTAATTAGATGCTAAAAAGCCATGCATTAATTATTCATACAGGTTTTCTATCAAGCATCCCTCCTATGCTATACTCTGGTACACATTTACATGATGATGTGAATGCATGTTTATTACCATTAAAAAAAGCAAATGTAGTGCATCATGATTTAATAATAGTTTGATTGATGGCATTGATATGCACCCCTGTGCTGTTTTGAGCTGTGCTGATGAATTCTCTTTTCTTTCCTCATGCTAACATATTCTACTTTCTTCTATAAAATGTGAATAAGCAGAAGTCAGTGTCAAACAATTAGCTTGATGACTTGTCATTTAGAGAATGCTGTTCATTTAAAATGCCTTCCCAGTACGTTAATTGCAGGTGCAGTCCAATGAATCAACCTAGGGTTAAGATGTCTCAGTGGTGCACAATGGTGATATGGTAGTGACTCTTCAGTTTATTTAATACCTCTTGGAGCTTAATAGTGCTTTACAAAGCCAAGAAAACAGAGATGGGGAAAATTCAGCTTAAGTTGGAAGTTGTGTTTTGGAACATGAAACTGTAGACCATCTTTGACCTGCAAAAAACAGTTTAAGGTGGTCAAACCTGCTTTGGTGGCTTGACATACAGTAAATGCATTTTAGCAGTAAAGTTTAGATAGATAGTTATACTCTCTGTGGATTTACATATATATACCTGCGGTGCTTGGATTAATTAGTGTATCCTGAGAGTTCAGTCTATTGGAGACATCTTTGCTTGAGGCAAAGATATACATAAAAGCGTACACAGGTTAAACATTGTCATGTTTCATCATGTATTACTATGTATAACTGACCGCAGTATATTGTGTTTCAGTGCTTTATTCTGTTGGGAGGTTGGTTGGTTTTCTGTTAAATGAGAGCAGGTTGACTCTTCACCACCAAAGTGCTGGATGACCAGCTTTGAAGATTTAATAAGGTTTAATCATTTCCAAATTACCTATCCATTGTCTCTGTCCTATGCACCAACTAAACATACAGCATATCAAATATATCATCCATCACTAACACAGAGTAGTGGAAACGGTCACAGGGCAGTGACTGCACATGCAAAAGCCAGAAAAAGCAGAGGGATGAAAGGGAAAGATTAAAGAATCCAAGGTGTCTGCACTTTGCTGCTCTCTTTTCATGCTGATTTATTACTGAAGTGACCAATGAAATACTTTGGCCATGTAATTTTATATAGGAAAGAAAAAAATGACAAATAATATCTAAAAAATGTAAATCTATTTTTCTTAGACAGCATGAACTCTCCTGCTTCTTGGATTTTTCTCCTGAGTAGATCTCAGTAATTTCACACATCGCTTACAGAGTTTTAAGCGATCTTAAACTATGCTCAGTGTTATTTAATTATTTATTAAATTACCTTTTTTGTTTTTCAATTTTCATTTTAATGTTTCAGTATTTCACTTTTGTGCTCTTTTCACTGTTAATAGTTTTTTTTTCTATTAAGCTTTAATTTAATTTTATTTCAGTTTTATTTGAGTTTTAGTAATTTCAGCACTTTATTTGTACAATAGTTCAAATTTTTTAAGTTTAAGTTTTTTATCTATTATTTATATTTTATTTAATTTCGGCTTCATTTCAAATAATGAAAATGAGTTTTAATAATTTTCCTTTAAGTTTTAGTTAATGACACTGTCCCTTAAAACCAAATTATTTGGGTTCTACTATGATTTTATGTCTCATTGGTTTCTAGTTTATTTCTCCTAATGAAGTTTTAGGAGAAACATTGAAGACCAAATACATTTTTCAGACTGAGGACTCCATTAAGCCTCCTGGGCTATGTAATGATCCTTTGGGTTCATTGATTTCTCATGTTGGGACCATGGCATAATTCCAGTCTAATCTAATCCTCAATCTGCCACTCAAAGGAATAAAGAAAAATTATTTAAACAAATATTGGAGAGCATTGCTGGAATGTGTCCATATTGTTGATCCATAAGGGTCTAATTATGCATAACCAAAGTAATGTAGATTAAAGCTAGATGCCAAATCAAATAAACTTTATTGTTATTCGTCTGATGCAGGCCAAGATTGAAACACAGCTCTCCTTTAAGAACGTGGCACAAGATATCACAAGAGAACAACAATGGCAGCCGATAACTGTGACAGCTGGGCCTAGATGCCAAAGTAAACACTAAGCCAAGGGATTGTGAGAGACGTAGAGGAAGAAGAATATAGTTAGCATTGTTATTGTCGTACAGTGAGGTGAGGGGCAGAGCACCTATGATCCATAAAATAGGCTGAGTGCTAACTTGGGGTTATGTGCAGCATAATTTTCACATGGCAATTACACGTGAACACAAGCGCGAGCACACACACACACACACACACACACACACACACACAAACACAAAAGGCTGACTACAGGAATGCTTAAGTGTATTAATATTGAATGGGTGCCTTTAATTAGAGAACAGAGCTTCACTGCTGTGGTCCAGGCAGAACTTGATTATACAAGAACAGAGGTATCAAAGGGGGTTGAATTTGTGTGTGTGTGTGTGTGTGTGTGTGTGTCAGTGTGTTGTTCTCTCTGATTGAGCAAATGAAACGCAAGTGCTAAGCCATTACACAGTTTCAGATGTGACCTTGAATATGTTTTGTATCTTGCTCACCATCCTTCACTTTAGTTTCACACGCACACACGCTCGAATACTCGCGTCCGTGTTTAATCATTCACATTCTGTAAATGGTTAAACATGGAACAATGTTATCTTTGTAAGTGAATTCTGCAGAGGAAGACCAGAATAGGCTCATCATTTAGTAAGAGGTTCTTTTGTTAAGGTTTGTCTTTTGTTTGGTGACACAAAGTCAGTTCAAGGCAGTTCTCGTTTTAAAATCATGACTGATTTATGCTCCATATACTGGGGTTGTATTTCACTTCGTATCAAGCATGATTTGTCACTGTAAATAGATAGCTGACATGAAATACTTTTGAGGCATTGACATGTCCCGTGGTGTGACATGATGTACTCCATCTAAAACTGCTTTAAATGGTATTTTGATATGCGTACAGCTTTTATGAGCTTATATTACTGCATGAAGTCTTTGAACTCCAGAATGGAAAATTTTGCATTCATGTAGCTCAAATGTAAAGCACTCTGATGGCAATGCCAAAGGTCATGGGTTTGCTTTCTGCTGAATTTATATGCTACTAAAATATGCATCTTGAATGTAATGCAGGACTGTAATGTTACAAAAGTATCTATATTTCAAATAAATGTTATTTTGAGCTTGTGTATCCAAGCATAATCACGGTATCACAGTTTCCACATGACGTAGAACAACTGTTTTCAACTTTGATAATGATAAGAAATGTTTCTTGAGCATCAAATCAACATATTTGAATGTCTTCTGAAGAATCATGTGACACCGAAGAGCTGAAAATTCAGCCTTGTCATCACAGACATAAATTACATAAACAAATATATTAAAATACAAAACAGTCATTTAAATTGTAAAAATATTTATTACTGTTTTTACAGTATTTCGATAAAATAAACAGTCTTGGTGAGTGTATAAGAGACTTTCAAAACCATTAAAAAATTTTACCAACTGCAAACTTTTGAACAGTAGCATACTACTACTACTAATTAATATTATTATTGCTATTGTTGTTGTTACTATGACTCTTGATGTGGATGAAACATGTTTCTGTTTAACTCTTAGAAGAAGAAGAGAGGGATGGATCGATGGATGAGGAGATGAGATCAGGTGAGTAATGTACATTTCTGGTAACACGCTTGCTGGGATGAGTACAGATACTGTTGTTTATTTATAGAAACTGAAAAATGTCAACATAAATAACGAGAGTGGCATTCAAGAACCAATTGGAAAGGAGAAAGAACTGAAACTTGAACTTTAAATAATGCAGAACTTCCCATAAATTTCCAACTTATACTCTTTCTCGCTCATTTCCAAATTTCCTCTGCCTCACTCCTGTCATGGATACCTGTGCTTTGGAATTATGTGCACATGTACAGTCCTAACCATTGCATTATTCATGATGTTTCCCTTCCTCTTTCTTTCTCGCCCCTGCTATATTCATCTCCTAGTTCCTATATTGTGTCTGCTGTTGTTTTCACTAGTATGACCACATCATCTTCCTGCTTCCTGTATTGTTCTGTTTAATGAAGAGCTAGAGTATATACAGTACTATTTGAATTGAGAAGGTGTCACAGATCTGCTGTGGTTTACAGTAATTCACCCATTGTGAGTCTGAATAATCAGTGTGACTCTAAACCTGCTGAAATGAAATGCCAAAGCAGAAACACTGAATAGTGAAGGAAATGGAAGAAATAAAGTAGAGTATGTCATTTTTTATTAGTAAATTTTTATTATCAGCCCAGAGCCAGCAAAATTTCACATTTACGTCCAAAGCAACTTAAAGTGCATTCAAGGTATATCTTTTATCGTATCATGCATTCCTTGCAAATTGAATCCATGACCTTGGCATTGTAAACGGTACACTATTTCAATCAGTTTTTCAATCTCTTAGACATTTCGATGAAGAATGTCTGTGAAAGTTTTAAAGGGATGCATATTTCATTGAACATGCTTTTATGAATGCTGTCTGACAACAAACCTGGTACAGTTTATACTTGCTTTTTCTTGATTTCCAGTGAAAGGTTTAAAATATTCATATCAGTATAAAAAGAAACATTCCAGGCTGTGTCCTTCTAATTGAACCAAGTCTGAAAGCCTGATCTGAACATTATTTGTGTAAATTAATTCTATACAAAAAGGCAACAGAAAGAACTACCACATTTTTATATTTTTGTAAGAAAACCTTCCACAATTCAGTTTGAATCTCATTATTTTCTTAAGAAGAATGCGTTTGCTGTCTGACATCTCTCCACACAGAAGTGAAATTAAATGGATACTGTGGTCTCTGCCTGCTTAAAATAATTTTAATTTGATAGCACTTCCACGCTTTCATTTATTTCCTTTCTTCTTTTATTCACAGAAAACATGAGGATCCAGTAATGACTCCTCAACTCTTAACGCTGGTTTGCACCTCATGCAATTTACAGTTTTTCTCGATTGCTAAAACACTATAACCAGGCTTTTGAACTAAAATTTCAAAACCATAATGCCATTTTTCAAAAAGCACACCCATTTTGCTGAACTATAAACACTATTCCCCTGCTTTAACACATGAGTCAGATTTGGTGAACTGTTACTGCAAAACTCTACACACAAATCCTTACATTTCTCAGTGCTTACACCATGTGGTCATTTAGAAAGCACTAGCATTCAATACTGTTCACTCAAGTCAGCACAGCTTGAGCTCAATTAGCAAACAATTACCCAGGTGGAAATACTAAGAGTCAAAATTGAACACACATCAATCAGATCCTTCAATAAATAGATAAAAGGGCCCGAATCAGTTCACTGAGCTTTGGAACAATGGATCCACAGAGAAAT
>NW_015538026.1:2499227-2504220 GCF_001515605.1 Sinocyclocheilus anshuiensis | reverse complement strand
ACACAAATCCCTACATTTCTCAGTGCTTACACCATGTGGTCATTTAGAAAGCACTAGCATTCAATACTGTTCACTCAAGTCAGCACAGCTTGAGCTCAATTAGCAAACAATTACCCAGGTGGAAACACTACGAGTCAAAATTTAACACACATTAATCAGATCCTTCAATAAATAGATAAAAGGGCCCGAATCAGTTCACTGAGCTTTGGAACAATGGATCCACAGAGAAATTAAGGAATAGGTCGAAGAAGAAGAGGAAGAGGAAGAAGAGGAGGAGGAGGAGGAGGAGGAGGGAGAGGATGTGGTGAAGGAGGAGGAAGAGGATGTGGTGATTGTGTTTACTGTTTTGAGAATACGAGGCATAGTTTCAAGAAATGTGTTTAAGCAATCGAGAAAAACTGTAAGAGGTGCATTGATTTAGTTGTCAGACTGACACATTTTAAGGGCAAATGACTCCACTGGCCGTGAAGTCTTCAGCTTAAACCAATGGTTTGCTGGTCTTAGCTTGCCTCCCAGGCTGGCCAGATTGGTCTGGATTACTAGTCTCCAGACCGGGAGACCAGCATAAACCACCTAAGACCAACAAGTCCCTTTAACTTTTTTGTTCTACAGCATGATATGAGTGTGTGGTGATTCTTATGGTCTTGGTCTCTATGTTGGAGAACAGAGGGATGGCCAGCAGAGCTCCTGAGGGGTCCTGCAGTCTCTGCCTTGACTTTGAGAAACTCAATTATGACAATTTGTCACTCTGTGAAAAGATCATTAACTTAACGAGCAGTGGGAAATTGGTGGGACAATGTCTGATTAGGACATCTCACTGTGTGATGGTCCTGCTCTCTGATTAGATTACTGCACTAATAGGCTAACAAGACCATTAACTGCAGTCGACATGATGAATTTGATCGACTGGTTGGGGTTATTGGGGCAGCCAATAAGAAACACGAGGGGTGAATTAACACAACTAGTCACTGTTGTACCGCTGTCTGTCTGTGTATGTTTTCAAACTATCTAAATCTAAATTTTCAAATTCAGATGAAAATTGCTTTATTGGCATGATTGTAAGCAATACAATATTGCCAAAGCTTGGAATATATGTACAAAAACAATTATAATAATAAAAACATCAAAATAATAAAAGAAAACATTATAACATATCTTAAACCTAAACAGTGTAACAAATTATCTGTCTATTAAACTATTATGACTGTCTATATACTATCTATCTATCTATCTATCTATCTATCTATCTATCTATCTATCTATCTATCTATCTATCTATCTATCTATCAGTCTGTCTGTCTGTCTGTCTGTCTGTCTATGTATCTGTCAATTATGTATCTGTCAAACTATATATCTTTTTAACTGTCTATCAAACTATCTACCTGTCTGTCTGTTTATCAAAGTATACATCCATTTGTGTCAAACTAACTACCTGTCATGTCTTTCTGTCAATCTCTCTATCAATATTTTAAATCCCAGATTTCCAATATGGATTCTCAATGTGAACCACACTGTACTGTATACATGTGAGTGATGTTTTGTTAGCATCAGTGTGCTCGTGTGTACGGGTAAGTGTATATGTGCTAGTGTGTGAATTAAGTTGATGCTGATTGGCCGATGCAGGGTTCAACAGTAAAACATGGCAGTGGCAGCGTGCTGGACAGACAGAGACAGATCACAGTCTACACCCTCTCCATTATTCATGCCACTCTGACACCTCCCTCTCCCATGCTCTCTTCCTCTCTCTCTCTCTCTCTCTCTTTCTCTCCACAACACGACCATGTTGACAGGCAGCGCAGGGCTGTTGGACCATTTATTAATACAGGTGAACAGACTTAGTGCGAGAGAGAGAGAGATGGAAAGATAGAGGCAGAAGGACGAAGGGAATGACAGAGAGAGAAAGAGGAATAAGAGTGTTATGAATAATGGAGAGGTTGTTGTTTTGTTACACCTTCTCAAAACCCATCCAAACTCAGGTCACAGATCTCATATAAATTCACAGAAACAGTCGGCTGTAAGCTGAGCTTTCAGTACGCTGACAACATGTACCTCAGTTGTTACATATGTTACACGTCGTTACAAAGAACATTACCACATTTGTTTAGCTCTACTCAGATGATCCATGAACAACCCTGAACTCTGATGCCTGGAACACAGTTACCAAATTACATTTTGATTTACTTCTGCAATGATGAGTTTGAGGCCATAATGTTGAGAGTGTTTCAGTGTCCTAAAAGACCTTTAAATCACAGCTAATTGTGTAGTACATTGACAGGGTCATTACATTCAACTATACTTAGTGTCCGGGGAGACGGCCATGTGAATGGTCAATCCAGTCTAGATGTTGTGGTTTTATGTTTCTTGCAGCTGTACTTTATATTAACGTGGCAGTTGCTGTGAGGGACAGTTGCCCAGATGAATTGTGAAGGAACTGGATATTTGAGCTGTTGGACTAACTCTACATACCAGCAAATTGATAGGCTTACCTTTCAAATTGAGCCGGTGTGAGCGACTGCAGCCCATGCGCGGGGTTTAGCATCTGCTTTGACAGGAGAATGTGGAACAGTAGGCGACTCTTGTCTTTGCTGTCTAAATGGATCTTCTAAAGTGTCAACCAGACGCAGGTGAGCTTGTTTACAGGCGAATGAGGTGCCTTTGTGACTTCAACAGCTGTTTATTGGGGAAATCGCTCTCTAAGACTCATTCCTATTTTTCATCAGTGAGGGGATGCACAAGATTAAAGATGCTGTGTGCAATTTTTTCAGTGTTATACTGTAAAATGCTTTCTACCATTGCAGTTTAATGTGCAGAGACAACTTTAAGTAAGCCATTCGTGGAATGATTTAGCCGAAAAGCATGAATCTACAGCGTTTTAACATTGAGGGTTAATGGGCAAAATAAGAGTGTCTGAGGCAAAATTTTTAAAAATATAGTGTAAAATGCATTTTAACATGCTTTGTATTCTTTTCATTACAAAAAATAAATAAAAAAAAATCTGAAAAATGTCAAATTATCTAATATTTCATGATAATTATTGACCCTGACACAGTCTCAAGTGTCTTCAGGGGTCCTTGAGTTTATGCCCCCAAAAATATTACAATGATTTTAATTTAGAAATTAAAAACGTTCATCGTATGTGTGTTAAGTCATTTCATGTATTAATTGCATTTTTAAATTTGTTTTTAATAAATGAACAGAACATTTCACAGAAATAATTACACACTGCACATTTAACTGATTGTTGTAAATGCTAAGTGTGACATTGCTGTTCAGAAATATTTCACTCACGTTCAATAAGACTCTGTAGCACTTTGAAGTGCTCCTGGGGTTGTGACCATTGCAATTTATGAATGACTGTTCCTCATTAAGGTATACATCTTTAATGAATCTGGCATGTTCTGAAATGGGGCCATTCAGCTAATTTGTGTCCAGAGAGAAACAGGAGAGTCCAGACTGAATCTTACTCTAGCATTTACCTCAGGTTGTTTCAGTTTCAACTTCATAATTCTGGATAGAGAATAATTCATCAAATGATGAAGCAGTAATTTTTGTATATTGACCGCAGTATAATTGACCACTGTCCCTGGCAACCTATATATGTCCTCCAGGTCATGCAGGTTCTTTCCTCTTACGTACATACATATACAGTTGTGGTCAAAATTTTGTGTACACTTTGCAGTATCTGCAAAATGTTAATTATTTTACCAAAATAAGAGGGATCATATACAAAATGCTTGTTATTTTTTATTTAATACTGACCTGAATAAGATCTTTCACATAAAATAGGTTTACATATAGTCCACAAGAAAAAAATAATAGTTGAATTTATAAAAATGACCCCATTCAAAAGTTTAAACATGCTTGATCCTTAATACTGTGTTGTTACCTGGATGATCCACAGTTTTTTTTTTTTTTTTTTTGTGTGATAGTTCTTCATGAGTTCCTTGTTTGTCCTGAACAGTTAAACTGAGGGACAACTGAGGTATATATATATACATATATATATATATATATAGTTTTTTTAAATATAATATTTCACATCCATAACAATGATAATATAACAGTGATGATGTACAGTCAGCTGGTCATCATCGTAAAATAAACCACTTTAGGGTGATTCAAGACCTTTATGATTCAATTTTGTGTACAGCGGTGGTACAGCAACTGTGGCGACGGGACGTAACGTCTCCGTTCCCTCCTTCAGGGAACGAGGGTTACACAAGTAACCGAGACGTTCCCTTTCAATCAGTCACGTTCGATGTTATGTCAGTCGTGACTGACGAATTGGGATCCGTATGGAAAACGTCACTATTGCTGACCCCCTCCAGTGCCCTGCGGAAGCCGGTAAGTCCCCCCACACCAGTTGGGGCGAAAGATAGGACAGGGCTTAGGCAGAGGTGTCCGCCACTGCTGTTCCGTACAGTGGTACATTGGATAACACTGGGAAAGCGTACCCAAGTAGGGGAACGCTACGGAAGCCACATCCTGCGCATAGGAGGTATCATGTGGAATTACACATATGGACTGGCCCAGGGCAGTGCTACATATGGAAGTCCCTGCGGTAGACTCAACCCGCCTGGGGTGAGATAACTACGCAGCAGATATGGCAGCGAACGACTGCCAGGGAAAGACACGGGCTTACCGTGAGGGGAGCCGTACCGTGGAAGAATACACATGTGGGATCACCCGAAGGGGGAATCACTACACACGGGCACCTAGCCCAGCACAAGGGCTGACCTTGGGCATACACACGAGTGCTGGACCTGGCATCTGGCGCACCACCACGCCTGACCGCCGAGGGTGTGGGAGGAACTACAACAGGGTTCCCCATGGGGAATTGAACTGAGAAGCAGAAAAGCGCACGTATCCGGTCCGTAGAGGGGAATGGCGCAGCAAGCGTGATCGACACCGAGCAGGTCCGGTGTTACTGCCTACCTGAGGCGAGTACACGAGAGGACACGGGCTCTACACGGAGATTATAGAATCTCGCAAA
>NW_015538026.1:2489484-2498368 GCF_001515605.1 Sinocyclocheilus anshuiensis | reverse complement strand
AATGCAAAGCGGAGAAACGGTCTGTGTCGAGGGAGAATCGAGACATGAAAGTACGCGTCCTTGAGGTCGATCGCTGTGAACCAAACGAAGGACGGACGCATTGAAAGATGCGTTTCTACGTCAACATCCTGAACGGGAGCTTGTGAAGGGCCCGGTTCGACATGCGCAGGTCCAAGATTGGTCGTAACCCACCGCCTTTCTAGAGAACGATGCAGTATGGGCTGTAAAACCCAGACCTCATCTCGGCTGGAGGGACTGGCTGTATCGCGTCCTTCGCCAGCAGGACTGCGATTTCTGCACGCAAGACAGGAGCATCCCTGTCCAGCACAGAGGTGAACCGAATGCCCCTGAACTTGGGAGGGCGCCGGGCGAATTGAATCGCATAGCCGAGTCTGATGGTTCTCACGAGCCAGCGAGACGGCCTGGGGAGCACTAGCCAGGCAGCGAAGGCAGAGGGTCCCAGAGTGGGGTCTGAGTGCGCGTCGCGCCACTTACCTGGCTCCACGGCTGGGCAGGGGACATGTGAGGAGGCCTGGCATCCTCGAACCGGGCCCTGCTGCCCACTGGCGAAAAGAGAGGGGGACGGGAGTGTGGAGACTGTGTCTCGTGCACTGCCATCCTTGCCCTCTTGGGACCCGGAGAAAAAGGAAACTGCTCTTTTTTTGCGGCTCGTGAGGAGGCATAGCGTCCTTGAACCGGACCCTGCTGCCCACTGGCGAAAGGAGAGGGGGACGGCCGTGTGGAGACCGGGTCTCGTGCACCGCCGTCCTTGCCCTCTTGAGACCCGGAGGCAAAGGAAACTGCTCTTTTGAAGTTTTGGGTACCACTGGCTGGGTAGCCAGTGGCGGAACAGACACAAACGGGAACAAAAGATTCTCCACCCGGTCCTCCTCCGGGGGAAGGAGTGGTGCGGTCACCACCTCCTGAAGAGCAGGATCCAAGGACACCGGGTCACCCGTCTCAGGGACGCCGCCTGCCCTGGCGCTTCACGGGCTGGGCAGGGGCGGAGGCGGACTGCGCCGCTTTCCTGCGGCCAACTCCACGCTGTGGCCATTGTGAAGGCTGCTGCTGTGGCCCGAGCTGGAGTGGAGGTGGAGGCTGCAGGAGGGCGCCCTCGGTGACGAGCAGACAGAGGGGCTGCAGCCGGCAGTGGGGTGGAGACAGCAGCAGACCACTGGGGCAGGATGTGCCGAAACGCCTCCGTCTGCTTCTGTGCGGCGGAGAACTGTTGGGCAAAGCCCTCTACCGCTTCGCCGAATAGGCCGGCCCGGGAGATCGGGGAGTTCAGGAAGCGATGCTTGTCGGCCTCCCTCATATCCGCCAAGGTTCACTCCTGGACCACCAGTGTGAACATCGTCTGACCCAGGGCCCATGCTGTGACTTTCGTCGCCCTAAGTGCGAGGTCCGTCGCAGTACGCAGTTCCTGCAACACACCTGGGTCAGCACCACCCTCGTGCAACTGCTTCAACGCCTTGGCCTGGTGGACTTGCAGGAGGGCCATGGCGTGCAGGGCGGAAGCGGCCTGTCCAGCAGCACTGTAAGCCTTAGCCGTCAGAGCGGACGAGAACTTACAGGTCCTGGACGGAAGGCGTGGACTACCTCTCCAGGCGGCGGCGCTTTGTGGGCAGAGCTGCATGGCAATAGCGCGCTCGACTGGAGGGATGTCCACATACCCTTGGGTCGCTCCACCGTCGAGGGTGGTGAGGACGGAGGAGGCACCAAGCCTGTTTCGGGCAGAAAAAGGTGCCTTCCAAGACTTAGTGACCTCCTCATGCACTTCCGGGAAGAATGGAACCGGAGGCGGCTGCCGACGACCGGCCTGCGCCCCCAGGAACCAATCGTCCAGCCTCGAGCGTTCGGGGGAAGGAGCAGGCCTCCAGTGCAGCCCGAAACTCTCGGCGGCCCGGGAAAGCATAGCAGTCAGCTCTGGATCTGACTCGGGCAACGCCACTCTTCCTGACGGAGGCAGCGCAGCCGAATCGTCATCTCCAGAGCCTAGCTCGCCCTCCGATGCAGCGATCGACATCCTGTCATCCTGAAAGCCCAAGCACGAGATACAGCGATCGTGACCATCAGATGAAGCCAGGAAATGACCAAATCCAGAAACGCACGAGCGGAAAGCCATCTTTAAAAAGCAACATGCAACAACAATGTTCCCGCAATGAGAACATGACTCATCCACGAGCGCTGCCTCAGCGTGCTGAAAGCCCAAGCACGAGACACAGCGATCGTGACCGTCAGATGAAGCCAGGAAACGACCACCTCCAGAAACGCACGAGCGGGAAGCCATCTTTAAAAAGACGCCCGTCGCTCGTGGAGCTCTTTTAGAATTTGCTCTTTTAGAAAGGAAAAACACTCTTTTAGAGAGAGCGCTGAAGCGCCCAGGGGAGGTCGCGGCGAGACCACAGAATGGGAAGCTACAGCACGCCGAAGAGAAGCAGCACTGGATTGCAACCCTCGCTGACGCGCCGTAACACCAACGCCAGGGGCTGTCTCGTAGACACTTGCGGAGATTCAGTCTTGCTAGAAGGCTCGGCTCCGAAGCGAAAAGCTGATGTGCGTTTGCACGCGCTCTCCTTTTATACCCGTGCTGCGGGGCGGGGTGCGCGTGGCGAAACACGCATGCCAACTGTCATTGGCTTGTTTAGTTAACACTCGAAGGTGATTGGGCTCTCGGGTGACATCCCAATTCGTCAGTCATGACTGACTGAAAGGGAACTATCCTTCTCTCTCTTTCTCTCTCTCTCAAGCTTCAAATCCTGAGGCTGCAGCTGAGGCTTTAATTTTTGTTTGGATGCCATTCAAAAGATCAAAGGCTGCTGTTGATGTTTATAATTGTTAATGTGTTTGCCCCTTATGCTCTGTGCTGTTCAGTAACACAGATAACTGGAGGGAATGTGATAGAAATCACTGGGCAAAAATAATTAGAATGATCTTTACTTGTAATGTGAGGCATGACCCAGACATGTTCAGAGGTTTGTGCTGCAGAAATGAGCATTTGAATGTTTTAAGGTTGGATTGGTTCTGTATTGTCAGTTTAGCAGTAGGAGTCACAGGCCTGTGAATAGTGCCCAGAGAGCAGTAATGTGAGCATGAGAGATCTCAAAGCAACCCAGAGTTCAATTTTGTTTTGCGAACACTGTTTACTCTCTCTCAAGGCCGCCTGATGCTTTTTTTACTCTGTGTTTTACCTCACTGTCTCTGTAAGTGTGAGAGAATGGAGGATAGAGAGGCAGATAGAGTCTAGCTTTTGTGTTCTATTGAGATACATAATCATAAATAAAGGAAAGTTTGTGAACCCTTTAGAATTTTCTATATTTTCTTTGCCATTTATTTATTGAGAAAAATGATCCAATGTTACATTATCATATGTAACATTTTCATTTCAGGCAGACTTTATGTTTTTTTAAAACATATCTGTGAGTGGCAAAAGTATGTGAATCTTTCATTCAGTACATTCAGTACCTGGTCTGACCCCCTTTTGCAACAATAACTGCAGGTAATGTTTATGAAACCTTAAAGGAACTGAGGTTCTTATGCTGGTGTGTGTGTTCTTTTCTTCAAACATAATGCTTCTCATTTAAACCAAAAAGTTCTATTTTGGTCTCATCTGTCCACAAAACATTTCTCCAGTAGCCCTCTGGCTTGTCCGCATGATCTTTAGCAAACTGTAGACTGGCAGCAATGTTATTTTTGGATGCACCATGCACACCGTGGTTGTTCAGTGTTCTCCTGATGGTGGACTCATGAACATTAACATAAGCCAATGTGAGAAAGGCTTTTAGTTGCTTAGAAATTACCCTGGGTTCCTTTGCAACCTCGCAGACTATTACACGTCTTGCTTTTGGAGTGATCTTTGTTGGTGGAGCACTCCTGGGGAGGGTAACAGTGGTCTTGAATTTCCTCCATTTGTACACAATCTGTCTGACTGTGGATTTGTGGAGTCAAAACTCTTTAGAGATGTTTTGTAACCTTTTCTAGTCTGATGAACAACAGCAACTCTTTTTCTGAGGTCCTCAGAGAACTCCTTTGTTCATTCTATGATACACTTCCACAAACATGATCAGACTTTGATAGATCCCTGTTCTTTAAATAAAACAGGGAACGCACTGATACCTGATAGCACCTGATTTAGAAAAACTCTTGGTTTAAGACAGTGGTGTAGGCAGAATTAAATTTTTGGTCGGGCCTGGGCAAAAGTGAGGGAAAACTATAAAGAAAATATAAAGAGAAAACTATAAAGTTAGAAGCTGTGTAGATAGGATCTCTCACACCCGCGTCATTGCGGGTTTTTAAAAGTAATTTTTACTGAATTATGCATTGCTGCTGTTATTCTAACGTTTTCTAACACAGAACTGCAAATTATAGGCTTACTGAATGGGTGAACACGCACAAAATCACAGGCGTGACATGGACAGCCTGGATAACACCTAATTGCCTAGCACATCTGTAAATCAAACTCATCAATAATTATGCAAAAGCACATTTTATTTATTTTAGTTTTTGAGATGTTATAATAGTTTTGTAATTGTGTTAAAAAAGATTAAACAATTATTTAACAAATACATTTGTATAATTAACTGGCGGGGCCTGTTCATCATAGTGAGCTACACCCCTGGTTTAAGAGTTATAAGCTTGAAACCAACCAGCTATGTGTCAGCGAATCACCACAATCACCAGCTCTGGACTCCATGTCCCAGAATCCTCCCCGGCTCACACCTGTTCTCAGTCACGATCACCATCACCTGAGTTCTGATTCCCCGCACCTGTCATCTGCAATCAAGGCACCATTCATACGCATGCTCCTTCCAGTCACTCACCGTCTGGTCTACCGTTCACTACACTGAACTTAACCAGACTCTCTATATGCTACTTACCGGTTTATACTTCCAACGGTGCTCTCCTCCGCTCCTGGATCCCGAACCCTCCGTTAACCTGCAAAAGAACCATTCATCAATACTCAGCCAAGATTCATTGAAATGTCATTTGTGTTGGATTCTCTGGAACCAGCTCGCCGTCAAGTCCACCAGCCGTTCCAAAGCCAAGCCTACCAGCCACGGCATTCACAAGCCCACCGACCACGCCATTCACCCCGAACCTAGAGGGGAATCTAAGGAGGAGAATGCGGTTGGCTCCAGCCCCAGAGCTCGCTCCAGTGTGGGCTCCAGCCCCAGAGCTCGCTCCAGTGCCAGCTCCTCGTAAGCGCTTCCCAGTCCCTGAATCCAGCCCAGAGTGGGCTCCTGTTCCCGAGTTTAGCCCACGGAGGGCTCCTGATCCCCAGTTAAGCCCAAAGAAGGCTCCAGTCCCCGGTTTTGACCCCGAGAGGGTGTCGGAGCCCGTTATTTTTTCCAAGTATTTTTTGGGGGGGTATGGGTCCATCTGTAGTGGCCTGGCTGAGTGGCGAGGCCAAGGCCACGGAGGCCATCCGGCCATGGCGTCCTGAGTTCCCAGCTGTAGTGGCCGGGCCAAGTGGTGAGGCCAAGGCCACGGAGGCCATCCAGCCATGACCTTCTGAGTTCCCTGCTCCGCTGTGGCCTCCTGAACTGTCTGATCCGCCATGGCCTTCTGAGCTGCCTGCTCCACCATGGCTCCCTGCTCCGCCATGGCCCCTGAGCTCCCTGTGCCACCATGGTACCCTGGACTGCCTGATCCGCCCTGGAGGTGTTCCCCGTGTCCCAGTCCTGCACCAGCCTACAGGGCGCCCACCCCCCCTCCCTGGTGGAATTGTTACAGCACGGGACATGCCTTCCGGGAGGGGGGAGTAATGTCAGCGACTCACCAGCTCTGGACTCCATGTCCCAGAATCCTCCCAGGCTCACACCTGTTCTCAGTCACGATCACCATCACCCGAGTTCTGATTCCCCGCACCTGTCATCTGCAATCAAGGCACCATTCATAAGCACGCTCCTTCCAGTCACTCACCGTCTGATCTACCGTTCACTACACTGAACTTAACCAGACTCTCTGTATGCTACTTGCCTGTTTATACTTGCCTCTAGATCCCCGAAGTTCTTCCTACATTGCTCTCCTCCGCTTCTGGATACCGAACCCTCCGTTAACCTGCAAAAGAACCATTCATCAATACTCGGCTAAGATTCATTGAATTGTCATTGGTGTTGGCTTCTCACCAGTCATTGCTCCATTCGATCTGCCTCAGCCATATCTATCAATAAACCTGCTATTCATTCACTTACCTGTTGTCTCCAGCTTTATCTGTGACACTGAGGTGAATCGCAATATTAAAAACTTTGATTTGAAGAAAAAAAAATATTTGGAAATAAGACAAGACAAAGGTAAAAGACTATACTTAATGGGTTTAATGAGGGAAAGAGCTACAATCCCATGAAGCAAAATAAAAATGATGGATAAATACAAAATTTTTGATTCAGATATTTTGATTATGTTTATAGAAACAACATTTTACATTTATTGCAAAATATGCATATATATATATATATATATATATATACAAACATTTAAATAGTTTGAGAGTGTAGGGAGACTTTATTACATTCACATGGTGGTCCTTTTAGTGCAATTTGCTTGTTTCGATTCTCGTTTTAGTGGATATTTCTTTACAGAATCATGGGTCATGTTATCTTTCATTTGGAATTCCACAGTTTAACATGATTATTTAAAAAAATAAATTGAAATAATGTGGCTTGATAGCTTCAACAGAAGCATATGTATCATTGCCCAGGTGAAAAAGACGTAGTATTAAATGTATTAAAAATATACTTGAAATTCAAGTAGTATGTTTATAATACATTTGTATTCCCAACATGCTTATTTGAATGTTTTTTTATAATGTATTAAAATGTACTTGAGTATGTTTGTAGTAATACAAATATACTATAAACATACTTGTATTTCAAGTGCATTTTTAATACATTTAATAGTATGTTTTGTTTTGTTTTTCACCAAAGTATATATGCTGCTGTCCTTTTTTAGTGTACTTTATGAATATTTGTAATGTACACAACAATATATAATACATTAAAGTTTTCTAGATATCAAAGTCTGTACGTGTGTGTGTGTATACTGAAAAAAGCAGCTTTATAATATACTAGTAGTGTAATGCTAATGTATTTCCAATGAGCTGAAATACAATTGAAATGTACTTGAAGTACATTAAAACGATGCTTCAAATATACTCTAACTGTAATTCATGAAGTATTAAAAAAACATTTTAAATGTATTTTAAGAAATACACTTAAATTGCACTAAATATACTTAAAGTGGTTCCATTTTAACACAATTTCAATATATTAAATATATTACAAATAGATTAAAATCCAACTTAAACATATCTTGAAATACACTTAATATACTTAAAGTTGTTTCAAAATAATACATTTAATATGCACTTAGAATAGTATAATTTAAATATAGTAAGTATGTCTGAAAAAGCACAATTTAAATATATTTCTTTTTCACCTGGGTGATTAACAACCTCATAGCTCACAGTAGGCTTGTCTTTAAAGGTTTATAGGTTAATTCCCCCTATGGAGAAAATGAAAGGCATTTCTGCTTCCATACAAACAGATTGACTAGTGAAGTCTGTTTGCTGAGAGAATGACTTGATTTTTTTAGCAATTAAATAACATAGCTACAGTTCTTGAGTTAATGAGCCTGTTTTTTTTTAGTGAATCACAAATACAGCCTACTGCACAACCAGTGAAGTCTAATTCTTGAGCAAAAGTTTCTTATGAGTCAGTTCATTTTAGTATTTCAAAAGCATACAGCTCCTCCTGTTATTGACTCTTTTGAGGGATTATTTTAGTGAATTGTAAACCAAATGCACGGAAAATGAAGTCTGATTCTTTTAACTCTGTTGAGTCTGTTTAGTGAATGAATCACAAATACTTGACATGTCAATGTGCAAAGATACACTTAATGAGTTTTGTCAGTGCTGTTTTATAAAGATAAAAGAATGAAATATTTTATAAAGTTGATTAATATGAAATAATCAGATCTCATAAGATTAGGAACAGTCATGAAATAAATAATATCATGATTCTTCAATATTTAGCATATTTTTCAAGTTATTAAAATGGCCTTGGGCTTTCTCAGAAACAGACAAAAAAATGTGGATTCAAGAGGTAGCAAAAAAAAAAAAAAGAAATCTAGCTTAAAAATTATTAAAATGTTGTTCTCTCTTCTTATTCTTCTCCAATTGGGTCTTTGGAGCACTAAATATATCCCTGGCTACAGATGATTCAGTGAAGACTTTAAAAAACAAATTCAATTTATGGAAACATCAGAAGGTTCTGCTCAGGGAAACGTTCATCAATTTTTCTAAATTTAACCATCACATATTCTTGCCCAGAATGAAGCTGATGGATGAAAACCACCTAAGTGTGTCTTCCAGCAGATCATTTCCCCAAAGGGAATCAGTTGAGCTGAGAGCTCTGAATACGTCTGTCAGGAGAAATCAATGGGCTTACAAACTTGCCCAGTGATGAATAACAAACAGCACCAACACTACAGCCGACCTCATCTACACTCTTTACACAGTTTAATTGCATTTCGAAAATGTCAGAGCTCAACAGAAACACACTGACAGACTTTCTATTATCTATTATGCGAGTGTGAGACCTATTTTGTAATGTAAGCAAATTAAATCCTCTCTTTTTCTTTCAGACATAGCTTGTAAAGAATATACAGTATTTGCCCTTGTATTTTTTTGTCTCTGAGCTTAGTGATTTTATTTTAAGCAGACTAAGTTTGCCTTGACTGATACAGAATCCTAAAACTGAAAGCCTTTTTTAAAAATACACATTGTGACAGTGCAGTGTGTTTTGTTTCTTACAGACAGAGGTGATGAAGGTTTTCAATCTCTCACTTTGTCTACAAAACAGGCTTTTAAAACAGAAACAAAAAC
>NW_015538026.1:2487087-2489467 GCF_001515605.1 Sinocyclocheilus anshuiensis | reverse complement strand
TCCATATAGGAAAAAAAATATATAAGGTATAAATATATGGTATGTTTTTTATATTTTTAAAAATATACAAAAATGTCTAAAACATACTGATAATATAGAATTTTAAATATATTTAATACAATATAAAACTATACTTAAATACATTTTTTTTTAAATATTTTGTCACTTACAGATACATTTTATATTGGTGGTTATTTTTATATATTTTAAATCTAAATGTATTTATATTACATTTATGAAACATTTATTTCGAGATTCGTATTTTCGTGCCCCTTGAAGTAATATGTTTAATTTTTGTATTTGAAGATTGAAAACAAAAATATTTTCAGTTACTTAATCTGTTCTTTTTACAAGATATATTTAGCTTTTATTTGAAATACCTGGATGATACTGGTCTGGGTAACAAAGGATCATACAGAGGATGTGGACTGAGAATTAATGAATAAGACAGCATTAATAAATAACATTATTCTTAAAGCAGTCTGAAGCGGTTTGCTGGTCTTACCTCATTTAAACTGTTCTCACTAGACCCCCGTCCTGGCCAACTCAAGAAAACCAAACCAGCCTGAATGAACAGCTAAGATTGGCAAACCAGCAGGCTGGTTTAAAATGTTTTTAATTCAATCAGGAATCGTTTGTCTCCTGTAACACGGACATTATTTCCTCACACATTAACTTGACCATTATGCGGCGCATCTGTTATCGAGGCTCATGTGGCATACTGTGTTTTTGCACTTGTGTATGATTTTGTTGTTGTTGTTGCTTCTAAAGACAGAAGTATCTCTCATGGTCCCACTGAGCCGGTGAAGGAAAATCAATAAGATTCGGGATAATCACTGCCGTGTTATCCTGCCAAGCATTTTCTACAAACACAGTTTAAGAGCACCGCAATCCAGACAATTACCTGCAACGCACCCCAGAGACGTTCTACTCTTAGCATACGCTTACAGATCCATAAAGCAGCAGACCATCATACAGACAGCCACTATGGATGCTGCCTGTGCTATCTGATAGCTGTATGCACTTTATGGAGAAATGGTATTTGTGTTTACCTGTCTGCAGATGTTAACCTTCACCCTTTTAAGGGGGAGGATTATCCTTTAGGAGCAATAACTGCTAATACAGGGGATCAGATGAATCATTTATCTCAAAGAAGGCAGAGAGCTGCCCTTCTTGTGCCCTACATTAGCGTTTGAAAGATGGAGGAGGCTGTTTGTATTCTAGAATAGTTCAATATGTTGAGCTCTCCTGTCCCTCTCATAAATGCCTGCTGATTTTATTCATATAATATTAGATATGAATTCAACACTCACTCACCATTTACCCTTCACGCTATAATTACTCTCCCACCTCAGGCCTTTAAATGACTCAAATGTCACCGCGGTGGGTCGCTATGGCAGGTCGCCATGGCAGGTTGTGTTCAGTATCTGGCAGGTGAACAGAATGTGTGCATGTGTAAAAGCTTACATCTGTGCAGTGTTGGACAAGCTAATCCAATAATAATTGGAAATAAACAAATAAAAAATATCTATAGCTATCAAGCTAAGCTTCTCTTTAGCCAATAAATGGGAAAGGTAGCTTGTTTCTTTAAAGCTAACTCTTTTTTTTATAATAGGAAGCTGTGATTTGTTCAAATAATATAATTATATATGTATTTTTTTATTTGTAAAATGTATTTATATATAAATTCAATTTATGGAAACATCAGAAGGTTCTGCTCAGGGAAACGTTCATCAATTTTTCTAAATTTAACCATCACATATTCTTGCCCAGAATGAAGCTGATGGATGAAAACCACCTAAGTGTGTCTTCCAGCAGATCATTTCCCCAAAGGGAATCAGTTGAGCTGAGAGCTCTGAATACGTCTGTCAGGAGAAATCAATGGGCTTACAAACTTGCCCAGTGATGAATAACAAACAGCACCAACACTACAGCCGACCTCATCTACACTCTTTACACAGTTTAATTGCATTTCGAAAATGTCAGAGCTCAACAGAAACACACTGACAGACTTTCTATTATCTATTATGCGAGTGTGAGACCTATTTTGTAATGTAAGCAAATTAAATCCTCTCTTTTTCTTTCAGACATAGCTTGTAAAGAATATACAGTATTTGCCCTTGTATTTTTTTGTCTCTGAGCTTAGTGATTTTATTTTAAGCAGACTAAGTTTGCCTTGACTGATACAGAATCCTAAAACTGAAAGCCTTTTTTAAAAATACACATTGTGACAGTGCAGTGTGTTTTGTTTCTTACAGACAGAGGTGATGAAGGTTTTCAATCTCTCACTTTGTCTACAAAACAGGCTTTTAAAACAGAAACAAAAACACTCTGACACACTCTTGGCTGTCAATTCTCTGCAAAAAAAAAAAAAAAACCT
>NW_015538026.1:2486410-2486855 GCF_001515605.1 Sinocyclocheilus anshuiensis | reverse complement strand
TGTCAATTCTCTGAAAAAAAAAAAAAAAAACCTTAAACCCTGGCAGCAACCAATCTGTCTCCTCCCACAAACACTCACTGCTTCAACAACCTGACATTTACAATTAAGAATTTTAATTGCTGTTGTCTTGTTATTGAGGGCTTCGCACAGATTGGAGAGCTAATACAATTCTCGTTAACTTGAACGTTGCGTCTGCCTCAATTAATTTCACATTTTCTTTTCATTTTCTGATGAAATTTATGACATTTCTTCACTGAACCCGTTATTAAGCATGTCACTGCAGTTTACAATAAAAGCTAGAACAAAACAGATCGGCGTTTATAATAGATTCCTAGTATAGTTTGTCACCAGCATATGTTGGTGTGTGTGTGTGCCATCAGGCTTCTTAACTTTACCACAGGACAAACTTATTATTATTATTATTATTATTATTATCATATATATA
>NW_015538026.1:2465873-2486268 GCF_001515605.1 Sinocyclocheilus anshuiensis | reverse complement strand
ATATGAAGCTTTTTATATAATGTATAATGCATAATGCAATTTATTGTATATTTTTTATTATATCGCTTAACAGATTCAGAGTGAGTCAATTATTCTTG
Source organism: Sinocyclocheilus anshuiensis (assembly GCF_001515605.1). Taxonomy (NCBI): domain Eukaryota; kingdom Metazoa; phylum Chordata; class Actinopteri; order Cypriniformes; family Cyprinidae; genus Sinocyclocheilus; species Sinocyclocheilus anshuiensis. The sequence goes on along the minus strand of NW_015538026.1, from coordinate 2,486,170 downwards.
AACCACTCTGATTCAAACTTAAACTGACAGCTTATGAATTCAGTGATTCAAACAATTTCCACCAATTCATTGACAAGAATCAACTCAAAAGAGTCAGTCATTCCCAAACTGTCTATTGCTTGTCCTGGTTCTAAACAGTCGAGAGAGAATATTGTACATGTCTTTACTGCTGATATATTTTCAATAAAATTGTAACAGTGTAGTATTTAACAGTGTTTCACCTACTTAATGAAAAAACAGCTATTAAAAAAGCCTCATGATTAAAAAAATAGCGGCGCTAGTATGCTACCACCTTATTACTGAGACATGTAGTAAAACTAATAGCTTTATTACTTGTAACAATGCTACTGCTCATCACTTCGACTGTATAGATTATTTGTGTGTGTGTTTGTAAGTGATGGAGGATGGGAGATTGCCGCATTTCGTAGAACATAGCTCGATATTTCTCTTTCACTGGTTTAAATTAGTCTTGTGGATAGAAAACCGGACACACAATAGTGGCCCAAGGGGGGATGGGTGATGGAGAGACAGCACTGAAGCAGTTTGGCAGCACCTTTCTTCACCATTGTCCTGTTAGCATAAGTCCACACACTCAAGCCGAGGGTTTCACAGCCCAAAAGTATCTTGATTGAGGAACGCATATTAATCGCCTACAGTTCTGTCCTTTCCTGCTGATTTTGTTTGGTGTCTCGCCGGGTCAGGGGTGTGGTTGTGGTCTCCGTTGGGTTAGTTTCAGCGGCTCTTTGAGGTGATGATCTGGAAGAGATTCTCATTTACAGCATGAGAGAATAGTGACAGGCTCATAGAAATGTACTGTTTCCACTGTTGTGCACAAAATGAATTGATTTCCCTGCGCACAGAGCCAATGACCTGAAGAACAATGCTAACAGATTGTCTAGTCTTTAGTTTCATCTCGAGCAATTAGTCACATCAACAAACCCAGACAGTGCCCACATGATAATTAAGAAATAATTCTTGTAAGTCACGAAACGATTGGGTCGTGTGTTATTTAAAGAAAAAGCCCTGTGTTCTATTCTGAGCTAGGCAGAAAAGGCACTTCTACAATGACACTAGTAAATCAGAATGCTTTCTATATTTAGAAACTAACATAACATTTGCACCACTGCCTGTAGAGGAACATCAGGCTTTAGCGGTAACTTAGCAACTGGTGCTAGGCAACCTTGTTGGTAAGCATGGATCTGGTGCAGAGGGGGCGGGGCTGAGGATGTCTTTGAGTTTTAATTTAAACAGATAGGACAACCTGTTACTCATTATCAGACCTTCAGCGCACAAGCATTTCAGTGTCTGGAAATCTTTGAGTACAGTGGATTAGCATATTGTAAGAAAGAACCTGAGCCCGTTTGATCGTTTAGCAGCCTCAGCTAACCAAACATCCATCACTGCCTCAGCATCTGACAACGCTACTAATTAACAATTCATTACATTAGCCTGCACGCTAATTACTTTTGAAAAAATTCAATATGAGAAACAGAATAATTTAGCTTCTTTGCTAACACTTGTCATCTGTTCATTACTCTGTATGCATAGCCGTGCGAGCGCTAGCACTGTTGGTCTTGAAGGTTTTGATGTAGGCCTATGTCTCAGGCTGGCAGCCTCACACACACACAACAACAACAACAACAACAACAACAACAACAACAACAAAAGAAAAGAACCACCAGAAAGAAAAATGCTACAAGTCAGTTCTAGAAGTTACTTTCGAGTACATCTTTTCCCTTGATAGCTTCTGGGCCAGATTAGCAAGATTAGCGAGTGGCGTTTGTCATACAATATGCTGGAACTTTATTAATCCTCAATGGGCATTTGACATTGATACAAAGCTGCTTTGTCTTACTCTTATTTTCACATAGACAGGCTGTGTATAAGGCTCACAGGCATCCAATGAGACACTGAGGAAAGAATAACTATTATTGCTGTATTAATTATGTATATATAGTAATGAAATTTTCCACACAGCACAGATGAAGGATTCCAGCCATTATTGCACAGACGGATCTTCTCTGAGATCTCTGATAGTGTATACATGGTAAACCTCAGAATATATAGCTAGCTGGTCTCACAAAGCCAGACAATTGACTTCAGCACAAGATCTGATGAATATTGTGGCTCATTTTGGACAATAAACACTCACGTAGACAAGAGGATACTGTATAATTGAGATGTAAAACAATCAAAATAAGACTTTGCTATAAGTTGCTACTAAATAGTGCGCTAAAATTAGTTTAAATTTTTGACACTGTATTTTTGAACCTGAAACTAAAACCACTAAAAAAAAAAATTACTAAATAAAATATAAAAAACATTTTATTTCCACTAGTTGCCAAGACAACATTTCTCATTTTAATTTAGTTATATTTGATGTACTGAAATAACTAAAACTAAAACTGAAATAAAAATGAATAAAAAAAAATATAAAAAATAAATACATTTAAAAAACAATAAAATTACTAAAACTTGAGCTAAAATTAAAAGGAAAATAGAAATAATACAAACAAGATACAACATGGAAAATGAGTTTCTGATGGTTAGAAAATTAGAGTGAAAAAGTAGTAAAGTAATTAATTAATTAATTTGTAAAATGTTTGTGCAAGGCCAATGGCACATTTTTTCCAAAAGCTCTTTTAAACAGTTTTCAATTAATGGTTTGGATAAGACTTTGGGATTGATTTGGTTTATTGGCAATGCCAGAATACATTTACAATATGATCTCAGGGTGCTGTTTGCAAAAATGTTCAATATCTATTTAAAAATTATTTTAAGCAATTATTTACAGGGTAAAATTGATGGAACTCATGAAAAAAATATATTTCTCTAATTTCTAACATTTGGAATGGCTGACACTACTAGTCTGCAGTCTCATAAAGTACTGTGCTCACAAACTGCATCTCTTGAATATATAGTTATGCATATAAAAATATGTAATATATCTTATAATAAATCTCTAATATAAATCTCTTATTCACATTACTGTGCAAATTTTTCTTGCATCCACAAGACTTGATGATAAAACGTGATGGTAGCTAAGAGTGGACATTATTGATCTTTGCTCTGGACTGAGCTGAGAACATCAAAGAAAAAATACGTTGCTTTCAGCTCAGCTTGACCTAAATGAGTGCTGCCCGGCTCACCCCAGCAGACACTCCACTGAGGTTTCATTTAAAGCTGTGATTCTCAGCCAAAAGCCGTCAAAACCACCCCACACTGCGATGTCTTCCCCCATATCTCCCTTTGCTATTCATCTTTTTTTTTTTTTTTGATGGATAAAGGATGACCTGCTGAGAACATCAAAGAAAAAATACGTTGCTTTCAGCTCAGCTTGACCTAAATGAGTGCTGCCCGGCTCACCCCAGCAGACACTCCACTGAGGTTTCATTTAAAGCTGTGATTCTCAGCCAAAAGCCGTCAAAACCACCCCACACTGCGATGTCTTCCCCCATATCTCCCTTTGCTATTCATCTTTTTTTTTTTTTTTTGATGGATAAAGGATGACCTTTGCTGTGCAGGTGAACAGTGGGCCTCTCTGAAGTACAACCTAATTCCCGCACACACACACATACAGTCCAGCATAAAAAACAGCCGCAAGCCAAAAGGAGATCAGTGTGTTTGAGTGACGGATATGAGGAACTGTTGAGCAGGTATGAACAGTGGACACTGGAGGTGTATGCAGGTGATGAGCATGTTAATGAGGACAGTGGTGGTGGTGTTTATGAAGGACTTGCCTTCACATTTCCATCATTCCAAACATTCACATTTCCATCACACTTCAGGATAGATCTGTGTTTGTTTGATGGACCACACAGGTTTATTCTCGGTTCTAAGTAAGCTTAAACACCGGAGATAGAGAGCCCTGTGACAAAAAAGTACAAAATAAAAAAAAAACACCAGCTGGTTCATGAACATTGGAAACATAGGATGGTGCTTTAACTTCTCTAAGTGTACATAAGGACAGACATTAAGCAAAGCTGAATGTGTTTGTGGCTAAATTTAATTTGCTTTAAATATTCAAGTGACTAATTCTGGATGGCCTGAAGGAAAAAAAGGATGGGAATAAAAGAAAGAATCTTTTAAAAACACTCCATGGAGACAATGAGAGAGGGAAATGTTTTTTTATTTTGTTTTGTATGTTTTTTCAACTGTATCCTCTTTGTTAAAACTAGTCCATATGATTTGTGCGGCAAATTCAGAGTCTTCTAACATCATAAAGTCATTTGAATTTTAGGAGAGGGGAAGATTATAAGCGAGTAACTGTTTGATTTTCCATATCAAGCTAATATGTAAGTTATATGGACTACTTTTATGGATTACTATTATGGGGTTTTTATACTCCACATCGCAGTGGAGTAAACTGAAAAGTTTAAACAGTTAACTAAAGGTGGTGCCATCTAGTGGATGGGAGTTAAATCAGGACTTCTTCCACTGGCTCTGAATGTCAGTTCTGTGAGTTTTTGACATGTCTCATTTGTTGTTATAAGGATCAGTACAGGTTACTTCTATCTTGCTGCAGACAATCACAGAAGAGGGGAAAAACTCCCATAATTCAGCAGGAGTACAGACGGTTAGTGGACGGTTATGAGCTTTTATGAGAAAATGACCCAAAGAGGTCAACATCATTTTAGTGTTCAATTTGAGAGGGAGCAAACTGTTTCACCAGAGAGAGCTTGATATCTACAAACAGCCATGTCTCTGTCTGAAAAGAGGAGAAAAGGCAGGTCTTTATTCTAGTATTATTAGTGTTACGCATAAAGTCACCCTTGTGAAAAAGAAGTGCACTCAGTTGTGTTGAATGTACACTTGTAATGTACTTCAAATTTTAAATGTATATTTTTTTTAAAAACTGCACTTGAAGATGATGTAATATTACTGAAAGAAAAGGCCAAGAGTGTACATTTTCATGACTGTTTCTTAACATTTCAAAAGTGTAATATGTAATAATGTCAAATTACCTTAAATTATAAGTTGTGTTTGGGACTATATGTATGCATGTATGTATATATACACAGTTATAAGTTGGGTTTGCAAACTTTCTCATGGTGCCATCAGCTAATCAGTATTGTCCTGATATCATTTTCCACAGCTCAGCAGTAATTATTCACATGGCCAACCTGCTATTGAATTAAATACTGATGTTAGCAGATAGATGTCTCCAGCCATATAGAAATTCTTAGTATGAATATAAGTGTATTTAGGACTCCCAACAGCTTGGATAGCTGTATCACTATATTCTGTTGCTGTATAAATGCAGCCAAAGTCACTTCCTATAGATGCAAGGGGAGGCAAAATGAATTAGAGACTAAATCAAATAGCAAGTGTTGAAGCGTGCGGTGTGTTCAGTGTGATTTTTCTGGTCAGTCTTTAATCACCATGGCCACTGAATTTGTTTGAATGAAGAGAAACAGAACAGCATCACAGAAATATGATGCAAGAGGCTGAAACTGAAAAACATTGGGCCCCTGTTTTACTCAACCTGTTGGTGTCTGAGTGTGTGTGGGAATCTATGTTTAAAAGATCAAGTGGGTGTGTTGTTTCTCTCTATTCCTCAAAATGATTTGAGTGGTATCAGACAGACCAGGAAGCAGGTTGGTGTTTTTCACCTAAAGTGCTTTGGTCCAGATTTTCTGTTAGTTTTCCCAATATCAACAATTAGAAATAGGCCAGTAAATTCTGTGGCTGCATGACAATGCATGCATGTGGTGTGTGTGTGTGTCTGTTTAAGGTGACTTCATTGATCTGAGCATTTTTCTATTGACTGGTTCCTGTCCCTCGAACCGCAAACTCCAACGGCCTTGTTAGGACTCTCTTCAATTTTATGAAAAATTCATACTTTATGTGGCAAGGTCATTAGCGAGGGCATCAGTGCCGTTGACTGTTGGGAACAGTGCTGCAGTTTTATTAATAAATAAGATGAATATTCTCCGGATGACAACACTTGACCTTAAAAATTCATTAATTTCATCCAGAACAAGAGTTAAAAGTTTAAACTTGAAGCGATCAGCTAACCTTGAACATGTATTTGGATGGTAACCTTTGGAGTTTTCAGAAATCCGAATTCATGAGATGGCAGAAATGATCCTGACATTTTCCTAAAGTTTAACAAACTGAACTTCAGGTTCAGAAACTCCAGGAAAAACAAGCACAGGTTGATTTGAATGGATGTTTTTCAAATTTTCAGTGGAAAGTGCTGTGGTGCGAAAAAAAATGCTATCAATAATAACCGGATGTCTGATGTCAGAGGTGATCGGTCAGTGTCTGAGGGTATTTTAAAAACAGTCTCTGAGGAAGTCATGTGACTTGTACAGTAAGACATGGAGAGGCATGTATGTCAAGCAGGCTGAGTGTTTCCCATTTGCTTTTATAGGGTGTAGTTGTCAGGATGATTCTCATTGCATCATTTGAGCTTGTGACCTTGAGTTCTTTCATGTAACTTTCATTTGGTATCAGTGTTTTAGCAGTCACACTAGCTATTCTGACTAAAGGGTGTTGGGCTTGAATAGGATGCGCTTCTGCAATATTTACTGCACTAGATATAGTCTATAGAGTTTATGGATCTGCCTTGGCATTTTGTTTAAATTATGTTCTGGTCGTAGCAATAGGGGTGAGCTTGCATTTTACCCAGCAATTTTCAAAATGTTGTACAGAAAAAATGGGTGTTTCTTGAACACTTTCAAACCTGTGGACGTAAAAAAAAAAAAAACTCTCCTATAAAACACTCTTTTCTGATTCTCTCTTTGTAATTTTTTTATTTTATTTAGTAATTTTGTAACATTGTAAAAATTAACATTGTTGCTAAACAAGTGGACTAACTTTACAAATAAACAAATAGATAAATAGGGGCAAAATTGTTAGGTGTGGTGTAAATGACACCACAACTGAGGGACAGTAAAAAAAAGATAATCGTCACCCAATAAATATTGAATATTAAAAAAGTTTGATTATTTCACTCTTTTTTTAGATTGTCATTGGTCATATTTTATGATGGGTTTTAATATTTTGCGGTCTGGGACAAAAGTAAAATCTATATGTAAAATCTATACATAAAAAGCATTTGAAAAGTCATTAAAATAAATGTTAAAGGCATTTACAAGATGTGTTAATATGACCTTCATATAACAAAAAGAAAAAGCTTGAAAAAAAAATCTAATCAAATCCTGGGATATAAAATAGTTGAAGAAACACCCTTATATGGTTGTAGTTTGGTAATGAAAATCTTAGTCGATAACCCCATTGGTCATTGGTTGATTGATATTGGTGGTTAACTTAACTGGTTGCACCCATGAGATTCCAGGGCTCCAGACAAAAAAAAAAATCACTTAAGGAGCCATTGGCTCCTATAAGAAACAAAATTAGGTGCCAAATAATTTTTTTAAGTGCTACAGAATAAACATGTTTTATTTATTTATTTAAACACCTTAACATTTCAGTCACACTGTCATGTGTTTATATCTCCCCTCCTTTTACAGCATCAGCATTTTAATCCATCTTGTAGATGTCCTGGGAACTAAGGTTCACTTAAAGTGAACTATATACAGTCACAAAGAATTGTTTAGTACACTCTGTACCAGTATCATTGACCATAACTATGTTAGCATCACTTGGCCTTTCAGTGTAGTTTGGGCTCCTCCTCAATGCCTCTTATAAATGTTGTCATATGTCTTGCACACATCCAGTCTGTTTTTCTTCATTAGTAACATACAATAATATAGGAGGTGCTGAATTTATCTTTATCTCCTTGCATTCTTTCTTTTTCATGTTAACAGGTTAAGTAAAAATATGAATATGCAATATAGCGCATTTAGCAAAATGCTTTTCTTTATAGTGTGTAATTATTATTATAATTTTTTCTAGCTTTCTAATGAGCTTATGGACCCCGAATGGTTATTCTGAGGTAAGTATTGTTACATGGCATTGTTTACAAGCTTTAAACGTTGCAGTTTGAAACACTAAATGAGCGATTACATGAGACATTTCAGTAAGTTGTACCATATCTTATAATATACAGTACCTTTTGATGTCCATTCATGTTTATTTCGTACTATAGTAGTAAAGAGAATTTCGTTAAGAATGTTTAAGCTGATACTTTATTAAAAGGTAACAGAGCACAAAGCTTATTGTGTTTATTGGATGGCAAGCGCGCTACAAATAATATGAAGTTCACGCATTAACAGAACATAGACTAAAGATCTTGTTAACAAGAAGCCATATTAGTATCGATTATAAACGTGAACTGTTAACGATATTGTTAATGTCCACACAGCTAACAGCTTTACCTGTTGTAGTTTGTTCAAGTTGTGCACAAAATAGACACTGCTTTTCTGCACTTTTAGGCTGATGATACACGGGGCAACTTTTTGAGCTATTTTGCCGGCCAACTTTTTTTGAGCAATGTTGCTTGGGCACTTTTCCTTTGAGAATGGGTAACAAATTTCTATCTGGATACTTTAGATCGGTTGTGGGCCCTGTGTCTCACCTGGTTTCCCATTGATGGCAACATTGCCCAAAGTTGCCCGGCAACATTGCTCAAAAAGTTTCCCCGTGTATCATCAGCCTTACTTAGCACGTCTCCGGCATTTTCAATCTCCCTCATGCTGCCACAACTAGAGCTGCTTTTAGCATTTGTGCCGTCAACGCTGCTGTTCGGCAGGGATGAGGACTGTTTGAAAGTCTTTTTTTTTCACTAAAACTTTGATGCGCATCGTCTCAGTTTATTACGTCAACATAACAAAAGATGTGATTGCAAAACAAGCAGGAAAAAAAGGCATTACATGCAAATTTTTAAGTCATAAAATGTACATTTATATAGACGCCATGGCAATCTCAGCAAAAATATCACTCGCGGGAAGGGAAGGGAAGGATTGGTAGGAAAGACATGATGGATTTCGCTATGATAAGAAAGGTTATAATTAGTTACAGGAAGGATTATTTCCAAAAAAAAGTGATAAACAAAAATGAGTAGTCTGTCTCTTGCATGTGGATGAGCTTAGGTGTCAGTATCAAATACAATATGCCAGGATCTGTTTACCAGTGTGGAAATCAAAACACTGGGCAAATTGCTCCCATGGGGAAAGAGACATATTTGCATAGTTCCAAAAGCTACGCTCAAGTGATTATTAAACTGTATTAAGTATGTTAAACTGTATTAAGGACAGCAGGATCCCCACAGAGACTACATTAGTTTTAGCCATACTGTACGCTGGAAGAAGTTTGATATATCTATTAAAACGCTGCGGTCACTGTTTTAATCCACCTTGCCCTTATTACAGACATTTCATGCGGTGGAAAGAAAAAATGAAGAACACAGAATTGATTTTGTTACTATTTATAGTAATATTTTTTGTATTTCTCAGAGCTCTGGTTTCAAGTATAATTCATGATGAGGACTGTTTGAAAGTCTTTTTTTTTCACTAAAACTTTGATGCGCATCGTCTCAGTTTATTACGTCAACATAACAAAAGATGTGATTGCAAAACAAGCAGGAAAAAAAGGATTACAAGCACATTTTTAAGTCATAACGTACATTTATATAGTCGCCAGTGGTGATCTCAGCAAAAATATCACTCGCACATTAATATTTTAACGATCGCTTTAGTCGCAGTCTGGAGCCCTGGATTCCATGTAGTTAGTATACTGTACATGTATTTGTTATAATGCAGTGTCTGCCAAAATGGTTGGACTGACTGATTCCCCACTGATTTAACTTTTAGAATGAGAGTGGACAGCTGATCATGTCTCTCCAAACACAGACATATTTACTGCATATGAGATTAACTTCATGGAGGGAGATATCTGATATTTTATGAATGAGATAATGAAGGACACTTTCGTTGAACTCCCCTGCAGCAGTGTGGGTATATCCATCCTCTGTAAATCATTGAGTTTACCCAACACACATCTGTGAGAGCCCCGCCTGCACACCAACAGACAAACTGCAAAGACGTAATGAGGAATGCAAACATGTGTGCCACTAACCTAGATTTATTGTTTTTTCAATGCTATATTTCATCTTATTTTCTCTCTCTCACTCTGTCTCTCTCTCTAAGGATCTTGTTCGGGCTGCAGCCCTGTTCTTTGATGTGTTTGGCTGGGGACAGACAGAGTGTGTGTGTGTTAGAGAGATAATTATGGCGGTCATGTTAAGTAGGTCTGGAGCACAGTACAGCCGAAGTAGGTCACAACTAAAGTCTGACAGCTCACTTAAGAGTCTTCATCTACATCCATAGGGAAGGGAAGGGAAGGGAAGGGAAGGGAAGGATTGGTAGGAAAGACATGATGGATTTCGCTATGATAAGAAAGGTTATAATTAGTTACAGGAAGGATTATTTCCAAAAAAAAGTGATAAACAAAAATGAGTAGTCTGTCTCTTGCATGTGGATGAGCTTAGGTGTCAGTATCAAATACAATATGCCAGGATCTGTTTACCAGTGTGGAAATCAAAACACTGGGCAAATTGCTCCCATGGGGAAAGAGACATATTTGCATAGTTCCAAAAGCTACGCTCAAGTGATTATTAAACTGTATTAAGTATGTTAAACTGTATTAAGGACAGCAGGATCCCCACAGAGACTACATTAGTTTTAGCCATACTGTACGCTGGAAGAAGTTTGATATATCTATTAAAACGCTGCGGTCACTGTTTTAATCCACCTTGCCCTTATTACAGACATTTCATGCGGTGGAAAGAAAAAATGAAGAACACAGAATTGATTTTGTTACTATTTATAGTAATATTTTTTGTATTTCTCAGAGCTCTGGTTTCAAGTATAATTCATTTGAAGTAATGGTGTTTCATAACATTATCTAGACAGATAATTGTTAATGATAAATTCCTGGTGATGTCTTTACTGGCTACTATATACAGGCCACCAGGGCACCATACAGACTTTATCAAATAATTTGCTGATTTTCTATCTGAATTAGTGCTGGCTGCAGTTAAAGTGTTAATTGTTGATGATTATAATATCCATGTTGATAATGAAAAAGATGCATTGGGATCAGCATTTATAGACATTCTGAACTCTATTGCCGTCAGACAACATGTGTCAGGGCCTACACTTTGTCGTAATAATACTTTAGATTTAATACTGTCACATAGAATTGATGTTAATGGCACTGAAATTCTGCAGCAGAGCGATGATATCTCCGATCATTATCTAGTCGTGTGTATACACCACATAGCCAAGGCTGCAAACTCAACTTGTTACAAATATGGTAGAACCATCACTTCTACAAAAAGAAAGACTGATTTGTAAATAATCTTCCTGGCTTGTCTCAATTCCTCAGCAAATCCAATATCTTAGAAAAACTTGACGTTGTAACAGAAACTATGGACTCTCTCTTTTCTAGCACTTTAGATACGGTTGCTCCTTTACACTTAAACAAGATTAAGGAAAACAGTCCAACACCGTGTTATAATGAGCACACTCGCGCCTTAAAGAGAGCTGCCCGGAAAATGGAGCGCAGATGGAAGAAAACCAAATTAGAGGTTTTTCGTATTGCATGGAGGGAAGTACTTCTACTAATAGAAAAGTTCTAAAAACTGCTAGATCTGCTTACTTTTTATCTCTTTTAGAAGAAAACAAACACAACCCCAGGCATTTATTCAATACAGTGGCTAAATTAACGAAAAATGAAGCATCAACAGGTGCAGACATTTCCCAACAGCACAGCAGTAATGATTTTAAGAATGTACTGAAACTGCTCTCATCAGAGTTACAAATGGCCTGCTCTTATCATGCGATCGTGGTTGTATTTCTCGATTAGTGCTACTGGATCTTAAACGCTGGAACAATCTACCTAGCATTGTTCGCGAGGCAGACACACTCTGTCAGTTTAAATCTAGATTAAAGACCCATCTCTTTAACCTGGCATACACATAACACACTATCACATTTATATAATTCAAATCCAGTGATGGATTGTTAGGCTGCATTAACTAGGTCAACCGGAACTGGGAACACTTCCCATAACACCCGATATACTCGTTATATCGTAAGAAGAATGGCATCTATGATAATATTAGTCTGTTTCATTCTCATTCTGAGGTCACTGTAGCCACCCAGATCCAGTCCATATCTAGACCAGATGGTTGATCAGCACTTGAAGACTACCTCTACAGCCCTGAATGTCAGCAACCCCAGTAATTTCTGGCAATATTGTCGGCTTGATTGCACATACACTATTGGAAGAGAGCCTGGACCAGGTAGGGCATGTAGTGCCAGTCGCTAGTGTGCCTCTTGAGATCAGGAGAGTGAGCTTTACTTGCGCAGCTCTTACCAGCTGGCCTCCGTTACACTCACCCCCGTAAACCTCACTCCCATCCGGGTCATGGCACCATTGTAACCCCTCTGGTCTTAACTACCCTGCCTCGTTCTTGTTCCAAGTGGGACTCGAACCCAGGTTGCCGGCATGGGAGGTGGGCATACTTACCAGGACACTAAAGACTGTTACATCTGGACCAGGAAGGGCATGTAGGGGTAGTGCCTAGACAAGATATGACATCTAGGGGTGGTGCCTGGAGCAGGTACGGCATGTAGGGGTAGTGCCTAGACCAAGTAGGATGTGTTGGGGTGGTGCCTGGATCATGTAGAGCATGTAGGTGTGGTGCCTGGACTGTATAGGGCATGTAGAGGCAGTGTCTGGACTGTGTAGGGCATGTAGGGGCAGTGCCCGGGTTGTGCAGGGCATGTAGGGGCAGTGCCTGGACTGTGTAGGGCATGTAGGGGCAGTGCCTGGACTGTGTAGGACAGGGGTTCTCAACTCTTTTCCACGAGGTCCACTTTCCTGCAGAGTTTACCTCCAACCTTGATCAAATTCACCTGCAAGTCCGATTCTAGTAATCCTGAAGACTTTGATTAGCTTGTTCAGATGTGTTTGATTAGGGTTGGAACTAAACACTGCAGGAAAGTGGACCTTGAGGGCCAGAGTTGAGAACCCCTGGTGTAGGGCAAGTACAGGTACAGCATGTTGGGGCGGTGCCTGAACCAGCTAGGGTGCAGTCATGAGCAGGTAGGTCACGCATGCATGGCCTTCTCTGGTTTGTGTTTTGTACTTATTTGTGTGTTTATTACATTTGTACATTTTCAGTAAATACTTAACGATGCTTCTGATATTTATTGTTACTTAAAATTATTTCAAACCACATTTGATGCTTTTGGTATAAAATGTTTATTAAAAAAAAACAGACACTGAAAACCAGCTCAAAGGTTGAAGTATTAAATCACCTGCCGGTTAAATTAAGCAAAAAGACCTGAAGTTATTTGACTCTAGACCACACTCATATTTTATATGCACCAAGGAAAGACCCGCTCTGTAGCGAGTGTACATGTGGCCATGATGAAATAAAACGTGTTGCAGTGCTATGAAATATTCAATTTTTCACTAAGTTTGGGGATTACTGTAACAGAAATTTAAGAAAATATTCCTGTCACACATGACATTTTAAGAAAAAAAAATTCTCCTGAAGATGTTGCCAGATCAAAATAGTTAATGGTTTCTTTTCTGCAATTTTCATTAGAATGCAAATTCTGGCTTTGGATTGACCATTTTTGAATATGAGCCTCCTAAAATCTTGCCATGTCGATTTACAACTACCACTTTGTTCAATGCTATGAAAAGGCTTTTGAATAAATGCTAACAGCAAACAGACAATGTAGTCCACCTCCACTGCAGCACGTCCCCTCTATCTGACCTGGGATCAGAGGCCTCGCTGACACAGACTTTTATGCTAATTACATTTGTTAAAGGTCGCAGCCTCCTACCACACACAACTTCGAAATTACAGAAATTACCATCCCTCTGAATTCACACATGCTCTGAATTATGGAGAGACAGAGGCAGCCTGAAGTGAAGGGGTTACAGTATGTGACATTAAACGGGACGCATACGACTCGGTTTATTGCTACTGATTCAATTTGATCTTACAGCTGGTGTACGTGTGTAAGCTCACTATAAATTGAATCCACCCAGGCCACAGTTTTACAGCTGTGTAACTGTGGTTTTCTTCAGGATGGCGGTAACCAAATTTGGCTCATTAGATAAACATACAACCTGTCACTCTCCCTATAAGTGTTTTTCTGTCTGTAATTTGTTCTGGTAGATTCTGTTTATATCTGTCCAAACTTGACAATATCAGGTATGAATTTTATGATAGTTTTGAGATCTAGGGCTATATCAAAAATATAGTGATTTTTAGAAAAAGTATGTGTATCTAGCCACATCCAAATCATGCAAAGAACATCCAGAAATGGAAAATGTAGGCTGCATTTTAAAATTGTGAATTTTTGAATGTGCCTTTTTTGTTCATATTCCTCTCGGTAGTGTTGTGCATATGGAAATGTTCTGCAGAGAAAGTTCTGCAAGTGAATGTGTAGATCTAGACAGAATCTACAGACTTTTCCTTTTTACATTTTGATGCTAATTTTGGATGAAAATCTGTGAAATGCTGTGTAATGGATTTAAAGATGGAAAAAAGTACTAAACCCTAATTGTTAGCTGAAGGCATCATCAATTTAACGTAAATTAGGCCCTAAGGGACTGCTAATGTGTAATCAATTTGAGCTGAATAGACTTTTTGATATGAATGTGGGTGCTGAATCCAGCTTTAGGGACCTTATGTCATCTTGTATCCATATACACTCTTTTTTTAATAGTTAAGTTGATGAAAACATGCTCTAGATGGACATCTCTTGTGGTGTGTCTCATTGTCAATTTAGAAACGTTTTAACTGTTTAAGTTTAAATGTTGAACACACAAACATATTAACATATATATGAACAAATGTTAAATTACGTATACACTCTCTATTTTCACTATTGACTAACTATTAACTACAAATTTTGCCTCACTAAACTCCTAATTTACTGCTTATTAATAGATAGTAAGGTAGTTGTTAGGTTTAGGTATGGTGTAGGATTTTAGGAATCTAAAATATGGTCCTGCAGAATTAGGCATTAATATCTGCTTTGTACACACAATCATTGTCAAAGGCTACTAAACATCCAATATGCTAGTAATATGCATGTTAATGAGCAACTCGCTAATAGTAAGAATTGATCCTTAAACCAAAAGTGTTACCAGAGCTTCTGCTGGAGCAGGGGGAAAAATTGCTCGAGGGCCACACCAGACTGTTCCTGGTCCTCGCCAACCTCTCCAGCTACCCGGATGACGCGCTCTGTGCGTTCTATGACACCAGTTTAAACTCTGCGTACAGAGCGCCATTGTCCGAGGAAGGCCCTCGAGTGAATTTCGCCACATTTGTGGACTGCTCTTTCCCCGCTGCGCGGAGCACATGCTAGAGCCCACCGTTGACGGAGAGCCCGAGCTCGCCGCGGCTGGCGATCCGTTGCTCTGTCCCTCCATGCGGTGCTGGAGCTGCAAGTGACATCAGTCAAGGTGCGAGAGCCGGCAACGGAGCCCCCCACGAGGGAGAATGGAGGCGGAGTCAAGGGATACTCCAGCCACGGCGACACTGGAGGAAGGCAGTCCCGCAGAGCTCGGACTGTGCTGATGGTGGGCTGAGGGCGAGCAGAGGGGCAGCCAGACGACAGCGGAGGAGGAGGCAGGAGCAGGTGGGGGGGCGGGCATTTGTGAAGGCTCCTGTTCCCACGTCCAGCCCTGAGAGAGCTCCTGGTCCCAAGTTAAGCCTGGAGGTGTAAGGCTCCTCCTCAGTCCTCTGTCGCTCCGGCTCCACCGCAGCCTTTTGGATCCACACCTCCGCGTCAGTCGCCGGCGCCATCTGCTCCGCCTTGGCCCTCCGGATCCTCCCCGTCACCCTGGCTCATCGGCTCTCCGTCTCCGCCTCGGCCTCCTCCGCCACCTACTCCTTCGCCCCCCCCTGGAGTCGTCGGCCCTTCCTCCTCCATGGCTCCTCCCTCCGTCGGATTACCGTGGGTCGCTGTCATGGCTGTGGCCTGGGTCCTGCTTGGCCCCTCCTGCTCCAAGTCCTTCCTGTCGTCTCCTTGGCTCCTCCCTCTATCGTCACCTCCCTGGACTCTGTCTGCCGGCCCCCTCCCGGGTGTCTGTCCTCCTCCCGAGCCTCCTCCCAAGTTCCCACCCTTGCCTCCCCTCTGTTGTTCTATGGCGCGAGGATGCGCCTTCCGGGAGGGGGGTGATATGTCACGCCCCTGGACTCTATCTGTGTGTTTTTCCCTCTCCATGTGCCTGCCCTGACCTAGTTTTCCCATGATTGTTTCATTAGTTCCAGGTGTGTCTCGTCATCCCCTCGTCAAGTCCTGTGTATTTAAGTGAGTCCTAATCAGAGCTTCCTCGTCTGGTATTGAATGTTCGTCTTTCCCCGCTATGTGTGTTTTCCCGGTTCCTCGGATGTGTATTAAAGTCTTTACTCCTCGTCTCCTCATTCCTCGCTCCGTGCTCCTCACAGTAGCAGGTCATGACAAACTCCTTTTATTATACGATTTTGCCCTCTTTTACAAATTATTGTATGAGACTGTGCTGGTCTAGCTGTTTTTCTGTGTAAATGGCCCCTTACTCTCCTCCGATCTATCAGAACCATTTCAAAACTGTCACATTTTCACAATTTAAATAAACAATGTTGGAAAACTCTGATTCCAAAGCTCATATTCTGAAACACGGAGACGTGCTGATAACTGCCAAAGTTTCTCTTTTGTAATTTGTCCAGAGCTATTCAACTATTACAGGAAAACAGATTCAGTGATGCCAGTTTCCATCAACAATTATTAAATATTTAAGAGTCACCCAATCAGAGAGAGTGTGTGAAAGAAAGAGAGTGTGTAGACTGCGAGGGTGTAGGGGGAAAAAGGAAAATTAAAAAAGAGACAGCAGAGTAATCATAGTCATTTATTACATCAGAGTCGGGAAAACTTCGTCTTTGTCTTTGTGTTAGATCCATGTAATCTTTCAGGTCAGTTATTCGGGTCCATACATTTCTCCGGTTTCCTGCAGCGCTGAATGAAAGTGCACAACTGATCTGTGATCAGATTAATGAATCCAATAAATGAATAAATGAACATCGGATGAATTTGGCACGATTCATTCTCCATATCATTGTTTCCACATCTGTAATTCTCTTAGGTGGTAATGTGATGCTGTCTGAATCCTGTTCACATGAACAGCTAGGCTCTTCTTTTCAGAGCCCCACTGGGGTAATACAGACATCAACTAAGCGAGACCCTCAGGTTATTGTATTCCGAGAGAGAGAAAGAGAGAGAGAGAGAGAAAGACAGAGAGATATATAAGGACAGGATGAAACTCAATCTGTCAAAACTCAGTAACTGGCACAGTGCCCTGCAGTCATATGAGTCCGTTCTGTTAACTGTGCAATAACTAGACTGTAAGCAGAGTTCAGACCGCAGGCGGCTATAGATCAGGACTGGCAGTACTTTTCAAGATTGAGGAAGCACAGATATCACTGTACATTGATCTATTTCTATTTTTGTGTCTGCAGTGTTATTCCGAAAAATTGCACCTCAAACTAATGCTAAACAGTGAAAATAATTGAGTGAACTCAGAGCTGTATTTATGTATAGGTAGTACTAAAGACAATATGCAGCAATCAAAATATGAAGGTCAAACTAAGTGCTTCACAATGGACTTTAATTGTGTATGTATCTCCTAGCACTTTGCGTATGCTGGAGTTTTTAATTTTTGAACAATCAATCATGTATATCACTGCACGTTTATATTTTCCATTATTATTTCAATTTTATTTAAAGTTTTACTACTTTTGTTGTTTTTGTAGTTTTTATTAGTTTTTTGTAAATGTCTATTTAGTTTTTGTTCATTGTTGTTTTAGTAATTCTAGTACTTCAACTTAGAAATGTTGCCTTCTTAAAATAAAGTACAGTAAGTTTGTTTAAGTTTTTTTCTATTCTATTGTAATTTATTCACCCTCAGGCCATCCAAGATTAGGATGAGTTTGTTAGAAACATTTGGAGAAATTTAGCATCACTTGCTCACCAATGGATCCTCTGCATTGAATTGGTGCAGTCAGAAAGAGAGTTCAAACCGCTGATAAAACATCACAAAATCTTATGAAGCAAAAAGCTGCATTTTTGTAATAAGCAAATTCATCATTAAGAGGTTTTAACTTCAAACCCCTGGTTACAGGTAAAATACCTCTATCCTCTATCCATGTTTCTTTCAAAAGTCTCATCTGAATCAGGAGAGAAATAAGCACAGATCAAGCACCGTTTACAAGCAAAAATCATGATGGTTGTGTTGATTACTTGTGGATTATTGTGACATTTATCTTTTATCTAAAATTTTAGAAAAAGTTGTGTTCTATCAATTAAATAGCTTTCTAGAAGAACATAACATTGGTGGAATCTACCAGTTCGTTTTAGGAAACACCACTCAACGGAGACAGCCCTTGTGAAAGATTTTAATGATTTGTTGCTGACTGTTGATGCTGGAAATTCTGTCGTGTTAGTTTTATTATACTTCACGATCATGTCTGGCGTGCCTCAAGGCTCCATCCTTGCTCCTATTTTATTCTCTCTTTATATGATTCCTTTGGGAAATATTTTCAAGAAATGTAATATTGCTTTTCACTGCTATGCTGATGATGTACAAGTGTATTTGCCACTGTCACATAAAAATGGTTTAGAACCCCTTATGGCCTGTCTTTCAGATCTTAAAAATGGTCGGTTTCTAATTTTTTACATCTAAATTAAAATAAGACAGAGATTATAGTTTTCGGTTCTAGTGGAGTCAGGGGTACAGCACAGCCAGATTTTGGCTCTTTGTCACCTCACGTCAAAACATTTGTTTTAAACTTAGGTGTGTATAATGACATCTCTC
The DNA here is from genome assembly GCF_001515605.1 of Sinocyclocheilus anshuiensis. Taxonomy (NCBI): domain Eukaryota; kingdom Metazoa; phylum Chordata; class Actinopteri; order Cypriniformes; family Cyprinidae; genus Sinocyclocheilus; species Sinocyclocheilus anshuiensis. The sequence continues at coordinate 2,467,378 of NW_015538026.1, read as the reverse complement.
TAAAGCTGGACAAACAGATAAATTATGTTGTAAAGTCAAGTTTATTTCACTTACATAATCTAGTGAAGATGAAATCATGTTTGACGTTTAAAGTCCTTGAAATTGCGATCCATGCATATCATCAAGATTTGACTATTGCAATGCATTATATAAGGGAATTAGTCAGTCAGGTATTAAAAACATGAACATATTTCTCCTATTCTGGTCCCCCTGCATTGGCTTCCAGTTTATTACAGGATTGATTGTAAACTTTTGTTATTGGTCTATAAATCCTTACATGGACTCGCATAGGCCTATCTCTCAGATCTCCTAATTGAATATCAGACTGGACAGACTTTGAGATCAGCGACCCGGAAGTTACTCAAAATTCCAAAGACACATCTGAGTCAAAAAGGAGATTGTGCCTTTGCTGTAGCAGCGCCTAAACTTTGGAACAGTTTGTCTAAACATATTAGAGATGTTTTTCCAATAGCTTTTAATCAGTGATAATTTTATTATATGTGTTGCCTGTGTGATGCATGTTTTTCTGTGTGACATTGTAAAGCACATTGGTCAACATGTGTTGTTTTAAATGTGCTATATAAATAAAGTTGCCATTGCCATTGTCATTGCCATTTTCATCAGCTATTTGAACTCAAATTCTGACGGCACCCATTCACTGCAGAGGATCCAAATTCATCTACATCTTGGATGGCCTGATGGTGAGTAAAATTTCAGCAAATTTTCATTTTTGGGTGACTGGTCCTTTAACATTTATTTTATTTCAATGAACATAAAAATACATACAACATATATATTTAGTTGACGATAACAACACTGCATCATAGAGACGTCAAATTTCCAGGCAGGACAAAATGCAGTGATTGAAATCCTCATGTCCAATAAACAGTCAGACTCTTTTTCTAAAGCAAATAGTGTTCATGCTGATTTTAAAGAATACCAGTGAAGAACTGCATCTGGCGGGACCCAACATGACATGTTTAGAGCCTCTTGTTCAATAAGGATTGATCTTTTCTCCATTAAAATCAATGGTACAGGTATCTGCAATAGACAAAGCTCCTCCCCCAGGGAAGGTTAGCTTAAAAAGGTGCAATGACTAACAGGGTAACCAGAGGCTTTTTTTGTTTGAATGGAAGTCAGTGGAGGCAATACGCTCAATATGCTGAATAAACTGCTCATCACTTAAAATGACAGCCTGGCTTGAAGACATTTTCATTGTGGAGGGAGCTATATTTGGAATTTACTATGGGAAAAAAACTATTTTTATAAGGAGAGTCATTTTATGACAGGCAATCATTCATTTATGGCACTATACACTCATTTCTATGGTTACTGACTGCCATACAAATTTGAAAGCATTTCAGTGACATCACAGAAATTACAAGGCGTTCATGACGAGTCTGCTTACAGTCAGGAGGTTAAAGAGCTGTCTGTCTGGTGCAGTCTCAACAACCTGGAGCTCAACACGCTCAAAACTGTGGAGATGATCGTGGACTTCAGGAGAA
>NW_015538026.1:2463237-2465826 GCF_001515605.1 Sinocyclocheilus anshuiensis | reverse complement strand
AATCACTCTGGACCCCTCACATCCAGCACACTCCCTCTTTGAACTGTTGCCATCTGGTCGATGCTACAGAGCACTGAGCACCAGAACGACCAGACACAGGAACAGTTTCTTCCCTCAGGCAATCCATCTCATGAACACTTGACAATAACTGTGGAACACACACTATTTATTCACTCATACACTTATTTATCTAACACACATACTCAGTCTACATTTCAATTTGCACATATATATATATATACATACCTGTACATACAACTGTCTATTGTTATATACCTGTACATACAATTGTCGATTTGTATATTTGTATTCCTTATTTACTTGTTCTATTTTTAATTTTTAATTTATTTTTATTTTTTATTATCTGTGTTTTTTTGTTCTGTCACAGTCATTCTGTTGCACTGTGGAAGTTTCTGTCACGAAAACAAATTCCTCGTATGTGTAAACATACCTGGCAATAAAGCTCATTCTGATTCTGATTCTGATTCTGATGATCCAGATTGAGAGTTCTTGACCGTTACACGTTCGTAATTGGAATCAGCACAGGGGCCTTGTCTCTACTCCATGCTTATCATCAACCAACGGGTGATTTTGAGACTTCTAGATGAGACCTGATGAACATCATCCTGATGCCTTAATTTCTGCTTGTGCTTCTGGGGAGGTTTTCATTGAAAGGAAATATGGCTTTAATACAGTGACTGAGCAGAATGAGATGAGAACAATCAGTCTGGATGACTACTGTGACTCTCAGCAGCTGTACGATCATTTGATGGATTGAGACACTGAGACATCAATGTCAGAATGAAAAGACATAACCTGTCAGAGTTAATCATATAAATAATTTATCATTCTGTTGAAGACACTGAGTGATCCGAGGGACCTCTGCTCAAGAGGGGAGATGATTTAAAGTGAAAACAAAAGGGAAAAACAAGGTTTAAAGTGACAATGACAGTTAAGCATCCTCCTCTTAATCACTGACAGAGTATACATGCCCAAGAATATTCTGATATTAATCAAAATTTGCTCATATTTTTTTATTATGTTAGCATCATTTAAACATATAAACTTGCTTAATAAAATCAGATTTAAAAAGAAAAATAGTTAAAAATAGACTGAGCAACTGCGGACGTACCCGATGACATCCCGGGCCATACTGGGCCACCAGTACCGAGCTTGGAGGAGCGAGAGGGTCCGTTGGCTGCCTGGGTGTCCAGAGCCTGGTACATTGTGCACTGAGCCCAGAAGGGATTGTCGCTGGGAAGTGGGCACATACGTTTTCCCTTCTGGGCCTCCCGGCGGAGCAGGTTCCGTGAGAGTGGCGGCCCGAATGTCCTCGTCGATGTTCCATTGTATGGGGCTTACAATCATGGCTGAAAAAAAAAAAAAAAAAAAAAGTGATCCGTATTTAGGACCTTACTAATTACAATGTTTAAATTATAAGTTACAATGCAACTAGTTACTTCTGGTTAAGTACTTTCTACATCATTTTACTGTTCTGTATACCAGTATATATATATATTTGTTTTATATTTTCAATTCGATTTTCTTGTTTTCAGTTTTAATTTTAGTTAGATTTTTCTCATTTTCATTTTTCAATTTAGCTATTTCAGTTTAATATCGGTTTGTTTTGTCAACAGTCATAATTCATATATTTGAATTATAATTCTCTCTCTCTCTCTATATATATATATATATATATATATATATATATATATATATGTGCATGTCCAAATAAATGTAATTAGATATAGAGAGATAGTTTAGTTAGAGATAAGATAATTAGAGCTAGAGAGTTTTTGAACACAAATCTCCTAGTTTATTTGGATTACACTGAATAAAGATATATAGGAATATTCCAATAGCATATTTTTTTCAGAATAAAGGCTTAACCAGAAACTAAACCTTAACTGGAAAAATAATGTGCATGTAGACGTGGTTATTGTTGATCTTCCTATCACTGACTCATGTCAGGGCTTGCAAAATTTCAAAATCTTCAGATTTTGGTAGCCCGAAATAAATGTAAAAAGCCCATATAAAAAAAATATGATCCTGGCATAAATAAAATTAACACTGTGAGCGGGGTAGGGCAATGTCTATGGTGAAATATTAAACCGTAAAGTGACATGATTTGCAGTTCAGATACAGGTTTTCACAAAAACAAAAAATCTTATAAAATGATAAACATCTGACTGTGATCGGGTAATTATTCTGGATGGTGACTGAAGTGACTGTGATGAATCCCTGACATAAACTTAATAAAATGGAAAACAAGATGTTTTTCACCACATTGGCTGATATTTTTTCTTGTTTTAAGCAAAAACTCACTTAATTTTGATACATTTCTCAGAATTAATATCTTATAAAAAAATTCTCAAGAAAATGTATATTGATTTAAGAATGTTAGATACTTGCACTGGAAAGCAAGACAAAAAACTGAGTAGAAGTTTTTTGAAATGTATTCAAGTTTCTAGAAACATGAATATGATAGCTGTCATATGTCTTTATTATTCATATTATTGGGTCACATAATTATACCTTATTCAGAATATCCACTATAAATGATATAGAAATTATAATTTACTGTATATA
>NW_015538026.1:2442592-2463227 GCF_001515605.1 Sinocyclocheilus anshuiensis | reverse complement strand
AGAAATTATAATTTACTGTATATATATATATATATATATATATATATATATATATATATGTGCATGTCCAAATAAATGTAATTAGATATAGAGAGATAGTTTAGTTAGAGATAAGATAATTAGAGCTAGAGAGTTTTTGAACACAAATCTCCTAGTTTATTTGGATTACACTGAATAAAGATATATAGGAATATTCCAATAGCATATTTTTTTCAGAATAAAGGCTTAACCAGAAACTAAACCTTAACTGGAAAAATAATGTGCATGTAGACGTGGTTATTGTTGATCTTCCTATCACTGACTCATGTCAGGGCTTGCAAAATTTCAAAATCTTCAGATTTTGGTAGCCCGAAATAAATGTAAAAAGCCCATATAAAAAAAATATGATCCTGGCATAAATAAAATTAACACTGTGAGCGGGGTAGGGCAATGTCTATGGTGAAATATTAAACCGTAAAGTGACATGATTTGCAGTTCAGATACAGGTTTTCACAAAAACAAAAAATCTTATAAAATGATAAACATCACATTTCAGCCTTTAAACCATTTTTAAGAAAAGGGATGAGTCAAACATATACATTATTATATTCATTTAAAACAAATAAATATATGACATTTGTGACTATCTCACATTTACAACTCTGCGTGTTTTGCTGTGTAAAAATTTGGTCTGACTCTGAACTAAAACAGCAGACAGGCTTATCGAAAAGGCAAATTCATTCTTTGCTACTAGGTGGGATTTTTGAAATGGCAGAAATATAGGTTTCCCCGACTGTACACAAAGCAGTGCTGAGCACATAAATGCTGCTTTATCAGGCATTATAGGTAAGATGAAATGAAAATGACATCGAAACTTTTCTGAGGACAGTCGGTTCCCTTTAGAGACTCATAAAAACACTCGTGCCACGCTTTGACTTCGAAACGTGCAGCGCTCATATTTATGAAATTAAAACATAGCCTTATTCAGCACATTAAGCCATATCGCGAATCTTGTCTTTCCGTCCTCCAATGTAAGACCTCTTGAAATTATAATTATACATTTATTATTATTATTATTATAGCTAATTAAGACTTTTATTATACCATTTAAGGTATTTAAGGCTTTTATGGTCTTAAATTTGATATCACTAAATTGAAGACTTTTTATGGACACATGGGAACCCTGTTTCTAAGATAGCCCGATGGGCAGGGCGGTGATTGGTAGCCCGACTGGAAGACACAATAGCCCCGGGATGTCGGGCTTGCGATTTTGCAAGCCCTGCATGTCCATTGTTTTCACTGATGGAACACTGCTGGAATTGTGGGATACGGTGCACCTGGTGCCAATTGTGCCTCATCGACGCTACCATAAATTCTTGTCACCATCACCTGGTAATATGAACCCAATTTCGAGGCCAGAGGTAGCAGCTAAATCATTACGCCACAACCAAAATTATCACCGCCAGGTCTCATGCCTAGAAATAAATGGTCTGTTCTGCCATTCCCTTTTCCCTTTGAAGACACGATGCGTCTTTTGTTATCACAACCTTCACTTCCTAAGACACTCTCTTTATCTTTAGTTCATCCTGGGGAGTAAAAGGAGGGAGGAGTCCTGCTAATTTATTTCTAATCGAACAAGTAAATTTCACAGTGATGTCTTTTGAACTTCATCCCTTTTTAGTATGTACAGCATACAACTCTATCACTAAGTTGTGCTACAAAAGTATCATGGAAGAACTTGATAAAACGTTTTTGCGCTCCCAGTTGTATCAAGAGAGGTGAGGAGAGGAGGGCTGGAGAGAGTGCGAAAAGAGAGGTGAAGATAAGAGGGTGAAGGAGGAGGTGAAGATGAAGAGCTCTTTGAGTCGGTGAAGACAGAGTGATAGAATTACGTGAGATTATATAATACAAGAGATTTGATTATTCAATATTATTCTGAAGTAATCTAGAAAAAATAAAACCTGTGGCCATTGAGAAAAGAATGTAATGAAGGAAAGTGAACTGTTTAATAGGCAAACAACTTTCCAAATGGCTTTTTGGAGTGGGATCCCAGTGGGGATTTTATTGAGTAGGGCAACCTCTCTTAAAGCTTATTTCTACTGAACAAAAACAGCCATAATTATAGCAGCAGAACTCGGTTCTCATTTACTTTTTACTCAGAAAGTAAAGTGTGTTTTTCCCAAGTGGTTTATTTCAGACCTGACTGCTCCTTTAAACTTGTTAGTCGCAGAGATCGTGGCTTACACTGAATGACAATAATTTAACATGCTGACTTCATTTTGCTGGACACTTTCTATAGAATATACATATTCCACATTTCATTGTAGACGTCCAAAAACAGATATGACCATCGTCAGTACAAAATGTGCATAAAAATGAGTTTTGCTCCTATAGAAGCAGATTACAGCAGTCATCTCTAAAAACAAATGACTGAAGACAATCCTGAAACATTTCTAGTTCTTCAAAACCACTATACTTCACAGAGTAACATTTAATGTAGAAAAAAAAATGTGATAGCTCTCAAAAGACTAAATCTCCCTTAATCTTCTTTTGGATAAAAGAAGGGTAAGGACATACTCTAATAAGATTTTCAGTCATGCTGGGCCTCTGATCTACTTTAAGAAGATAGGCAACACAATTAAAGCGAAGTCATTATTTTCTTAATTAAAATGAAGAAATTCATCCTTTTCTTAATTAACATAACCCCAAGCAGAATCAAAATCTTTGGAATCAAAAATGAGAGAAGAGAAGAGAAGAGAAGAGAAGAGAAGAGAAGAGAAGAGAAGAGAAGAGAAGAGAAGAGAAGAGAAGATTTTCATTATACAATGTTTTTTATTCCTGCATTGATCCAGTTCGCCCTCTGCCTCGCTTCCTCTGATGCCCACGTCTTTTTTCCTCTCTGATGGGCCTCTTGTTGAGAGAGGGTTGCTTGGAAAAGTTGTGTATCACCCAAAGATCTGGTTTCATCTGAAAAACAGAAGAGTGTTAAAAGGTTTCTATCACTTTAAGATTCAAGCTACAACATGCAGCACCACGTCTACGCTGATAGTGAAGCAACGTGACAAATTAGAACTTTCCCGCTATAATCGCTGTCCATAACTAATGCCAGTACGCAAAGCGGGTTCCGTTGCACAATTTCACGCAACTACGTGCTTGAGCTAAACAATTTAGTTTGAGCTCACTGTCCATGTGCAAGAAGAGTCTTTTGAATGGTTTCATTTCAATCAAAGATCGCTTACGGTGTTGATGGGTGCTAAACTATAATGGCCATTACATATATAATCAATTACCATTGCAATTAAAATGGAATCATAAAAGAAACAAAAGAAAAAAACTTAAAAAAAAAGAAGAAAATTATGCCCCAGGCTATTATGAATCATTCTTCAGGAACTAGTTTAGCTAATTTTGGGGGGAAAAAATGAAAATCTTTTAATTATTATCATTAATATATTACTACTAGGAGTTTTGAAAAGTCACCACTTGCGTGGCTCAACACACTGCAACTTAAAAAAACACATGCACCAACAAATTAAGGGAAGATCTTCATCAGTTTGACAACACGTGTACTGCAAATACTCAAAATACAGAAACGTGCAAATACTTGCAACACGACCAAATACAGAAACGCGCTGCAATTAGTAATTTGTGGTTACCATGGTTTTAAATATAGTAATCTTTTTTTTTTTTTTTTTTTTTTTAAATAGTTAAAATTAAAAAAAAAAAAAAAAAAAAAAAATATATATATATATATATATATATGCTGTATATATATATATATCTGAGGCCGACCTACAGAACTGCTCAAGAGATCTTTTTGTTGTTACCATTAGAAGATGGATCACCCAGAAATCGATTTGGAGGTTTTTCCATTTCTCTAGTCAACAGTTTCACATCTACGCATGATCATTATACAACATTCACAAAGAACATCAGCGACTGACAGCACACCAACTTAACTTAACTTAACTTAACTTAACTTAACTTAACTTAACTTAACTTAACTTAACTTAACTTAACTTAACTTAACTTAACTTAACTTAACTTAACTTAACTTAACTTAACTTAACTTAACTTAACTTAACTTAACTTAACTTAACTTAACTTAACTTAACTTAACTTAACTTAACTTAACTTAACTTAACTTAACTTAACTTAACTTAACTTAACTTAACTTAACTTAACTTAACTTAACTATGCTGCACTAAGTGGTGCCTTAACTCACAGAGCTACAATTATATATCGACTTGATAGCATAGTATAAATTCATCCTTCAAATCACACACATTCATCCCTGAGCAGTAGCCCTGGGAATTACTCTGATTGTAACCCCCGTCACTCTTCACCACACTAGAATTAAAACAGAAAAACATGAGATATGAGGGAATATTAATAACCCTCATTTCCAGCACTCTGCTCTCTCAGATGCTAATTACAGATTAGCAACTGAACACAAGGCTTAGATATGACTCAGTGTAATATCACCCTGCCTGGCAGATGAGTATAAACTCACCTCTGCTGGATCTGTTCTATGTTTTAATCTATATTAGTATTATGATCTTGATCCATTAGTCATTCTCATATAAACTACTAATCGCTGATAATATACCAGAATAAATATACCAGAAGATATTGCGTACATAGTTGTATGTGGATAACGAAAACACAATAGCATTTTTACACCTTCATGGAATGTGGTCAGAATCCATCCAGACCACCTCCGAATGTGGATGAGAGATCCGATCACAATCCAATTCACATGGATAATATGATCCTGGGTCTGGATGCTGTCTGTTGTTTAAAATGAAGAAACTTTTTGAGAGTTTAAAGTCTCTCACTGGAGAAAATGAAACATCTGAATGTGTGGGAATTTCTCCCTGAAAGGGTATTGATTAGGTAATTCTTATTCATACAAGCTGACAAGAGCTGACTCTCAGACATCACACAGCTGTTACAAACAAAATCACAGAATCGAAACCTGCTACTGAAAAGAGACCTGTGTGGGATGCTGGGTTAATGGGGCCCAAGTGAGATCACGACAGTGGCCTCCACCAGTGTAAAAAGTGTCATGTGTGTTTTTGTTATGGTAAAGAACCAATAAATTAAACAAGGTTATATTTTATGTATTTTAGGTGCTGCAACTTGTCAACCTATTTTTATCACCTTTATTTAACTTCAATAAGTCATACAGTGTGACAAATGAACTGCCGTATACTAAAAGTCATAGGAACTGAATTTATAATTAAACAGTCTTGTCAAAAGTGTTTATTCTTGACAATGTCATGCAAATGTGTTTTAAACTTAAACTGTGCCTTTTCATAACTCATTTTCTGTTGAACTCGAAGCGTTTTTGAGGAACATATGGATAAAAATGTACTGATGTCTGTGGTGATAGATGCATTACTCAGGTTCACTGCAATGCACTGTTTGAATAAATTATGCAAATTACTGCTTATTGTTGTACTGTTTGCATTTATTTATGCTATGGTTGTTGTATTTGCTGTCACTGTTATTTATCATGTAGTGATTATTTAGAGCTTATCGTTTACTTAATATGTTTTCTTCAGGTTTATCCCTATTATTGTGGGTTGTGCATGTCAATGTGTTAAATGTTGAGGTTGATGCATGTTTGCATGTCCATGTTTGGTGGATGTGTTCTCCCACATTGAAAGCATTCGGCGCGTTGTGATGAGATGAAATTAGATCCGACACATTTGTTGAATGAAGCAAGACTGATCTAATTTTATTGGCACCACATCATGCTATACTTGCTTCCAGTTTAGACTGGATAAGAAGCATCCTCACATTTTAAGTTATTATGTATCCATTTATTATGGGCCACCTCACGGGGCCCCCCAGGATGTTAGGGCCATAGGTGACTGCCTATATATAACTTATGGACCAAGATGGCTGGTTCTTTGCAACCTTGAGTGGTTTTGTCCCCAAGGGTAGAGCTCTCTACCCTTTGCAAGTCCTTACATCTAACCACAACCTTATTACTTAAATAAGTCATGTTGACAATATATACACCAGAACCACTTAATTTGCTCTCTGTGTACGTAACTGTCTATTTAAACAAAGAAACACTTAAATGTATGATAAATGTACCAAAATTGAATTATGAAGAGGCATTTTTAAGTGAATAATGACTTATTTTTAAGCCTTTTCCTCACACACAGCTGATTTGAAATGTAGCGCATGAGTCCTATCCACCACTTTTAGGATATTTTTTTTGTGCTTTTGTAGTTTGACAGTTACAATAATCTTTTCTCTCATCCTTAATCCAGTTCCACAGATAAAAATATATCATACTTTATGTGGCTTTGGGCTTTAAATGACCTGAGGCTGATTAAATAGTGGTTTTCATTAAACTAATCGTTTAAAAATGCTCTTGCAAAGCAGGATTGCTTTTTATTTATTCACTTTATTCATTTATTTTGAAAGCTATTTCCTATGATTAAAATGTTTGTAGGCCTTTTTCAACACTGAAAGTTTACAGAAAATAACTGTGAGGACTGAAAGAACATATGCAGCTTTCACTGTATTTTCTTATTATATTTTCTTATTATTTAACAGGAAAAAACTGAAAAAAAAGATGCAGCGTGTGTTTTTCACAGCAATATTTCATAGAACTTCACTGTTTGGCAGCTATACTGATCAATCAGATTATGGTGGTGGTGGTTGGAGGGGAAAGAGCAAAAGTTTGTCTAGGTTCAAAGAGGGGCATGACAAAAAAAATTTGAGAACCACTGCACTACACGTCTTTGAACCTGTCACATTGTGAGTTCGGAAACATTTTGCAGATTCAGCTTTCCTGATGTAGTGTTGTGGCTCCGAGCAGGGTTGGATGATAGAGCTGCTATTCTGCATGCAAATGTATAATAACTGACTGTCATACATTTTAGTTTGTGGCGGTGAATATACTATGCATCACTGGCTGCTGGTTGATGATAATTCACTGTAAGTTTATGGGTATTTATTTATTGTAAAGGAATGAATTTGGCACATACTTCTCTCTCCTCCTCATTTACACTCCTAAGATGTCTACTTTGTGTCTTTTTACGGCTGTATTTCACTCTGCCCCTTTCTATCGTTCTTTATTCTTAGTGAGATGCGTGGAATTGCGAGTTACTGGTGTGAATATTTAATGCTGGCTTGGAGGGGAGAGAGGCCCATAAACAATCGAATGCTGGATCTGCTCGAGCTGTAACTCTTCTGGCCTGAGCTGTAACCTCCCTCTCTAAACACCTTCATTCATTTTAAATTACATCTCATTCAGTTCTCCAACTGCCTGTGATGCTTGAATGCTGCTCTTTATGATCTTTAGTCCTGAAGTATCTGTGTATCACCATGATGACCCTTATGTGGCACATATTTTCTACCTATGAAAATGATGTTTACAGTTTTTGTAATTTCCTGGAAGTATACACACAGTGAATATGATCCATTACTTCATACAACACTTATTTCCGGTGTTTGAATACTCTTGGCTGACCAGCATTCCAAGAACACTGATATACAGTCCAACAGCACTGTGACTTTACACTGGTGTATCAGTCTGTTTGTCTGTGTTTGCATATTTTTTAAAGTATTTATTGTGGCGCTCATGTGAGAGAAGCTGAAAATGCTGTAAGAAGTGGCGCAATGGTCAAAGATGTCCATCTAACACGTTTACTTGGAAAAAAACATGCAAAAATGCGTTCTGTGCAAGTCAGTGTCCACCTCTCAGTCTGTGTATAGCCTTCATGAGATGCTTTATAGAAATTGCATTGATAGGCCAGTAAATGGCAACAAGTTACTGTTTATAAATCATTCATTCAGCCGATTTATTCAAAAACACTGATTCATTCAGGTTCAAGTGGCTGAATCGTTCGAAAAACAGATTCATTCGTGACTGCCATGTGTTGCTCTGTGGCATCATTTGGAAAAATTTTCATTGGTGGATCACAAAATATCTGGTAATATTGTGTCTAAAATGTACAGTAAGTCACTTAATATTCTTGTTTATTGAGCTGTTAAAGATGTTGGAACAAATGTACCTGAAGAGTTTGAAAAGTGGAAGTTCAGCACAAAGGTTATAATACAGTGAGTAAAACAAGTTTGCTAACATAAAAATGATTATGTCTGTTATGAAAGACAGATATCTTTGAATTCAACGTGTCCTTCTTCTTTCATTCTTGTGCTTTAAAAGATCTATGAAGTGTATTTACAGTTCTCCGCAAATTACCTCTATCATGCTGAACACTTTGGATGAATATTTCTCCTGGACATCGCTTCTCCTCTCATCATCAATAATAAATCGAGATCAAATCATAACGTACGTATCAGGTCTGAATAAAACATGAGTCTTAATCCTGAAAGGAAATGGAGCCAGTTTCCAAAGGTATATTGTGACATGAAAATGTATTAGTGAAATGAGCTAGTAAATCAGGTTGGAGAAATCTCTGAGTAAAACATAAAATATGCAAACGCAGGAGTATATTATTAGATCTACGCTAATACATTCATTTAGAGTGCTGCTTAGTGTGTGATGGAATATTGAGATCTGAATCACTCCAATGCTACGGAGATTTCTTCATACAAACGCTGCGCTCTTGCTTCCATCCACAATCTCTTTACATTCTGTCACTCATGGATTGTGTGAATTGAGTCTTTCTTTTATAGACTGGAGGAAAGTGAGTTTAGTGAAACATAATGTAATAGGCAAGCTCAAGATTACATCTTTTGGTCCCTATCTCTCCCTAAGTTATTTGTCTTTTTCTCTTTTTCTTTCTTCGTCTTTCTCTCTCATATTTGTTAATCATTATGACAGCCTCATGCATAGTTGTCACTGAAGCATGTCAATGAGTGAGAGAAACCTCTTTTATCAGTGTCATTTATAGCAGGTTGACAGCTTAGTTTGATGATTTTACAGAGTGTGTTTGGTTTAGATATGTTTTTGTCTCAAGCGGTTTCTTCAACAGTGAGGTTGAATTGAATCAGGGCTGTTAAAGTTCTCACAGCAGTATTGTTTATCTGTATTCTGGCAGTGAGGTGATCCATCTGTGAACCTGTGAAAGAGTCCAGAGACTCAAAGTCCACAGCTCTCACTAAATTACTATTGTTAAGTTGTTGTAGCTGCATACCAGGCCTTGCGATCTGGCTTGTGTCAAATATGTATAAACACATAGATCTAAAGGTGCTGTTAAGTGCTGAGCAGATATAAAAACATACTTTATCTGTTGGTAACTATTTAACTTTTTTTTTTAATCGCCCCATACTAAAGCTTGGCATGTGGGAGTATCCCTCTGTGTTTAAATACATAAGTGTTCATGATTACATTTTTGTAATTGGGTAAAAAACGAAAAACTCCATTCTTACTTTTTTGTTGTTCCAGCCAAATATTTTCAGTTGTTTTAATTTTGGTGCATCACTAATAGAGAGTGTTTGTGTGTCTGTGGTTGCTTCATAAAAGCCTATATTGCAAACGGTCGCCGTGATTTTGCCAGGTAAGGCATGGTCCTGGATCAACATCTTTTGTTGATCCTGGATCAACATTATTGTCCAAAAATACCCAATCAACATTATTGTCCAAAAATACCCAATCCCAAACCCAATCCCTACCCCTAAACCTAACCTTACCCATAATTTATTCCTAAAATCAGAGGGAAATGATAATTAACAAGGGTGTAGAAGCACCTAATCCTGATTGTAAGCCTAAAACTGACATTTCCTGAAAAGTTATCTCTCAATTCTGATTGGTTGATTGGAAAGATGTTCCAGGATCAACAAGGATGTTGATCCAGGAACATGTTGTACTTGGTGAAATCACACTCACCATTGCAAACATAAACCTATATAGCATATAATTATATATAATAATATAATAATTTTGCTAAATAAGTTTATAGTCTATTTTCAACTGTTTTCTACTCAGTTTCATATAGACTGTACTTGCGGATGCACTTCTCACTCATGCAATGCAGTACTGTGCTGCAATATGAATATGGTTACCTGTTAATATGGGCACGGAAATAAATATGCGCTGCTTATGCTCGCGGTAGAAAACAGGCCTTGGATTTTCCCATGACACCCAATTTATTGTAACGTTTGTCTTTTGATACATTTCTCTGTCATATTTGGTCTCATTTTGGTGCTTAGAGTACACATAAAAATAGTAAACTAAACAGAGCCATTGGTTACAATATAGTATATTACGGTAATAACTATTTAAACAGGGAATTTGTAGAAATGCTAATATGCCTCCACATGAAAAAAGATTATTTCATTTTGTATATGAGACAATTATACAGAGAGACATTATAGAGACATTATACTCTCCCCTACATCAGAGTAAACTTCCAGTGACCCAGTTAAACCCAGCCTCTCTCAATCTGACAAGACAGTCACTAACCTAACCTGTCTGGGGCGACAATGGCACATAATCATTCACAAGCAAGGTTGTAGTAGATTTCTCCAACAAGCTTGTGCATGTAGACCTGTTTTGATTATGTATACTGTATATATTATATTTATGGTAATTGAATCAGCTCAGAGATATTAGAAGTGATATTTAGCAAGAGCGAAAAAGTTAAAAAGATGGAGCTAAATTAAGTTTCAAACTTTCATTAGCATCAGTGATGAGTCAATAAATACATTTATTAAATATTTTTCTCTCTCCCTCTCATTGTCTCTCTCTTTCTCTTTTTTATATCAGGAGAAGTGTCTCTTTGGTGCTTTAAGGCTTTAAGGGGGATTATGGCAATCAACCAGAGCTTTTGAAAGCCCTTTAGAAATAATTACCTCTCTCACACGCTCTCTCTCTTTCTCTTTCTTATTTATTGATTGATTAGTGGTGCTATAGAACAAGGGAACAAATATGAGTTCTGGAAAACATTCAAAATGTTACTTTCTTTTACAGTGCCTCTTAATGACCATTAAAATCCTCATACCCATTATTGAATGAAGCATGCAGGCAGACCAGCACGCTCTCATAAGAAAACATCACTCTGTTGAGTTTCATCTGTCACTCTGGTACTGTTATTAACTCATTTAAAACATTTCACTCTGGTGCCATTATCATCTCATTTCTGTGGTTTCCCAAAGGGGTTTGCTCATCCAAAAATGTAAATTCTGTCATCATTTACTCACCATGATGTTTTTTTTTTTGTTTGTTTGTTTTTTGTTTACCAAAATGGAAAACACAATGTTCATTATGACTGAGCAGGGCCTTGATAATCTATTATTGAAGCATACAGGTATTTGTTTAAAATATATGACACTAATGTTAGTTCCAGTTCCCTGAGAATTCTTCCGTTAATAGATGAATAGCTCAGTAATGTAAACTTGGCCGTGATGTTGTCACAGTTACATTAATAGACATCTAATGACACCCCCTTAACACCACTGTACTTTGCCAAGATCCTCAAAATACTTTCCACAAAGTACTGGTATTATTTCACTGAGAGAAAACAGGTTTTCATATACATCATGTGTCATGCCATTAGACTTTAGAGTATATTTTATATAGAACACTCCATATTAACACATCACATATAATCTGTATTACAGTTTTTCTCAGTCACTTTGGTACATTTCTCAGATCAGAATTGAAATTCTCAAAACTACCTGTCTCTCCATTCCTTAACCCCATTGAGGAATTTTTCTCAGCATGGAGATGGAAAGTATATGATCGCCAGCCACATACACAGATGACCCTTCTGGCTGCCATGGATGCAGCGTGTGATGACATCACAGCAGATGCCTGCAGAGGCTGGATAAGACACTCTAAAAGATTCTTTCCACGCTGCATCGCAAGAGAAGATATTCGTTGTGATGTGGATGAGAATTTGTGGCCCAACAGACCGGAACGTCAGGAGGTGTAGGAAGACTGCACTGTAATTCCTACAGCACTGCATGTACAGTTTTCCCTAAGGAGATTGTCCTATGTTCACATTTCTACTTTTGTTTTTTTCTTTTTTTTTCTTTGTGCTATGCAGTGCTGTCTTTTCCTTTCTGTATCGCAATGACATGGTCTGTCAACAAATTACAGTACAAACAGCAAAAGCATAAATGTGAATCTTGTCCAGTCTCTTGCGATCAAACTCCCACATACACTAAGGTGTAACCTACAATTTACAATAATTGTCATCAAAACTGTAGCCATAGTTTACATCAGAACATCCCTCCAGAGTACACTGTTATATTGACAACATGACTAAGCAATTTGACTGTCTTATCCGTACACAATGACACAAGGACTTGTCATTCTGATGGCACTGACATGTTCATTGACAAAGATATTTATTTTTGAGAGATGAACTAAGAATTTTGAGCAAGAGACTGGCTTTTGCAGGTAATCCATGACGTTTTGCTATTTGTACGAGTTGTTTTGAGAAATGCACTTACTGTTTTGCAAATGTCAAGGATGATTCGAGAAATGTACCAAAGCGACTGAGAAAAACTGTAAATACACCAGTGTATGGTTTGCAAACTCGGTGTCTAGTCACTGCAATCTTGTGATTAGAGTCTGATAAATGACATTTTGAACTTTAGCTTTGACAGGGAAGCCACTGATTTTTGAATATGAATATTTGAACTGACTTTAGTCTTTTTTTTACTAATAAATTCTGAACAATAAAAAATAATCAGTAATTGCAGAACCAAAATAAGAAAGAAGTGGCACTGGCAATTGAGCATTTTAAAAAATGTCAGATATTCTCACCAAACAGAGTTTACAGCTCCGGAGGTTTCACACCATTCCCACAGCACAGACATACCCACATGCTGTTTTAGCAAGAATAGCAGCATATTTCTTTATTTGTAAGTTGCTCTATGTGTTTATGTGAGTGCAGCCATTTCTTTGAGAGCAGATGGATATCAAGTGGCTTTAAAGGGACAGTTCGCCCAAAAATGAAAATTCTGTCATCATTTACTCATCCTTATGTTTTTTCAAATCTTTTTATCTTCTGTTGAACACAAAACAAGAAATTTTAAAGAATGTTGGTAACCAAACAGTTGCTGGTAGCCATTGATTTATATAGTATTTTTTCCATATTATGGATGTCAATGGCTACCAGCAACTGTTTGGTTAAACATAAACATTACAAATAAACATTCAATAAGTACAAACATATGCTTCTATTCAGGACCAAGCGGTCAGTTTGTGGACATGAAAACATAGATAGATAGATAGATAGATAGACAGACTGACTGAACTGGATAAAAGTGTCTGACAAATGCAAGAATGTAAATGAAAGACTTCTTTTGTAATAAAATGTAGAATTTTATAACGTCTTAGTATTTGGATTGAAAGCAGAACTGAAGCTGCATGAACCACAAGTTTGTGCAAAACTTGATGATCATAATATCCAGCAAGACACTTCATGCTTTCAAGATAAAGAAGAGTTAAAATGAGATTTTAAATCTCAGTTTTTTCTATGTAGTCAACTTTATTGAAATAAATTGTACTACAGAAAAGAAAAATATCACACATTATAATCAGACATAAAAACAAAACCTAGATAGATGGAAAGAGAGAAAGAGAGAGAGAAGCTGTTTAAAAATAGAACTCTGATAGGACCATGGGCACCAACACATGTTCATGAATATTAATGAACCTCACACATGTTCCAGCATTCTAAACAGACAAGAATATCACTCTATCTTAATTTCCCTTTATCAGTCTTTTTCCCTACTCCACACCGATAAATGAATAACAGATTGAATTACTGGGCAAGTATATGTGCTTTATAGCTGGTATTTAATCTTCATACCTTTCTTTTAGCTCTGTCATCTCACAGAGACGTGTTCTGAACTGAGGTAAATATAGTCCACAAAGTAATCGCGCCCCTCCCGTTGCTTATTTACATTTTTCAGTTACACACGCTGAGGTGAGAATTAGAGGTTATGGAGTAATTTAATTAATAATGAGCGGTCCCTCCCCTTTCCCCTCCCCACTGCTTACATTCCTCAGGGATTCCTCCCTCATTAATAATTCATCCCCTGTCAACTCCAATATTCCTGCCCTCAACGATGCGTCGGTTCACACTGGGATTGCACACGTGGGCCTGTGTGTGTCTAACATGGATGGTTCCATCACTGTCTACTTATATATACATTCCTATACACTGATGTATGTGTTTGTGTATGTGTGCGCCCATGTAGATGTGTGTGTTACTCGCCGTCCACTCCATCTGAGATGGTGTGATGAAGGTCATTATCTAGGTCATAATGGCTATTTGGAAGGTTATTTCCGTCTTTTTTTTTTTTTTCATTTCCCGTGTTGTAGACAAACACCTGCTGTTGCACACTTGGCCAGTCTGAGATGAAGTGCCACGCCGGGGGGTAAAAACTTAAAGAGTGGCACATCAGAGCCTGTTTTCTTCTGTGATTGAAATGGACACACACACACACACACTTTAAGGTTGTGTCTGTTTTGGTGCACTGAGGCTACACAAAAATTACTAATGTAAATAAGCCAGTGCAAACTGTGTTAAAAGCCAAATGAGGACCTGCCTCCTCTGGCTCCAGTGACACATAAACAATCATGCAGTCAGTGTGTTTCTGCAGCTGCTGTGGTTGAATTTGGCATTTACAACATACTCCACTCATTCTGTTTATCTAGAAGCATTGAAGACAAACGCCATTAAACTCTCATTCTCTCTGCATATGATTGACCCGTGTCTCCTCTATGAAAGGACATTGGGTGTTTGAATGGCCGTGTTAATCGATGCCGTGGTGGTGGATCTGATTATCAGGCAATATGCGTTTCTCCTCTACAGTTCTCAAAGGAAGAGCCTTGGAGATTCAGCGTGGCATCTGTAGAAAGCCGTACAGTTCCTCGTATAGAACTTAACCTTCTGTAAAACTTGCATTAAGGCCTGCCTCGTGGTCTCTTGTACCTTTAGAACTTACTTGCAATCTTTCTGGCTTTTAGTATCGTTAAATTGCAGGTAGTCTTCTTGCTTCCTCGCTAAAAAAGGGGTGTGTGGAAACAATTATCACTCAAAAAATACTAGTAAATTTCACAAACAATTACAAAGAAAAAGCAACTAACACATTGAATTAAATGTGAAATTTTGAAGTAGAAAGGCTGAAATTATTTTTTCTTGTGAAATGTACTACAATAATCTTTGTTTATTTACAGCTTTAAAAAGTCTTTTTTTTTACAATGCTCTTGCCAAGGATGTTCATTTTCCAGCCTCATCAGAACAGCAGAATCACAAATTACATTTGTAGATTAAAAGATATTTATTATTTATTATTTCCAGTCTTTTACATATTATGAATGTAGACTGGAGCTGTCAAACTGCAGAATGGCAATAAAACAAACATCATTCAAATATCATGAAAATGGGGAAAAGTGCTTTATTGAGTTTTAAATCTTCTGAAGCCATACAATAGAATGTCTTAGTGTTTGTTATTTGTTTGTTTGTTTGTTTTTTGTTGGTGGTGGCGGGTTTCTTTTCATTCAAAAAAAGTCAATGGACCCCATTGATTTTTATTGTATGGACCAAAAATTCTACAAAATGCAGCAAAATGCAAGTAACGTGTATGAAATTATTTTATCTGTGGAAGGCAAAATAAGTTATTTTGATAAATGTTTTTTGTTGTTGTTGTTGTTGTTGCTGTTTGTTGTCTATGGTAACCAAAACTGTTTGGTTACCAACATTCCTCAATATATGTTCTGTTATGCTTAATCTTCTGTAAAATAAGTCAAGTTTGGAATGAAATGAGGGTGAGTAAGTGATGAAATTTTCATTATTAGTTGAACCATCTTCACGTCATTACTCAATGAAAATCGTCCACTCTGCTGTAGTCTCTAATCAAATGGCACCATTACACTCTAAAAAATGCTGTAAAAAAATAGGATCCAGTGTACTGTTATTATGAAGGAATTTTCCTTATTGATTTTTAACAGGTGTTTACCCATATTTTGAATTACACATTGTATAGGGTTAAAGGAAGTGTCTTGGCAGAAAATGACCAGTATCTTTTCTGTTTTCTACTTTATGATTTTCTCCTAATTTTTTACTGTGTAGATGTGCTGCATCAAGATTGACGTAAATGGTATTTGGTCATAAGATGTACAAGGACCAATGTTGTTTGGCTTCAAACGATCATTGAACCATACTCTAACTAAACAAAATCAAAGAACAGCTCCACTCATACAGATAATTGCAAATACTGTATAATTATTACCACAAACACAACATATATATACTTTCTTGTATTTCTTCTTCTTGCAAGTGTCTATGAATAACATGTAAATGTAAGTCATTAGTCTAAACAGTTGTTTTCTGACATAACAGACTATGGCAGATGCTGTGTTTGGCATGATGATTTACATGACAAACGGTTTGAAGCACATGGGTTTTTAATGTCATTTTTATCACTTACTGGGCTTACTGAGTTCACGCTGATATTTTATGTCAGAGGTTTTATGAGTAATTAGGTTTCCCTGAGGGTTTGCCTCTAATTTTCCACACTCTGCTCTATTGATTCTCAATTAAAAAACAACTATAGCCTGAAAACAAGATCATGTCAGAACATTTAACCATTCTCATCAGTTCTGATCATGAGGAGCAGTTATGAGATTCTCTTCAGTTGAACCCATCCCCAACCCCCCATCTTTTTTCTTTTTCTTTATTGGAGCTGTTCAAGTGGCAGAAAGCATGACATACTTTTTCAAGGCATTAGTTCACCCAAAAATGAAAATTTGCTGAAAATGTAACTATTTCATTTTAAACTGCCACTTCTGGCCAAAATCCATAATAACGCTTCCTATAGAGTTAATCCCCTGTTGTCCTCTAATATCAAAATCTACCGACAAATTTGCTTAGAATTTTTTTGGGCAGTTTTCACTTGTCGGCTGAGCTTAATCTGTGCATATTTCTCTCCTGATTCAGACAAGACAACATTTTCAATGGAGAAAGAAATATTATGGATAGAGGACTCATATTTAAACCAGAAGAAACAGTTAAAAACATCTTAATGATGAATTAGTTTATTACAAACACAGCTTTTTACTTCATGAGTTGTGTGAATTACTTATAGTTTATTGTGATGTTTTTATCAGCTGTTTGGACTCTCATTCTGACGGCACCCATTCACTGCAGATGATCCATTGGTGAGCAAGTGATGTAATGCAAAATTTCTCCAAATGTTTTCTGATGAAGAAACAAACTAATCTACTTCTTGGATGTCCTGAGGGTGAGTATGTTTTCAGCAAATTTTGGGTGAAATAAATTAACCTTTAATGGTCTTTTTCAGTCTTTCAACCAGCTGAAACATTTTAGTCATTTGTTTTTAAACTAATTTTATTTGACGGAAATAACATTTTCAAACATTTTCAGAATTTTTTTTATATTTCATGTATTAATTTAAACATCTATCAACTTTGAACAAAAACATGTAACTTTAAGTTTGTTTACTTATGTATTTGCATCACTTTGTGCAAATGCAGTTGTAATATTACATTTGTGCTGCTAATATATCTAAATAATCTCATTTAAGATGCATTTGGCTAGTTAATTAACCCACTAGCAAAGCACATTTTCATCTTACCCTCAATATCACTAACAAAATAAAATAATAATAAATTTAAAAAAAACTTTACCATGTTTGTCAGTAATTTCTCTGCACAATATTAACACTGAATGTCCTTCACTTACGAGATCTGGCCTTGACCAATCAGATGCCAGCTCAATCAATGAGATCCAGCATGCACCTCATATGCAGGTCTTCATTCTTTCTGACAGCACTGGAGCAGCTCAGGGCCTCAGCAGTCATTATGGGTGCTTTCACACCTGGCCTGTTGTTTCGGAACCTGGCGCGTTTCCCCCCTTAGCTCGGTTCGTTTGGGCATATGTGAACACGGCAATCGCGCTCGGATCCGCGCCAAAACAATCGGTCTGAGATCGCCTGAACGAGGTGGTCTCGGCTCGATTGAAAACGAACTCTGGAGCGGTTCGGTTGTAGTGAGAAAGCAATCCGATCTAACAGACCAACGAACCAGGCTATATCACAATGTATAATGGGTAATTACGTAAGTTCCGTGAAAAGCATTAGCTTTGTTGTTTTGCTAATACTTCAAAATGAACCTGTGAATGTCTGTGGGTGAGCACGTCTTCGCCATTCAAAATCAAAGCGCACTTTTTCATTTTATAATGCCGTCTTATTGCTCTTCTTCCTAGTATGTGCATTTTAAAAATGTTTTCCCGATGAATCCTGGACTCCTGCTCAAAGTGATAAATGAATATAAGGACATCTACAAAAAAACAACAACAACAATAAGCCTGCGAAGCTGTTATCGTTCCATCCTGACAGATGACAGCTGCGACAGCTCAGTGGAATCCCGGAAAATAAACCGTGGAACTTTGATCAATGAGAGAACAGTTTACTCACGCGTGACTTGTATTAACAAATTTGGTCCATATATGAAAGCGAACCGCACCAAGAATAAAAAGCAACATTGTAATAATTTTAATCCCTGTTTCGGAACAAAGCAATCGATCTACAGGTGTGAAAGCACCTCACAGGGGTGTACACACACTCCTCCTGTCCCACAACCGGTTTATAACGTTTTTTAGCAATCTAGCAAGTCTGATCCAGGACTAGCAGCGAAGGTCTGCCCTTCATTCACACCTGACCGATTAGACTGTCACATTCTTCCTCTCACTACTGGATGAATTAATGGAATGGACGTCCCTAATGGAGAATCCGTGTTCTCTCTCTCATGCAGGCTTTCACTGCCTCGCACCACTGTCCATAGAGGACACCCTCTCAAAATGGAGACATTTTTCTGCCCCAGAGAGAGCACCAAAGAGTGAGAGAAAGGGTTACTCTCACCTCTCCTTCCTCTGTTTTCTCTGCTTAAATGCTTTGAATATGGCACTTAACATATAGTGCATGGTAATTGCTCGAAAATCTCATTGATCTTTCTATCCCATATGAAATATGGTGGAGATGAGCACAATGGTTCTGGAAGTGCTTGGACTGATTAATATTTTATGATTTATGATTTGTGAATAAGTGAACAGAAGAGCTTCAGCAATGAGAGAAAAGCTCAGCCCGGGAGAGACCATCTCACATCTGACATATTCAAGATCATTAGTTACGCAGAGGCCCGAAGCCATTTAAACTGGTCAACGTGTAGATCTGATTACTCTTAGGTTGTACACTATCGTTGAAATGTTTTCTTTGTTTTTTAATTTTCTTATGTTTTTAAAAGAAGTATCCTATCCTATGCTCACCAGCTCACCAAGGTGCACTTATTTGATTAAAAAATACATTAAAAGCTGTAATATTGTGAAATATTATTATAATTCAAAAGCATTGTTTTCTAATGTAATTTATTTCTGTGATGGAAAAGCTGAATTTTCCTTGACTCTAGTCCTCAGTGTCACATGGTCATTCAGAAATCATTCTAATATGCTGATTTGATACTCAAAAAAACATTTCTTATTATTATCAATTTTGGAAACACTTTTGCTGCTTAATATTTGGGGGAAATCGTGGTATATTTTTTTCAATACTATTATTTGAAATTTTTAAAAGATTTTTTAAAACAGTTTTTTCCTTATTTATTATATGTATTTTTTTTATAATTTTGATAAAGTCAGCTTATTAATTCATTTAAATTTAATTTCAATAATTTTTTTCAAATACAATATTCATATTTTTAATATTTAGTAGACTCATGTTCGTCATTGTTCCACTCTTAAAGTCGTCATGAAACTGTTGCAATCCAATATAGTTCTGAGTGCAATAGGATATATAATTTTATGTATATATATATATATATAAGTACTCATACCCCTTCATTTCTTTTTTACATTTTGTTATGTTGCTGCCTTATGTTAAACTGCTTTAAATTACTTTTTTCCCCACATCAATCTACACTCCATACACCATATTGACAAAGCAAAAACAGAATTGTCACAACTTCGTAAATTTATTAAAAATAAAAAATTGAAATAAGTACATTGCATAAGTATTCATACCCTTAACTAAATATTTAGCTGAAGCACCTTTACAGTCTCAAGCCTTTTTTGTTTGATGCGACAAGCTTTTCTCATCATCATTTGGCAATTATCCACCATTCTTCTCCTCACCTCTTCACCTCTCAAGCTCTGTCAGGTTGGATGGGGGCAGATGCACATTTTCAGGTTTCTCCAGAAATATTTGATTGGGTTCAATCCCAGGCTGTGGCTGGCCACTCAAGGACATTCACAGAGTTGTCTATAAGCCACTCTTGCTGTGTGCTTAGGGTCATTGTCCTGTTGAAAAGTGAACCTTCTGCCCAGTCTGAGGTTCTGAATGCTCTGGACTGGGTTTTCATTAAGGCTATCTCAATATTTTGCTGCACTGAGCGTTCCTTCTACTCCGATGTCCCTCAGTCCCTGCTGCTGAAAAACAGCCCCACAGCATGAGGCTGCTACCAGCACACTTTACTTTTGGGATGGTACTCTGCAGGTGATGAGCGGATCTGGTTTCCTTCAAACATGATGCTAGAATTTCATCAGACCAGAGAATCCTGTTTCTCAGAGTCTGAGGGTCCTTTAGATGCTTTTTTGTAAATTCCAAGTGTGTTTTCATATGTGAAGAGAGGATTGAGTCTTGCCACACCGCCATAAAGCCCAGATCGGTGGAGTGTTGCAGTGATGTTTGTCCTTCT
>NW_015538026.1:2437633-2441604 GCF_001515605.1 Sinocyclocheilus anshuiensis | reverse complement strand
GCCAGGAGGCCAGCTCTAGGAAGAGTCCTGGTTGTTTCAAACTTCTTCCATTAAGGGTAACAGAGACTACATGCTTCTTTGACCCTTCAGTGAAGCAGAATTGTTTTTTTCTGAACTGTGTGGCTTGACGCAAACCTGTTTCTGAGCTCTATAGGCAGTTCTTTTGACCTCAGTGCTTGATTTTTGCTCTGATATGCATTAACATAAGGCAGCAACATAACAAAACATGAAAAAAAATGAAGGGGTATGAATAATTTCGCAAGGCACTGTATATATGTATATATATGTCTGTGTGTGTGTGTGTGTGTGTGTGTGTGTGTGTGTGTGTGTGTGTGTGTGTGTGACAAGACTGGTTGGATTGGTAAAAGTGGGTGTTACATGTGGTTGAAAAAGTGAGAGGCATTCATAACAGCCAAAATGGAAAGTCATTTCAAAGGCAAAGGTATTTCATTTTGATTTCGACAGATTACATTTGTTCTTATTTGGACTAACATACACCGATTAATTGTGCACAATGAGATCTGGAACATACATTAAGAAAGTAAATAGGGCCAATTCTGATTTCAGTTGACTTGAATGTTAATAATATCCTTGAATTCTTATGTTGTTGTAATTCATCTCCTTCATCCTGCAACATTATGGAACCATTTTTCAGGATGGTAATCACAGTGCCATGCACAGTTATAGAAAGCTTAAATTATGGCTGAGAAATAAAAGCTTTTATAATGCCCTGCAGTCATTGTCAGACTGCACTTTGATGTAGTTTACTTTCAGAGAATTATTAATATTTCTAAGCTTTTGATTTCACAGGCACAAATGTTTATGTCAGTTACACTTTATTTAGGATAAATTTCTCTGTTCTTGCATCAATTAGTTTATAGTTAATACATTGCAGCCTAACAAAAACCCCTCTGATAATAACTAATGAATTCAAGATATTGATGAATGGCAAGTTGAATGCACATCTTTTAGATGTATTTGTACTTGTGTATTTGTTCATTTTTAAAGCACAGAAATTGAGTTTGTATTTGTGCTGAGATTACTGCTTCATTCTCCTCAACAGAACTGACATCCGAGAGAAAAGCACCTCTGGCAATCCATAAATGTATAGAAGTAATACTATTCAAGAATTCAAGCACTAATTATGGAAATTAGATTGTGTTCTTTTTCACAGTGCAGAGTCATGCTCATAGTGTAGGAACTGAAGATAAATCTTTTTGCATTGTTACAGAAGCATTCAGAGCTGAAATATGTCATTAAAATTATTTCATTATTTATTTTTAATAATCAGTTACTTTATTTATTTTTTCATTTTAAAACGTGAAAATATACACTACCACTCAAAAGTTTGTGGTCAGTAAGATTTTTTTTTAAATAAATAAATTAATACTTTTATTCAGCAAAGATGCATTCAATTGATAAAAAGTAACAGTAAATACATTATATGTGACAAATTATTTCTGATAACAGTTCTTTGAACTTTCTATTAATCAAGGAGTCGTGGGGAAAAAGTCATGGTGGTCTAAAAAATAATAAAGCAGCACAGCTGTCTTCAGGATTTCCTGAGCACTTTGTATTCATTTTTAAATTGTAATAATATTTCACAGTATTACATTTATTTGTGATCAAATAAATGCAGCCTTGGTGAACGTAAGCGACTACTTTTTAAAAAAAATATTTCTATCTAGAACATAGTGTATAACTGCTTTTACATTCGATGAAGTGTTCCCTCACAAGGGGATCAAAATATTTGGATGTCCTTCCTATCAAAACATCAGATTTTTTTTTAATCAGAAACTGACTGAAAGACTGTGACTGTGAAAGACATAGGTGTGCTATCTGGAACTCAGACCATCTCTGACTCTGCGTTGCTCGGCCAACTAGTTCTGCCAAAGCTAGCGGTAGACTCACCCGGAGACAGCTGAGCATCAGCATTGCACTCTGGGGTGGAATGCTTTGCTCACTTTGCTGAGTTTTGTTGAACTCTCAGCTCTGCAGGCTGGCAGAAACTCAGTCAAAGATTAGACTCTCCTCCCTTCAGTAGGTTCTTGAGCTTGTATTTATTTCTGGACTTCAGAGAAGGCTTAACTCTGACCCACATTTCACCATTACCGCACTGATCTCTACGCCAAGACACCAGGGATTAAATTAAATACGACTAAATTACTCACACAAGCACACACTGCCTGGGTACAGGGAATAGAGCCAACACTGAGCTGAAGATGCTGCACGCGCTCCTCGCCACTGCCTTGTGCCCAGTACAAGACATTTAGTGCCTCAATGAACAAGTAGAGCACCTTGTCCAAATTTAAAGGAGATATGTTATACACATATATGATATGTTATAACACACACACACACACACACACACACACACACACACACACACAATTTCTTAGCCTCACTCTCATGCCTTCACTCCCACTGGTGTCTGTGCACTTATGAATGTATGAGGCAGAAAAGCAGGACAGAACTGAGACAGAATGAGCTCCACTATATTGGTGTCATTAGAATTTGATGCTCACTGGCTGGAGATTTTTTGTTTTACTGATTAAAGACTGAAGACTCACTGGCTGAAGGTTTTTGTTTTGTAAAACCTCACTGGCTGAAGGTTTTTGTTTTGTAAATTCTGGCTGGAGATCTTTCATACAAACACCACAGAAACCAAAGAAATGCAGCTTATATTTTTTCAAATAGAAGAGAGAATACAGTTCTGGGGCCCGTTCTTCGTACATCGCTAACTCAGTTAGCTGGATTTGATTGTTGATGATTTGGCATGATCTTGGATTATTTGGTTCTTCGAAGCTCACCCTGGACTTGCTGTCATAGCAACAGGTCCATAAACTTAAACCTGCTTGGGAGCAGGCTTATTTCATGTAAACAGGATTAGATGGCATCTTTTTAAGTGGAACTGATATTTAAAATCTATCCCAGCCACTGCTACTCTATTACACTTTGTTTTGTTCTCTTGGCTGTTTCCTTATAAAGGTCCAGAAATTTGTCAAGTTTTTCGTCAGGTGTCTTTTTTAATTATATGATGTCATTACGTTGCTGTCTTGCCGCCAGCCAATCGCTGCATTGCTGATCATGGTTTCGAGTATCGATACATCTGCCCTTTATGGGGAACATGACGAGAATGCGCAGCAATCTTGATAGCTTAATCCAGATATTTTAATCAGATCCGCAAATTCGTTTGAAGAACCAAATTAGCCAGAGATTATTAGTTATCACGATTAGAAGATCTGGCATCTTTCAAATCATCTCAGATGTATTAAGCGAGGTACGAAGAACGGGCCCCTGGTTTATTCTAGTTCAGCTCTAGTTTAGGTCCTACAATACTAAAATCCATTAAGTATTTATAATGCTTGCTAAATTGGATTCCGAAGATGCCATAAATGGTCTCTTGATCCCTCAAACAGGTTCAGATTGTCATAACTGACAGTTATGGGCTGCCCTCTGCTGGTTATAACTGAATGTGACTTTGAGTGATGTTTGCCTGCTTATTTAGGCTGTTCCTCAAGCTCCATACTCATGCTACACATTAGAAGTATGTACTTGGTGACTAAAGATAATACACTACAATACACTTTACAAAGGTTTTTGAAAAGTACGATTTTTACATTTTTTTTTTTTTAGAATTATCTTCTGCTCACCAAGCCTGAATTTATTTGATCCAAAATACAGCAAAAGCAGTAATATTGTGAAATATTTTTACTATTTAAAATAACTGCGTTCTATTTTAATGTATTTTAAAATGTAATTTGTTCCTGTGATTTCAAAGCTGATTTTTTTTAGCATCATTACTCCAGTCTTCAGTGTCACACGATCCTTCAGAAATCATTCTAATATTCTGATTTACTGCTCAAAAAACATTTATTATTATTATTAATAATATTTAAAACAGTTGAGAACATTTTTTCAGGATTCTTTGATCAAAGATCAGCATTTATCTGAAATAAAAAGCTTTTGTA